>NC_133617.1:606543825-606875075 GCF_048593235.1 Sminthopsis crassicaudata | reverse complement strand
AAAAGCCTTGTAATTACACTATAAAGCAAAGTTATGTAGTAGTAATAATGTTAATTCACATTTCTATAGTATTTTAAAGTTTACTCATCCCTTTCCTCACAACAACCTTACCAGAAAGGTACTACAAGTATAAAATAGATAGTTGTCCTGAATCTTCTAAGCCAGTCCTAATTTCAAGAAAATAAAATGTTAATGAATCTTTGAAAAGAAATTTTCTTTGGGCACTAGAGGGAAATGTTTTTTCTTCTTTTGACTGTCTATTGATTATTCAAATAAAAATTTACTCAGTTTTTCTGTTAACAACAGAGGCAGTGTGACTTTTATAGAAATCCAGTTTTTAGTCAGGAAAAACCAAGTTTGAGTCCAGCATCTGATATAATTCTTTTTTTATTAAAGGGTTTTATTTTCAAAACATATGCATAGATAATTTTTAACATGTGCCCTTGCAAAAGCTTTTATTACAATTTTTCCCTTCCTCTCCCCATCCTCTCCCCCAGATGGCAAATATTCCAATATATGTTAAGCATGTGCAATTCTTCTATACATATTTCCAAAATTATCATGCTGCACAATAAAAATCAGATCAAAAAAAGGAAAAAAAATGAGTAAGAAAACAAAAAGTATGCAAATGACAACAAAAAAGTGAAAATACTATGTTATGATCCACACTCAGTCCCCATAGCCCTTTCTCCAAATGGCTGTCTTCATCACAAGACAATTGGAATTGGCTTGAATCACCTCAGAGTTGAAAAGAGCCATGTCCATCAGAATTGATCATCATATACTCACTTCCCTTAGCACATCTGATATAATTCTGCATAGATCTGAATAAGCTCTTAACCTCTCCCTCAGAGCTTTTAGAGAGGCAATTTCCCTACATTAATAAAATAAAAAGTCTGGACCTTGAAATAAAATAAAATAAAGATTAAATAAGCTATAATAAAAAGGCATCATTTTTAGAGAATATTGCTAGACTTAGAATTAGGAAAACCTGGGTTCAAATCATCCCACTGATACTTAGTATTATGTGACATTTGGCAAGTTGCATTCTCTCTGTATATCAAATTCCTCATCTGAAAAAGTGGGAAGAGGGAGCTAGAATCAATTGTCTCTCAGTTCCTTTCCTGCTCTAATTTAGTAATCCTAATAAAGAGGCTTCATGATGTAAGTGAAGAGAATACTGAGCTGGAATCAGGGAGATAGCACAACTTCCCAGTGCCCAAGGCAGTTCCCCAGAGCTCACTTACTAAAGAAAGGGTTGAAATCTTGAGGGAATTTTCACACCAGGAGTTTTCCACTCTGACAAAACTCCTGGTCTTTTGGTAAATTTTTTTAAGGGAACATTCTTTCTCACAGAATATCCTATGTCTCATAGAGGAAGCTCAGTAAAATGGCTAGAGAGTCTCAAAGCCAGGAAGACCTCCTTTCAAGATTCACCTCTGAAAAAAAAAAACTGGACAGGAGACCCTAAGCTAACCCAGCTAATAAATTTTAATTCAGATCTTCCTGATATCAGCCCCGCAACTCTATTCACCGTGTCACCTAGCTGCCTCTGAAAAAAAGGGGGTCAGGGGCTTTTGTGTAAATTAACCATATCTGACTTTTTATGATCCCATCGAGGTTTTCTTGACAAATATACTTGAATAATTTCCTTCTCCAGATCATTTTACAGATGAGGAAAACAAGTTAAATCACTTGTCCAGAGTCTTACAGCTAGTTAGTATGCCAGATCACATTTGAATTCAGGTCCTTCTGACACCAGGGCCAATGCTTTACCTACTACTACACCACTTAGCTGCCATCTCTAAAACTATAAATTGCAGGAAAGGCATGAGTTCCATTAAAGAAAGTTCTTTTGCCCAACAGCCTCCATATCAATAAAATCACAGGTAAACTCCCTGTCATTCTTTCTCACACACAGGTTATCCCAGTTTGGAATTTGAAACATACAGTAACTATAAATACTGAGCAGCCCTCTTGGAATAGCACAGAACTGATGTAGGCATTTCTTAAGCAAAACTCTGATTAGCTTCCAGGTGGAAATTACAGAATGTATTACTTTTTACAAAGTAGGATGGGCCAAAATGGCTTACGTAGCTGAGTTGTTCTATGGTCTAGTTGTTAAGTCACCATATTCATTAGAGCGAATTAATTTCTAGTTACTCAATGATTAATTCCAAGTTTCCTTGGGATAATGACAACTGTATTTGTCAGGTGGCAGCTAAGCCGTGCAGGAGGTTGAGTACTAACTAGACTTGGAGTTAAGAAGACCTCAGTTCAAATCCTACCATAAATACTTACAAAATAATATGTGATTACGGGGAAGTCAGGCTCAATTATCTCATCTGCAAAATGGGAGAAATAATAGCACCCACCTCAAAGAGTTATTGTGAGGATAAAATAAAATGCCATATGTAGAGCACTTTGCAAACCTCAAAATGCTATATAAATGCTAACTATTTGTTATTATTATTATTAAAAAGAAAAGGCAGCTTCATTTTTCTGACTCAGACCTATCTCCCTGTAAATACAAATATTGGAAACAGTTAAGTACTGTTTAAGTCATTATAACACTAAGAGACTGCAGAATATGGTAGCCAGACCAGTGGTTTGGGGATAAGCAGATCTGGGTCCAGATTGTGGCTCTGCTTCTTATTGTATGTGACCTTCAGAGACTTTCCTGACTCTGAAACCTTAATTTCCTCATCTGGAGCCACATAATAGCCAAGACTATTCATTTAACAAGCATGTATTAAGACCTATGTCTTCAGCAGCTAGGTGGCACAGTGTTTTAAAGTGACAAGGCTAGAGTCAGGGGGACTCATCATCCTGAGTTCAAATGTGGCTTCATATATTTATTAGCTCTATGAGCCCAGAAAAGTCACTTAACCCATTTGTCTCATCTGTAAAATGAGCTGGGGAAGGAAATGGCAAATCACTTCAGTGTCTTTGTCAAGGCAATCGGGTCATGAAGAGTTGGACATGATTGAAAAATACCATCTTTGTAATTTACTGAGATGGGTGCTAAGGATACTTACATTTGTCTATATGTATCCATAGGCAAAATACAGCAGTTATGGCCCTCAAGGTTCTTTCATTCTGTTGCTAGGAAGTAATAGGTATCCAAATAAGTCAGTACAATATATATACATAGAAAGGAACTTCACAAGAAAGTCACTAACAACTGGGGGATTCAGAAAGGTCTCGAAGTAGGAGGTGAAACTGGAGCTGATCCTTGAAGGAAGGGAAAGATTCTTAAGAGGCTGATGAGAAGACCGTACATTCCAGGCATGGAGGACAGCCAGCACAAAGGTCCAGTGGGAGGTGGAATTAAGTGTTCGGGGAGCAAGCAGCAAACGGACCAGTTTGCCTGGAACATAGTGTACATGAGGGGGAGGATATGAAATCAGTCTGAATAGGTTGAATCCAGATCATACTTTGTACTTTTTCACAGAAGCAAAGAGGGAACCCTGATGCTTCTTAAATAGGAAAGGAGAGGCTGGCTTTCCTTAGGGAGAAATATTACTTCTTTGTCAAAGACTGCAATAAAGGAGAAGAGGAGATGAGATCAAAAGATTCTGAGCAGCAGAATAGAAAGAGAGAGAAGAACACTGCCAAATGGTCTTTAGTACCTTAGCAAAGGATGTTGAGGTCCTTTGCCAAGAAGAAGGGGGAAGGGGAGTACTGGAGGATTGAAAGAATAAGGGGAAAGTTTGAAACAGACTTCAGGGAGTCTGATAGTCAATTAGGGAAGAGTAAAAGTAACTCTCTACTCTAGAGGCTGGTTAATGAGACCATAAAGCTTAAAATAGAGAATGG
The DNA here is from genome assembly GCF_048593235.1 of Sminthopsis crassicaudata. Taxonomy (NCBI): domain Eukaryota; kingdom Metazoa; phylum Chordata; class Mammalia; order Dasyuromorphia; family Dasyuridae; genus Sminthopsis; species Sminthopsis crassicaudata. The sequence goes on along the minus strand of NC_133617.1, from coordinate 606,871,256 downwards.
AGAGATAGTAACAAGGAGGAAAAGGCATTTAAATAAATTGCAAAGCTCAACCAGAATAAGTGGGCGGTGAACACACTTGCAAATTGGGTCTGAATTTATGTTTTTTGGCTTGAGCAGTGTGTGAGGCTTCAGAGACAGAAAATGTAATTTGGGGAAGCAGTTGGCCTTCAGACACTAGGACTGCTGTAGGCAAATATATAGGAATATATGGGGATGATTGGTCCCCCAGTGTGGGTTATGTGATGGCAGCTTGGCCCCCTTGGTAAGCACCACAGACTCCAGTCTTATTAGGTTACGATGGTCCATGTCTCAAGGGGGAGAAAAGCTTCAAGGTTTTCTCAGAGTTTCTGGCTGGTCTGCTTAATGATGAATGAATAGTGTTTTTATATGAGTAGTCTTAGTGCACCATATTCAAAATAAGAGAATTTAGGCTCTTACTTTGAGCCAAGCCTCTTATTGATACTGCTGGTACAAAGAAAGGCAAAAGGCAGTTCCTACTTCCCAAGGAAACTCACACCCAGTGGGGAGACAACATGCAAACAACCATGTACTAACAAAATATACACTGGAGGAAGGAGAAATCATAGGGAAGGCACTAGCATTAAAGCAAGTAGGGGAAAGCTTCTCCTTGAAGGAGATGGAGTTTTGTTGTTGTTGTTGCTTTTTTTGTCTTCATTCAATAGATTGTTATTGTTGTTGTTTGTTCTTTCTTCTCAAAGAGGACCTTGAAAACAAGGGAGGTAATACCATGACATGCAAGTAAATTGGATTTCCTTTTCTCTCTCCCTTCCTCCCTTCCTTCTTTCCTCCATTTCTCCCTCCCTCCCTCTCTTTTTCCCTTCCTGTCTTCCTTTTCCCTTCTTTCCTTCCCTCCTTCCCTTATCTCCCTCAGTTTACATAGGGTATCATACCCTTACCTACAGATGCCCTTAAAAGCGTCTTTTTTCCCCTTTGCACCTCTTAATGCTCCCAAGATATCTTGGGGTTTACTGGCTAGATTTCTTAAGGATCATGCCTTAAACCAAAACCAATCTGAATCTCCTTTAGTAGCAAAGGACCAGACATCACAAGGGTTTAAGTATGAAATGGATTTAAGTGAGTGGTAAGCTTTTAGCTGAAGTTTAAACATCAAGTAAGAAGGAGTAGATAGGACTAGAAAAAACAGTTAAAAGACTGGATAGCAACAAATTGAGAACCCTATCATCTCATCTAGAAGTCAAAATAAGACAGGGGTCTAGAAACCAGTGGGACCCTAGGTGGTACAGTGTATAAAATGCTGGGCTTGGAGTCAGAAGGACCAGAGTTCAAATCTAGTCTTAGCTACTTACTAGCTGTATGGCCTTGGGCAAGTCACTTAACTCTGCCTCAATTTCTTTATTTGTAAAATGAGGTGAAGAAGGAAATGGCAAACCACCTTTTCTTTGCCAAGAAAAGTTCAGGTGGGGTCACAAAGAATCAGATACTACAAATTGACACAATAATCAGTGAGCCAGGTCAGAGCCCAGGGAGCTTGCATTGATTAGTTGTTAAGATCAAACACGATGTGTCTGAGTCTAAGGTATCAGTTAAACAATACTGCTTCAAGTTTATCTCAAGAGTCAAAATGGCAATGGACAGGAAGCTAGATCAGTTTGTTCCCATAGCACCTATTTCTCCTAACACAGAAATACAGTCTGCCCCTGAAGGTAGCTGGTGGGGCAAAGCATAGAATGCCTACTCTGGAAGTCCAGAGTTTGAATCAGTCCTCAGACACTTATTTGATATATAGCTTTATATCACTTAACAGGTGTGCTCAGTTTCCTTAATTGTAAAATAAGGAAAATGATAGTACCTTCTCCCTCCCTCCTCCCCCATTTCTCCGCAGCTTCTATTCTATTGTCCCAGGAGTCAAGAAGGACAAGTCTAATTCCTCTTCCTTGTGATGTCTCATTGAACTCCTTCCCGAGGTGCCCATCTGGTCAGCACCTCCATGTGGCTAGCCGTATCAAGAGGGATGGATTCAAGGGATGTGTAGAGGCAGAAATTGATTGGCTATGTAGGGTGAGAGAGAAGGAAGCCTAGAGAGAATGCCAGAATTACAAAACTGGGAGACTGGAGAAATGGAGAAATGTTCATATAGGTTGCTCTAAGTATGTTTCATCTTACTCCTGGAGATTTTCCTGCCCTCTACCTCACAACCAAGATAAAAGGCCATGCTCCAGAACAAAGGTATCATATGCAGAGCCTGCAGGTATTGAGTCCACAACATTCTCATGTATAACCCAAACCAAATTAAAATATAATTAGAAAATATTTAACAAAATAAATAAAAATGCAATAGGATATGAAAAACATTAATATGTGGTTTTCTAAGTCAATATTTCACAAGGATCTTTATAAATAGATTAGTGCTTCAGTTCTTTTTGAGTTTGATATCACTGCCCTAGAAGACTTAACCCTTTCAGCTGCTGAACTCCTGCCTGGCTCCCTTTCAGACTTGACTGGTCAGTCAAGTCAGCTGTCCTTCATTTTATTCTCTCTCCATCTTCTTCCCAGCTGTCTTGTCACTGGGTTTATAGACTCCATTTGCCTCCTCTCCTGTTTTCCAATTTTGGAACCATAATCAGCTATAATACTACTATTTCTGGAAAGAATATACCAAGGTACACCCTTGTGACTTTATAAATCAACATACTCTACCAGTTATCATTCTTTTATATTTTTGGCCTACCTCATTATAATCAAAGTACCTTCTGGGCTTTTGTTTTTGTTTTCAGCATTTAGCATAGAGTTTGGAACATAAAAAGTGACTCAATAAATACTTTTTTTCCATTTATTTATTCATTTATTTCAAAGCTTTTTTAAACTCTAGGTCATGATCCCATATGAGATCATGTAATTGAATGTGGGGGATGTGAAAAATTTGGCAACAATAAAAAATATCAAATATTCCACCAAGATGTAATTTTTTATGTAAAAAACAAAAAAGCACATCCATCTCATTAGATGCAAATTTGCTTTCATTTTTAATAAATGATAAAATTAGATGTGTACCAAAGAATTGTTTTAAAATACGTTTCTTTATGACTCATCATCAATCAATGTTTGATTGTATACCTATTTTATGTATCTATATTTCTGAGAACACATAAAAATTTCTCAGGCAAAAAGGGATCAAAAGTAGAAAAAGTTGAAGAAATCCTGATCTATTCAATAAACACAAGGTAGTTAAGTACAAAATAGGAATGAAAGACACAACAGTTGTTGTTTGCTTGCATTTCATTTTTTCTCAGTTTTTTTCCTTCTTGATATGATTTTTCTTGTGCAGAAAGATAACTGTATAAATATGTAAACATATATAGGATAATACATATTTCAACATATTTAACATGTATTGGACTACCTGCCATCTAGGGAAAGGAGTGGGGGGAAAGAGGGGATAATTTGGAACAGAAAGCTTTGCAAGGGTCAATGTTGAAAAATTACCCACGCTTATGTTTTATAAATAAAAAGCTTTAATAAAAAAAGAAAATAAAAAGCTTTAATAATTTTTTAGGAAAGACAACAATTGAGGGCAACTGGAAAGACTTTATATAAAAAGTATTTGAAGTGTGTCTTGAAGGAACAGAGGGATTCTGTGTGCTAAGGATAAGGATATGTGCTATGTGGTAAGGGTAGAGCACATTCCAGTATAATAGCATCAGCATGGGAGATCAGGTGTTGTGTAAGAAATAGAGGAAAAAAAGTAGGTTAGCTGAACCAAAAAAATACAAAAAGGGGAGTAATGCATAGTGTATTGGCAAGACAAGTTGGGACCAGGTTGTAAAGGGTTTGAAAAGTGAAAAAGAGTAATTTGTGTTGAGGAGGGGAGTAATATGGCTATTAAGGAAAATCATTTTTGTAACAATGTGTAGGATTCCCAAAATGGTGAAAACTTTAAGGCAGATAAACTAATTAAGAGATCATTACATTAGTCTAGGAACTCTAAGAGAAAGAAAATAAAGGCCTGAGCTAAGATGATAGCTATGTTAATAACAGAGAAAAGATACAGATTCAAGAAATATTGTGCAGATGGAAATGGCAAAAATATAACAACTGTTTGCTACATGTAGGGTGAAGGAGATTGTAGGCTCAAGTATAATGCCATGATTATGAACCTGGAAGGCTGAAATGGAAGCCCTCAACTGAAATAGAAAAGTTTAGAAGAAAGGAGTAGGGAAGGAAATAATGAGTTTTGTTTTAGATGTGTTGACTTTGAGATGTCTATAGAACATCTGATTTGAAATATCCAACGGGTTATTTTTTGTTGTTGTTTTTTGTTAATTGAAGTTCAGGGGAAAGACTAGGGAATAGGAGATTATAAGGGGCTATCAAATTTCTTTCTAAAAGCTTATCAATGAATTCCTAAAATATGTTATCCAGGACTGAGGACAAAATTCTAGATATAATATGAGGAGACCAGAGACATTACTTAGCAAAAGTGAGCATAAATTTTCAGGGGGAAAGATGGACATTCAATGAAACAGGGGACTTTAAAACTTTTCAGATAAGAAGACTGGATCCAAACAAAAAATTTGATCTTCAAATAACAAGACTCAAGAGAAGCAAAAAAAGCTAAATGGAAGAAAAAAATCATGTTATTCAAGAAGGTTAAATTGTTTACATCCCTACATAGGAAAACAGTACTTGTAAATCTTAAGAACTGCGTCTCTATTAGGGCAGTTAGGAGTGTACATAGACAGAAAGTGTAGGTATAAGTTGAATTTGATGTAATGATATAAAAATAATGGGTGAAAAAAAAAAAGATTGTACTGGGAGAAAAAAAAAGGGAGAGGCAGAACAGGATAAATTATATCACATGAAGAATCATTTAAAAAACCAACCATTACAGTATAAAGAAGGAAGGGTGTGAACCTTACCCTAATCAAATTTGGCTCAAAGAGGGAATAACATACACATTCAGTTGGGTATAGAAATTTATCTTGCTCTCTAGGGAAGAAGGAGGAGAAAGAGGAAAGAAAAGAAAGTGAGATGGGGTGTATCAATAGAAGAGAGGACATATTGAGAGAAGTGGATAGCAGAGTGAATTAAAAACCAAATTCCTAAAAATATATATTGTTTACAAGAAACACATCTGAAATAGAGAGGTATACACAGAATAAAAATAAAAAGTTGAAGCAGCATGTATTGTGCTTTAACTGAAGTAAAAAAAAAAACTTTTAAACAGGGTAACAATATTGGTATCAGACAAAGCTAAAGCAAAAAATAAAGCTCTAATTAAAGGATAAGGAAGGAAACTACATCTTGCTAAAAGATACTATTTATAGACAGTAAAATGATATACATTCTAAACACACATTCACCAAGTGATATATCATCCATATTCTTAGAGGAGAAGTTAAATGAATTACAGGAAGAAATAAAAAGCAAAAATATACTAGTGGGGGACCTCAACCTCACCCTCTCAACTCTAACTACAAGATAAATAAGAAAGGAGTTAAGGAGGTAAATGAAATTTTTAAAAAGTTAGATATGAGAGGTCCCTAGAGTAAAGTGAATGGGTATAAAAAGGACTATATCTTTTTTCAGCCGTATATGGTACCCACACAAAAATCTCAAATAAATAAAAATATAAAATTAGGACATAAAAACCTCAAATCAAATGCAGAAAGGCAGAAACATTAAATGCATCCTTTCCAGATCATGATGCAATAAAAATTACATGTAATCAAGGGCCATAGAAAGATAGATTAAAATTAATTAGAAACTAAATAATCTAATTTAAAGAATGAGTCAAACAACAATTCACACAAACAATAAAAAATTTCATCAAAGAGAATGACAATAATCAAAGAACATACCAAAATTTATAGGATGCAATCAAAATAATTCTTAGGGGAATTTTTTACATAGTTATATATCAATGAATTGAGTGTGCAACTAAAAAGCCAAAACAAAATTAACAAATTAAAAATCTCAATTAAATACAAAATTAGAATTTCTAAAAATCAAAGAAAGAAATAACTAAACATTATTACTTGCTTTCTCTCACCTATTCTGAAAGATGCTTATTTTCTTTCCTTATAGGCAAACAGCTGCTTCCTCCTTAGAGAAAGCTCCTTCCTTCACTTCTTTGCAGAAAAAGTCTTACTCTGATTTGGAACATTAGTTCCCAACATTCAACTGTTTTTCTTCCCTTTTTCTGATATATCCAGTTCTTCAGTTCTCCAAGATCCTGACACGTCAAATCTTCCCTTTGCCTCTTCAGATCTAGTTTTTTCCTCTTATCTTACGCTGAAGCTTTTCTTCTATGTTTTAAAGTTCATAACTTGGGGGATTTTAAAATTTGATAATCATATTTCAATATAATTGATTTTCTTGTAAATTTATGTATGCTTTTTTATGCATTTAAGGACATGATTCTCAGAAGGGTTCAATTGGCTTCCCCCATACTGCCAGAGGGAAAATTGACATGCACATATGGTAAAGAATTCCTGTTTTAAAGAATGTTTCAGGAAAACATTGTATATCATATCAGCAACATTATGTGATGAGCAACTATGAATGACTAAACCCTTCTCAGGAACACAGTGATCCAAGACAAGTACAAAGGACTCAGGAAGGAAAATGTTCTATACATCCAGATAAAGAACTGATGAATTCTGAATGCAGTTTGAAGCATATTTTTTTTCACTTTCTACTTTTTCATGGTTTTGTTCCCTTCAGTTCTGTTTCTTCTTTTACAACCGTGACTAATATGAAAATATGTTTTGCATATTATTACACGTATAACCTATATCAAATTGCCTATCATTTTCAAAAGAAAGAAGAAAAATTAGGGACTCAAAATCTTATAAAAATAAATGCTAAAAACTGTCTTTACATATAATTGGAGGGAAAATAAAATACTTTAAATAAAAATATAATGTTTCTCCTGCTTTCAAACCACTCTACCTTCTCTTCTAGTGAAGAAAGAGGCCCTTACCTTGACAATAGAAAGCTGTTTCCTGTTCACAGAGGAAAGTCAAAATCAAACATTCCCCATTTGATGTAGGTCACTTCAAAATTCTCTTGTTCTCAATACTTACTAAAAGAGAGATCCTCAGTCCTCTGTAGTTCTCTCTAGTAATTCCTGGGGCCAATTCCTCTGGCAAACCTTAATGTCTCTTTACTTTCTAAATATTTTTTTGCCTCCTATTGATTATGGCTGGCCCTGGATCCACAAGTGTTTATAGAAGGCCATGGCAGTTATAAAAAGATTCATCATGATCCTCATTAGAACAATCAAGATACACTCTAGGGTTACTTAAAACTTTAGATTCTTTGCCTTCTTGCATTTTTTTTACACAATGGTTCCCTGACATCACAGATGACTTGTCACATTATTGAACTAGACAACTTCAAAGCAGGAAAGTATCTCAGAGAGGATCTTATTCAAGTCCTTCATTTTGAGTTGGAGAAATTGAGATTTAGGTGGTTGAAATGATCTGCCCAAGATTCCACAATGTGTTAGACCTAAAATCAAGTCTTTTGACTCACACCAATTCTACCTTCCCAGTCTTCTTATACCTGAAACATACTTTTCAGTCCAGTGAGACTGATTTCCTAGATGTTCCAAGAATAAGACGCTCCATTCTCTTGGCTCTCAGCATCTTCTCTTATTGTTTTCCATACCTAGAATGTTCTCTCACCCCCACTCTGACTATTGACTACTTTAAATGACAATAAAAATCCTACCTTCTCTGGGAAGTCTTTCCCAATCCCCTTATTCTAGTGTTTTCCCTCTTTTAATTATTTCCTATCTGTCTTTATATAGCTTGCTCTGTGTGTGTGTGTGTGTGTGTGTGTGTGTGTGTGTTTTCCAAGTTGTTGTCTCTTCTATTAGATTGTAAGCTTCTAGATGGCAGAGTTTGTTTTTTCTTTCTCTTTTTGTTTCCCCAGCCCATAATACAGAGTCTGGCATATAATGGACTCTAAATAAGTGTTTAATAACTTATTATGAATAGGGATTGGACTTAGCAATTAGCATGAATAAGTTCCAAGTAAGGAAATTCCCTCTACCATTGTAAGTCATCACCTCCTCTGTGACTTAAAGATTTAGTTGCTTAGCTTCTCAAAAAATTAAATTCATTGAGCTTCAACCCAACTCTTCCTGACTTTAAGGAGAGCTTTTCATTGCTACTTATTTTTTCATGTCATAGAAAAAAGAAAATGTTGAGTCTCTCTTTTCCAAGCCATTACAGCTGCAGAAAGGTTTTTTTCTTAACTTAAGTCTGATCATATCACTTCTTACTCAGAAATTCAGGTGGCTCCCTATTATGACTAGGATAAACATATGCCTCTATGCTTGGCATTTAAACCCCTTTAAAACCTAGCCCTGAATCTTGGGTTCCAAAATGTCTGTTGCTTGAGTTCCACAATCTGACTCTTCTCCTGGCACCTAGAATTTCAAAAACAAAAGAAACAGCCCTAAATCCCAAGCTCATATCTCAGGACTACATGGTGTCCCTGCTATCAGCAAATGAGTCCTCCACCCTTGGATGCTACAGGACAGAGAAAACAGCTGGGATTTGGTCAGGGTTTGAGGACACAGGCAGAGCTGACTCTGTAGTCAGGGGGAAAAGGTCTCTCCCAGCAATGCAGAATGTCCCTGATATCTCCCACATGGGTACCTCTATTTAAAGGAGACTGGGCAGAGCCCATCTACATATTTAGATTAGTACATGTCGTCTCCATCAATAAAATATAAACTCCTTAAGGACATAGGACAATTTAATTTTGTTTCTATCTTCAGCATCTAGCATATAGTAGGAACTTAATAAATGTTTATTGATTGGTGATTGATTTTCTATATATCTAGAAGTAGTGTTTTAAAAATACACTCCTGGATCGTTGTATACTTCAACAATAATACTATATGATGATCAATTCTGGTGGACGAGGCCCTCTTCAACAATGAGATGAACCAAATCAGTTCCAACAGAGCAGTAATGAACTGAACCAGCTACACTCAGCGAAAGAACTCTGGGAGATGATTATGAATCACTATATAGAATTCCCAGTCCCTCTAATTTTGTCCGCCTGCATTTCTGATTTCCTTCACAGGCTAATTGTACACTATTTCAAAGTCCGATTCTTTTTGTACAGCAAAATAACTGTTTGGGCATGTATACATATGTTGTATTTAATTTATACTCTAACATATTTAACATGTATTGGTCAACCTGCCATCTGGCGGGGGGAGAGAGGGAAGGAGGGAAAAATTAGACAATTGCCAAATGTCAATGTTGTAAAATTACCCATGTATATATGTGGTAAATAAAAACTATTAATAAAAAAAATACACTCCTGGTGTCTCCTGGTTCTGTTCATTTCATTCAGCATCAGTTCATATAAGCTTCTCCAGACCTCTCTGAAATCATCCTGCTGATCAATGATATTCCATAACATTCATATACCATAATTTATTCAGCCATTCTCCAACTGATGGGCATCTACTCACTTTTCAGTTTCTTGCCACTACAAAAAGGGCTGCCGCAAACATTTGTGTACCTGCGGGTCACTTTCTCTCCTTTATGATCTCTATAGGATAGAAGACCAATAGAAACACTGCTGGATCAAAGGATATCCACAGTTTGATAGCCCTTTAGACATAGTTCCAAATTATTCTCCAGAATGGTTGGATTCTTTCACAACTCCACCAACAATGCATCAGTGTCCCAGTTTTCCCACATCCCCTCCAACAACATTATCTTTTCCTGTTATCTTAGCCAATCTGAGAAGTATGTAGTGGTATGTGAGGGAGTTTTTTGCTTAGCTGTTTTTTTTTTTTTTTCTTGTTTGACTTCTAGTGTATACTAATCAGAACAAATCTTGGGAAAGAAGTTGACTTGGTGGTCTAAGTCTCTAGATAGCTTCTATGTTGGTCAATGTCTTTGGTGGAATTCTCCAAAATTATTTTAGGGGTACAGCACCCCCAAAATGCTTTAAGATAAACCACAAGGATTTTTAACCTTAAGTCAGAGGGTTGTTAAGTACCATAGACTTTGACTCAATCCTAAACACAGTCAAAAGAATATACTTTTAATAAGCTTGGGAGTATATTGACTGGCTTTTATTAGATGTCATTGACTTGATGTGAAGTCTCATATGCCTAACCATACTAAGGAGTCTATCTATCCTTGTGAGAGAAAGCCAATAATCAACGCACCTTGATAAGAGAATCAGTAGTGTCCTACAGAGATAAAGTCCAGTAGATGTCAGCAGAGAGCAATCCAACTCAGATAAAATGGTACCTAGCAGAGTGGAGATGAAATTCCCCAAACAATAACATGTTCAGCCTTTTGGAGATGCTCCCAAATGATTTCAGGAGTTTTGTATCTATAACTTGTTCCCTTACCACACTTCTCTATGATGTGACGGTTGTGTCAATCCACATGGATTCCTGGTCTGCAACCTTTCATGCATAGTCCCTGCCCACATGTATTCCCTATGAGTATTTTCCTCCAGGCATATTACTTATTCAGGTATTTTTTGTATGTGAATCCTCCTCCAGTAGTAACTGATGATAGAAAACTGGAAGAATAGGGAAGCTGAATGACATAAAGCACCAGCCCTGAGTCAGAAGAATTCAGCCTTGGACACATAATACTTACTAACTGTGTGACTCTGGGCAAGTCACTTAACCCAATTACCTTATTAAAAATAACCAGAAAGAATGGATCATTTACCATCATTTTATCTACTTAATTAAAGCCTCAACTAGTGTCTTTTCTGTCTAGTGGATAAAAATTAAACATCATTGAAGATTCAGCAGTCAAGAGCCACACAGCATCCCAAACATGAGGCAGCTTTCCTGGGGCCCAAGTAATAAGAAGGATTTTAATGGGTGCTACAAAAAGTTTTAATATATTTCTAGACTTGGAAAATAGTTTGGTGCCAGGGCAGGAGGAAGAAATAAATCAGAAGAGTATGGGATAAGTTTATTTATCTCCCTTCCCATAGTTAATGCCATCTACATAGGTACACAATTAAGCATAATTGGTCTGAAGTACTTGGCTACCTTTCTGAATATAATTAATTGAAGACTTCCCTATTTTCGAGGTGATTTGATTGGTGAGCATATGGGCCCAATAAAGGATTACCCCTGTATTACCACAATAGTCACCTTCCAAATAAAATTTAAGAGAAGGATTTCTTAAGAAGATTGGGAGCAACATCAGGACAGGAGATGCTATCTAATTACTATACAGTTTGTGGTACAGGTGAAACTTCCTTTCCTATGAAGTTTATCATTATTGTGGTTGGTGATAGTGGTGATGATAATAGTGGATATTTATATAGCGCTTTAAGGTTTGCAAAGCACATACTATTGGGCTTATATCCTAAAGAAATACTAAAGAGGGGAAAGGGACCTGTGTGTGCCAAAATGTTTGTGGCAGCCCTTTTCATAGTGGCTAGAAACTGGAAGATGAATGGATGTCCATCAGTTGGAGAATGGTTGGGTAAATTATGGTATATGAAGGTTATGGAATATTATTGCTCTGTAAGAAATGACCAGCAGGAGGAATACAGAGAGGTTTGGAGAGACTTACATGAACTGATGCTGAGTGAAATGAGCAGAACCAGAAGATCATTATACACTTCAACAACAATACTGTGTGAAGATATATTCTGATGGAAGTGGAAATCTTCAACATAAAGAAGATCCAACTCACTTCCAGCTGATCAATGATGGACAGAAATAACTACACCCAGAGAAGGAACACTGGGAATTGAATGTAAAATATTAGCACTACTTTCTATCTATCCAGGTTACTTATACCTTCGGAATCCAATACTTAACGTGCAACAAGAAAATTGGATTTACACACATATATTATATCTAGGTTATACTGTAACACATGTAAAACGTATGGGATTGCCTGTCATCTAGGGGAGGGAGTAGAGGAAGGGAGGAGAAAATCTGGAAAAATGAATACAAGGGATAATGTTATAAAAAAATTTGCTCATGCATATATACTATCAAAAAATGTATAATTATAAAATTAATAAAAAAAAAAGAAAAACAGGTTTGCAAAGCACATTACAATTTTTTTTCTCAAAACACTTCTAAGAAGTAGATGCTATTATCTATATTTTACAGGTGTAGATTCTGAGGCAGAGGTGACTTGCTTAGGGTCACATCATTAGTAAATATCTCTTAGGCTGTATTCCTGATTTCACATTCAGCATTTTACCCCCTGAGTCACCTTAACTATTTCCAAATTGGAAGTTATGTTCTTCTCCCAGGAGGTATCTCTTCAGTGATTTCTCTCACTTGATTCTTCACAGGGCTTAGCCTACAAAGTCACTATGCACATATTTAATTTGAATGCATATTCTATTTAGAGATATCGGGCCAGTCTGCTATGCTTTTGCATTGTGCCAGTGAATGACTCCACAAAGATTAATCACATGTCCTATGCCCCTCCCATTTCTCACATAAATTCTTATTTCAAAATTTATAGTAGAAAATCTTATTCTAAACTATGTTTTCATAGCATTAGACCTCCTCCATTAGGAGGCCTTAAAAAAATCAACCTTCTTGGCATTTACAGTGAGAGCCCCATTTTGGGAGGAGAATACCAAACACAAAATGTTCCACTCACGTCAACATGCTCACCCACTGCAGCCAGACAGACCACAGCTTCACAAGAATAAAGCATAAACTGGGTGGGATTCCACCACTTCATAGAGAAGTAGCTCATCTTGGGTGAGTGCAAGTTTAAAAGAACAAAAAGTATTTCTTTATCTTAAATGGGGCCCTTTTTAACTCTTAACAGTTCAAAGAAAGATTTGCTTTTCAGAGTCTGTGACTGGCTCCCACTTGACTTCTCATGCTCCCCTAATTATACTCTATTATGGGGGGCTGAATAAATTCATGGGATCATATTAGATTTAGAGCTGGAAGGCCACTTAGACATTATCTAATCCAATCATTTTATTTTATATATGAAGAAACTCAGTGACTTGCCCAAAATTACACAAGTAATAAATGGCAGAGAAAATATTCAAATCAAGGAGCTTTTTCTATTGTACCACAAGATGCCTCAGACAGTGACCTTCTGAGTCTTATATCATTTTTAATTTTATCAAGAAAATGAAAAATTCAGAAACTTAAATTCTAAGCATAGAATTTTTAAATATAATTTTAATTATCAATGTGAAACTGAAAATATGTAAAAAAAATGATATAGAAATAGATATTATGCTGAATTATTCCATAAAACAAATTATAAAGATCTGCTAAATATATATCTATTCAGATATAGATATAGATTTATAGAGAAATATAATAGAGATCTGATATACACATGTATACATATGTGTATAAGTGAATTCTTTATGAGTTCAAATCTACCCTCGCTAGTTATGGATCTCAGCCAAGCCATTTAACTCTGTTTGCCTCAGTTTTCTGTAAATGAGTTAGAGAAGGAAATGACAAATCATTCTAGTATCTCTGCCAAGAAAATCCCAAAATGGGGTCCTGAAGAGTGACACAACTGAAACAATTTAACAACAACAACCTGTGTGTGTATTTCTTTCAAAAATATGTTCATTCATTTTCCTGTCTACTGGCATATTGTACATTCTATGCTTGAAAAACAGCATCTCAATTCTATGAAAATATTTCAGCAATAGATATCCAGCGTTCCGCATCCTGACCCTAAACCCAATCCACACCCAAAACTCCCTTCATGCCAGAATGAAGATGGTGTAAAGTCCCAAAAAGTAACACTATCTCCCTAGCTTTTCCTCCAAGACACAGATCATTTATATTTATGTGTTTTTTTGTGTTTGGTGAAGAGTATTCCAATGAAGAAGCCTGGGACCCTTTAAAAAAGATTCATAGACTCAAAGAGCTTTAGAGCTAGAGAGACTGGCTAGTTCAAATCTTTTGTTTTTGAATAAGAAAACTGAAGCTCAGAAGGTTAAGTGATCTACCTAACATCACATGGCTATGGAGTCACATCTCTTGACCTCCACTTTTTCTGCTACACACTACAAGTTTACTTTTGGTGAACAAAGAGCAGGCATATTCCATTAGTATCCACACAATGTCAAGAAAATAAAAGAAAAAATCTATAACTCTCTGAAGGCACTCTGCAGAGAATTGATGGGTAAATAGTTATACCAAATGGAAAGGCACAAATGAGTTACAATTTAAATAATAGTTCATTACATTAATACCATAATTTATTCTGCTATTTTCCAACTGCTTGATATATAAGTTACTTCCAGTATTTTTAAGAATATTTTTAGAGATAAGTCTCCACCTCCCCTTTTTTATCTTAAGAACAAAGTCCCTCGCATTGGGAGCCAAGGGTCAAAAGAAATGACAAGTTTTGTGACTCAGAAAAGGCATGGAATTTAAATTTACATGACTAGACATTCAACTCCATTCAATAGCAAGGGTTTTCCTATCACCATAACTAAACACTCAACTACTAGATCCAGGATTCTTAACCTTTTTGTGTCATATTCTCCTTTGGCAGTCTGTCTGATAAACCTATGGACTCATCATAATATATTAAAATAATTGAAAAAAAGAAACTGGGTATAATGGCACTAACCAGGATTAGTGCTACTAGGAAAGGCAGAAGATGCTGGATAGTTTGAACATGAAAGTTTGGAGCTGCAAAGCTGATCAGATGGCCTAACTAATTCCACTATAACCACTATGGTGAGCCCCTAGGAGCTTAAGAAGGAATCACATGGCTCAGGTTGGAAATGGAGTTAGTTAAAGCATCTGTACCCATCAATAGTGGGCTTGTGTGAGGTAGATAGGCCCATCCACCCCCCTACAAAATAATAAAGAATAGTATCAATTTCAATTAGAGATTAGTGAAAATAAAGAAAAATTATGAAATTTCAATTCTGGTGTTCTTGACTCCAAACCCCAACTCCCTGGGAAGAATCTTTACAAGAGTCCATTCTAGATGTGGATGTTTGTGACAAGTCACTAGAAAGGACCACTTTCTGTAACAAGTCACTAGAGAGGACCACTTCTCTCCTTATTAGTGTCCAAAAAGCAAAGATGGGGAAGGGTAACATATCTCAGACAAAACTAATCCTCTTACCTGAAGCTTTGACCTTGAAAGGAAAGAGTCTATTACAGTCAGGCTCAATTAACATATTGGTTGTTTTTCTGAAATTTTTTTTTCTACTCTATGACACGACTCCCTAGGTAGAGATTAGGAGAAATATAAAAAGTAATTTAAAAACAAATTACTAGATCAGTGATTTTGTTAAAGGAAGAAGAATGGAGAGGAACTAACAAGAACATCCTGCTAAAAATCGACAAATAGTAATGAAAGGGACACACTGGTCTCCAGAGCTTCCTGCCATAGTACAGTCCCTGCTACCAGAAATGTCCATGAAAGCCTAAGGAAAGATAGGTTAGGCAATAGCGTAGGAGAACTTTTCTATGGATTGTGAAACTACTCTATCAGATCTCTCTTAGAAACAAATGAACCAGCTTTGGTTCTGGTTCTTTGACAGTGCCTGAACATATGGAGCCTCTGTTCTTCCGAACTCTTAAGATACCAAATCCAACCCTCTGGATATTTCTGTACAACTTGCTGAAAGTTAAGAATGGATTTCACATTGTTATAGATAGCATTTTTATATGACAAAACTAACCATGAGAATATAAAGAAAGACAAAAGATTTTGTTAAGGAGTTTTAAAATCCCTTACAATAAGAACAAAGATGATGTCAATGAACGAGGACAGAAAACAAGAAAGGTTAAATCTACTTCATTTACATTCCAGTGAAGAACGGGCTTTTGAAGAATTCTTTTAACTCTGTGACTTTTCCTTATTGCTTTGATACTTTATTAATCCATGTCTGTTTCTTTTTAACTAATAGAAGCAAAAGCCTTTTTAATAGTATTTCATTTTTTCCAATTACATGCAAAGACAATTTTCAAAATTCATTTTTTAAATTTTGAATTTCAAAGTTTTCTCTCTCCCTCCTCCCCACTTCCTAAATTGGTAACATGTTATATATGTGCTATCACATAAAACATATTTCCACCTTAGTCATATTGTGAAAAAAGAAACAGACTAAAAGGGGGAAAAATCACACATGAACAAAAAAGTGAAAATAACATGCTTACATCTACATTCAAGAACCCATCAGTTCTTTCTCTGGATAAAGATAGCATTTTCCATTATGAATCCTTTAAAATTATATCATTGTATTGCTGAGAAGAACTAAGTCATTCATAGTTGATCATCTCACAATATTCCTGTTTCTATGTACAATGTTTTATTGCTTCTTCTCATTTCACTTTGCATCAGTTCATATTAAGTCTCTCCAGGTTTTTCTGAAATCTACTTAGCCTAAAAAGAATAGTGAGTTTACGTTAAAAGCATCAGGAAAGAGTGGAGCTGTAAAAGAAATCAGAGGTCATCTAACAAAATTGTCTGGTTTTATAGATGAGAAAATTAATGCTTACTAAAGTTAAATTATTTATCCAAGGACACACCACAGTCAATGGCAACGATCAAAGATTCAAATCCCAGGGGCTTTGGATCCAAAGCCAGGATTGTTTCCTTTCTGTCATGTGTTAAGTCCTATTGCATAGGAAACCTAGAAGTAGAAGAAACTCTATCAGAGAAAGTTGTGATTATGCTAAATCCTTCAGTGCTCAAAGAAATAAACAACTACATTTTAAAATGTTCCAAGTCGTTAGTAAGAAGAAAAAAAGCAACTTAAAACAAAGTTAAGTTCTATCATCTCACGCTATCAAATCATCAAACATAAATGCTTTGAAGGCATTTCCACATGGATTCTGGAGTACCCTATATTAACAAAATAACATGTCAATCCCCTATTCTAAAATATATACATAAATATAATACACATACATATATAACTGTACATAGAAAAAGTTCAGTTTCTTATTCTTCATATCCTGAAATGTTTGTGTTAGTTGACTATTAAGTTCATGATAAATAAAACATTTTTTAAAAGTGAATGGAGAGGAAGTAAAGGAAATGAGGTAAATGGAATTTTCCAAGTGTTTGCCTGTGAAAGGAACAAAAGATATAAGAATCTTGAAGGGATGGCAGGGTCAAATGAAGGTTGTTTGTTTGTTGTTTTTTAAGGAAGAAGAGCACATGTTTGTAGGTAACAGGGGAAGCTTCTAAATAAAGAAAAATTAACTATTATGGGGGTGGGGAATATTCTGAGAGAAGACAAGAGATCTGCAATCTGGAGAAAATCTTTTGGGATTGGAAAGTGAAAGATTCTTTTCAAAAGAAGTTCAGGTTTAAAGAAGGCCTTGGGAGGGGCCTGTGTCAAGGTTTTGTCCTCTCTTCTGTGTCATGGTATTATCTCCCTAATGTTTTGGTCATCTTTGAGAATGAAAGACAAACAACAATCTCTATGAGTAGGAGCTGCCCCACTGAGAGCCAGCCAACATAGCTCTTTTTTTTTTTTTTGGTTGCTTTTTGATTCCTTTTTTTTTTCTTTTTTTCTTTCTCTCCTTTCTCCCTCCCTTTCTTCCTTTCTTTTTCTTTCTTTCTTTCTTTTTTCTTTCTTTCTTTGTTTCTTACTTGTTTTATTTCTTTCCTTCTTTCTTTCCTTCCTTCCTTCTTCCTTCTTTCTTTCCTTCCTTCCTTTCTTTCTTTATTCTTTTCTTTCTTTTTTCCTTTTCTTTTTCCCCTATCCTTTCTGCAGATACTGTCCCCTAAAAGAATGTAAATTTTGATTGCTGATACCTCAGAAGATATCTTGGGGGTCCTTGTCTAGATCTCTTTCTTGAGGGCCAGGCTTGAAGCCCAAATCACTCTGGCTGTTTTACATTAGCCAACTAAAGGTCCCAAGCCAACCCCACTTGGTCTTTGAGCACTGACTGTCTCAGAGGGAATGTAAATATTAATTGTTTTTGTTTTGGCCAAAAACCTTTGAGAGATTTTACCTCGCAGATTGACTTTTTTCTCACTTTTTTTTACTAGGTTAAATAGGCCACTTTTTACCTCATTTCTAACAACAACAATAGTTATTGAATGATGGTTGCCTCAGTCAAACTAAGATCAGTTAAAGACCTTAGCTTTAAAAGATCAAGGCATCAGGCAAGAATATAAAAAAAAAGTCAGAAATGAGTATTCATTGAAGAGAGGAATTGAAAACGAGAGTAAAGAAATGATAGCTAGTATATGTTTTGAGCTCTCAAACATTGAGATATGTACATTTGTTCAGAGATATTGAATTTTAGGAGACATGATACTTGGAGGGTAGTTAGGAAAACAGTCTCCACATTAAGCTCATCTGACCTCTCACTGCTGAGAAATCAAATCACAGACACCTTTAGCTCCAAACTACATCCCCAATCCCAAGAGGAAAATGTCATGTTCTCTAATGCCAGAGTTTGGCGGATAAGCATGAAGCCAGTAACTTGGTATAATGGGTAAGAAGACCCAAGATCAAGGTCAAACTCTATCACTTACTAGATGGGTTACTACTTATCTCTCAAGTGACGCTAACATTATACAAGTAACACTATATGATCCTCCAGCATTCATAAAACACTTTAAGATTTGCAAAATCTTTTCCTATGTTATTTCATTGGATCCTCACAATAATTCTGTGAGATAAAGGCAATTGTTTCCTCAGTTTTATAGATGAGGAATTGAGAGTAGAGTGGATAAGTGACTTATCACACAGCTAAGAAAGTATCTGGGACAAAGTTTGAACTCAGTGCTTCCTGACTCCAAACCCAGCACTCCATTCCCTGAGACTACCCTAAACACACTCATTACTTGACCTCTAGGCAAGGTTGCTGTTGTCTCCCTAACTTGAAAAAGTAAAGGCTATCAGATGAATCTATCAATCAACAACTGTCCCTATTAAACACAACTATATGCCAGGCATTGTGCCAGGTGCTAAGTATAAAAACAAAATGTATACACACACACACACACACACACACACTTATATATTTTTACAAGAGATAGAATATAATTCAGGGGAGAAGATACTCAAATCTGAGGGAATTGGAACAGGCTTTATAAAGAAAGTAGAACTTTGATCTGAGCCTTGAATAAAACTTCTTCAGTCAGTCATGTCCAGCTCTTCATAATCCCATAGACCACAGCATAGCAGACCTTTCTATCCTCTGTCTTGCTAAGTCTGTCCAAGCTCATGTGAATTATTACCATGACACTATCCATTTCAGCCTCAGCCTTCTCTTTTTGCCTTCAATCTTTTCCAACATCAAGTTTTTTCCCAATGAATCCTTTCTCCTCAGTAGGTGATCAAAATATTTATTTCAGCTTCAGTGTGTACCCTTCCAATGAGTAGTTTGAATTAATTTCTTTAACATTTATTTGATTTTATATCCTTGTTTTTGAAGAGACTCTCAAACATCTTCTCCAGCACCAGGTGTCATCCTTGATTTTTGCCTTTTCTTACCCTTTCATATCCAATCAGTTTCCATCTTTTTATTTCTACATTAACAATATCTCTTCTGCTACTGCAACTACCTCATGCTCATTGATTGGTCTTACTGCTACAATTCTCTTCCCTACTACAGTGGGAAATTAATACTTTCAGCTGCCAAAATGATCTTCCTAAAGCACAGGTCTCACCATATCACCTCTCTATTCAGTAAACTTCAATGGCTCCCTATTACTTCCAAGGGTGAATAGAAAATCCTGTTTGATATTCAAAGATCCTCATACCCTGTTTCTCCCATGTCTTTCCAGTCTTTTACTTTTAATTTCTTCCCATCCCCATCCTATCATGTATTCTTCAATCCAGTGACATGACCTCCTTGCTATTCCTTGAACAAAATATTCCTTTTCCCAACTTTTACCCACTTACACTGGCTGTCCCACATGTTTGTAGCATGCTCTCTCTTCAACTCTGCCTCTGGCTCCACTGATTTCCTTCAATTTCCAGTAAAAAAAAAATCTCACCCTCTACAGGAAATCTTTTCCAATTCCCTTATATTTTAAGACTATCCCCACCCCCAAACTTAATTCCAGTTCTCTCTGGATAAAGTGTTTTATCTACACTTTGTCCTCTAAATATCTTTTTTGTGCACAGTTGTTTATATGCTGTTTCTCTTATTAAAAAGTGAACTGGTTTGGGGGGATTTTTCTTATTTTCTTTTTATTTATATATGTTTTTATAACATTATATTATAAATTTTAATTAAAATTAAAGTTTAATTATCAGAGCAGCCTTTATGGTTTCTATATTTTTCTATTTGATGCAAAGCTGTGCAGTGTACCTCTTCCTCAATTTCAAGCCCCCAAATTTATGTTCAAATCTCAACTGTGCTACATACTGGCTGGATTGGTTACTTCTCTCTAAACTTTAGTTTCCTAATCTATAAAATGAGGAGTTTGAACTAGATGACTTCTGAGGTTTCTTCTCATTCTAAATCAATGATGCAAAAAAAACCTCTCTTTCTAGTTGAGTTGTAACATATAAGACTTGATCAGCGCTCGTCGGCATGTATTAGCTCTAGAATTACCACAGTTATCCAAGTAGGAGGGAGCGAGCGACCAAAGGAACCATAACTGATTTAATGAGCCATTCGCAGTTTCACTGTACCGGCCGTGTGTACTTAGACATGCATGGCTTAATCTTTGAGACAAGCATATGCTACTGGCAGGATCAACCTTATATGTTGATCATCATCTCAACTGGGTGTTTATGTGTTTAGCTTGGTTTTCTATGGAAGTGAGGCAAATATAACGATTTACTTTATGGGACCTCTGCCACAGGGACAGTTCATGTTCCTTTGTCAAATCCATAGGGCCAACTTTCACTATTTCCAGGACATTTGAATCTAAAATGGATTATGTCCAAAATATTTTTCTCTATTCTGGGTGGAAAAACAAGGCTTCATTAGATTAGATATTTTATTCTTAGAGAAAAACTTTATTCTACTAGTAATATGAATTCACTCATTTAACAATCTTTATTAAATGGCTATGGGGTGTAGGGGTAATCAGGGAAGACCAGCATCTCTGGTGTGAGAACTTGTGGGAGCCCTTTTCAAGGCTGCTCCCCTTTGGAATTCTCCGACTCTCACCAGTAACTCCAAGAATCTGTAGCATCTCAGCAGGCAAGCTAAATCAGATGGAAGGTAACTGATAGACCAATGAGTTAGGGGTATGTTTACTCTAAGCATGTGGCAGAGAGGGTGGATGAGACCAATCTGTTCCAATGTCAAAGCCATCCACCGTGTCCCAGGCCATTGCCAGCTGTCTTAGCTTTTGTCCTGGGAGAGAAAGTGAGACTGACAACTTTGTGCAACTCTTTCTCACCTAAAGCCAACTCACGCCAGAGTCAAAACATCAGCCTCCTGAGGTCATAGTTCCTCTTCTAAAACAAAGGATGGACAGTAACAAACAACCACAACAATGCTACTGTACATAATTGTAGTGTCAAGAATCATGAGAATTACAGTTAGTCAATAAACAGTTAGTCAATATTTTTAAACAAATGCCTTTTTTAATTGTCAGGTTCTCTGCTATGGGCTGGGGATAGGGAGATAGGGGAAAAAAAGTCCCTGCTCTCAAAGAACTCAGTCTAATGGGGGAGATAATACATAAGTAACTAGATACAAACAAGATATAGGAGATAAAGCAGATATAATTAATAGAAGGAAGGCACTAACATAAAGGGAAATATGGAATGGCTTTTTTTTTGTTTTGCTTGTTTTTTTGTTTGCTTGTTTGGTTAGTTTTGTTGTGGGGTTTTTGAAGGCAATCAGAATTAAGTCTAATCTGGGGTCACATAGCTAATAAGTATCTAAGTGCATTTTAACTCAGATCCTCCTAACTCCAGGGCCAATGCCCTATCTGCTGTGCCACTTAGCTGCCCCCAGGGAATAATTCTTACAGAGAATGAGACTAGCTGAGTCTTGGAGAAAACCAGGGAAGCCAGAAGGCATAGATGAGGAAGAATAGTGATCTGGGTTTGGAGCAGCCAATGAAAATGCCCAGAGTTGGGAGGAGTAACAAAGTGCTTTAGCAGAAGAGGTACCCTACTTTGTAAAGTAGAAAAGGGCCAGGTTATGGAAGAGTTCTTTTAAGAGCCAAAAAGATGATTTTTGAATTTAATCCTGAAAACAAAAGAGAGCTACTGAGGGGGGAAGAAGGGGGTGTACGGAAGGAAGGGAATCATTGGCTGGAGGAGGAGTGACATGATTAGACCTGCACTCTAGAAAGATCATTTTGGCAACTGAGTGGAGGATAGGCTAGAGTGGGGATAGATGGCAGGCAGATCTATCAGCAGCTTATTGCAATGGTTTAGACATAAGGTGATGAGAGTTTGCACAAAAGTGACTGCCAGAGGAGAGATTATGTGAAAGATTACTAAAATAACAAAAACAGGATTAGCAACTGATTGGACAAAGGAAAGAAGATGGGGAGGTGTAGAGGGTCACAGTCAGTGGGGGAACTCTGGGTAAGGTATAAGACCCTTCAGCCCAGAGGGAACCTGCTAACAGTGTCTGGTTCAACTCCCATTTCCCCTAAGGGATCTCGGCCTTACTGAGAAGTCAGGGGACAGTGACAACCTATGTTGTGATTGAAGCAGAGGGATACCGGGTGGCAATCTATATACAATAAATAGCAAGTTATTTGTGTAGTCCCATGTACACAGTGTTGTTTTTGTTACATTATAGAAAGGGGAAACCCTTTGAAATAAACAGACTCCATTTTTCCACCATCCTCAGGAGTCTCACCTCATCACTTCTCCATTAAGAAGGCATATTTTAATCACCCCCAACTTGGGGGCTTTAGAAAGCAGGACACAACAGGGAGGGACAGAGGAGAGTGAGTGAGGACCAAGAACTCTACATTATGAGCCTGCTGACTGAGAGAATGGTGGTACCCTCCACAGTAATAGGGAAATTAGGAAAAAGAGAAAGCTTTGGGAAACCATAATATAAGTTCAATTTGGGTTAAGTTAAGATGTCTACAAGATATTCTGTTCAAAATGTCTGGTAGGCAGAATTTCAAGATAGGTGATCAGGAGACAGGTTAGGGATGGACAAATCTAACAATTATCTGCACAGAAATGATAATTTAGTCGATGAAAGCCAAGGAGATCACCAAGTGAAATAGTATAGAGCAAACCTTCTTAAAATGTGTGTAATTAAATAGGGGATCGTGAAATTATAATTTACCATCAGAAAATGTTTGATTTGTATACCTATTTTATACACCTATACACCTGAGGTTGAGTAAAAATTTCTCAGGTGTAAAGAGGTCACAAGGGGAAAAGTTTAAAAAGCTCTGGTTTAGAGGGAGAAAAAAAGAGGACTTGGGACAAAACCTTGGGAACTCTCATGGTTAAGATTGTTGTCTGTCCTTCATTCTTGAAGAGAACCATGACATCAGGGAGGGGATGTCATGGCATGCAAGTGAATTGGATTAAAATGAGTGAGGGCTGTGCAAGGTCACCTATTTTACTTTTCCCTTGGGATAATGACAAAGATGGATGGATCAAGTAAGAATCTTTTGAGCATAGGGGAGACATGGGCATGTCTACAAACATCAGGAGAGTAGCCAGCACACAGGGAAAATTTGAAAATAAGTGAGAGAGTAGAGATTGTGGAGTGGGCCATCTGATGGAGAAGATGGAGTAGAAAGGAATCATTTACAAATGTAGAATATTAGTCTTGGCAAGAAAGGCCACCTCTTTACCACAGGGGTAAAAGAGAAAAAAGTTATAGAAGATGTCTTAGTATGTGAGACGAGGAGGGAGCTCTCAGCAAATGGTCTCTATTTTCTTCAGTGAACTATGAAGAAAGATTCTTAATTGAGAAAGGAAAGGAATCAAGGGCATTTTGAAGAGAAGTAAACATATTTGTTCACTGTGGTGAGTGGAAATGAGTCAGTAAGGAAGTGTAAAAGGATTACCTTGCAGCCATGAGGGCCCAGTTGTAATTGTTTAACACAAATTTGTAGTAGACCCAAGGAGCATGAGTTCATGATCTCTTCCAAGTTTTTCTCTAGAAGTTTGTTGGCCCCCAACTCTAAACAGCTCATCATATGGTACTGGATTTATTGTAGACATTTGATCAGCTTAGATCATTATATTTCCAAGATTCTGAGCTCAAAAGATCCAATAACCTTATTCAAGTAGCAAGGATTGTATTATACACCATCATGTACAGTTCCCCAGACCTTTATGTTCAATGGCATACATTCTGGCAGTAGGGAAATCAGAGTAATAATGGGGACAGGCCTTTACTGAATTTGTATATAACCTGTTGTAGTGTTAGCCCCCACTCATGGAAGCAAAGACAAATATACAGTAGTTTTGATCATTTAATGGGTATTTTCACATATCATTCCACAATACAAGCAGATTCTGCTATGTAACAAAATCAACAGAATAAAAAGAAACTATTACAATTGAATACCAGTAATACCTTCCCAAATACTAAATAGGATCACAGATCTATAAAAGGATCATAGGGGTTATCTAGTCTAATGTCAAAATCAAATAAAAATGGGTGGTTGAGGCAGCATATCGACTTTTAAAACCACAAATTAGCATTAAGTGCTACCACATGGAGACAGAAAGGCTCCTCTTCCTGAGTTCACCTTGTTAATATTCTTTGAAGACATTACGATTTTGTCACAGTCCCACTCAATACATTATAATGGCTTCCTTTTCCTCCTGAGCAAATATCAAGCATTCTGTTTAGCATCCAAAGCCCTCCCTAATTTAGCTTTCTCTCACCTTTTCAGTATTCTTACACCTTCCTCTGTTCTCTTCGATACAGTCCTATTGGCACCTGTGCTATAGGAATATCATTTCAGCAGCTGAGGAGAGAATGGAGTTGGGGGTGGGAGAGAGAGAGAATTAAGGCAGACCGTTGCAGGTCTAGGTATGAGAAGATGAGGCTATATTTGTGATAAAGCAGTTGACATGTGGGTGAAAAAGGAAGCCATATACCAGAGGTGTAATGAAGGTAGAAGCAATAATAATTTCATAGCTCTATTTTTTCCAGTAGCAAAAAATGACAAAAGTCAGATACTTATCATTTGGAAAATGGTCAAATAAATTGTGGTTCAAGAATGTAAGGGAATATCATTGCCCCCACAAGAAACAATGAATATAAAGAAATCAGAGAGATATGGGAACCCTACTGAACTAATAGGGAGTGAATTGAGCAGAACCAGGAAAATAATATACACAAGGACTACAACAAGGTAAATGGGAAGAACTAAAAATAAATAAATGAATAATGTTAATTATAACGATTAAGATTTGTCTCAAAAAAGAAAAGGTATTTCCCCCCTTTGCAGAGGGAGATATTAAGGGGAAACATAGCATGTTTTGTTAGACTTAGTTTGCATTTTGGTTAGTTTTGCTGGACCATTTTCTATAGTCTTTTTCTCTTTTATTCTTTGTTACAAGGGGTGATTCTCTAGAAAAACATTAGTAAAGTGATATATTTGGAAATGAAAGCACAAAAAGTAAAAAACGTGAAATGCATTTTAAGTTTTAAGAAGTATGGAACATATAAATATAGATAGAAAACTATTCTTCATCATTGTTTTTATGTTTTTTTCATCTTCTTATCAATTTTTCATACTCTCAGCATCTGCATGTGGCATTTGGGCATTAGGAAATTCTAACTTAGGCAGATATGACAATCATCTGATAAGATAAAAATCACTATTCTAACTGAAATTGGGGGAGAACAGTGTCCAGTAATCAGTCAAAACTTTTACAGGTAAAAAAAAGAAAAGAAAACCACATCCTCTGTGTGTGTGTTTTCATATTAATAAACTCAGTACCTAGTAGCTTTTCATATCTACCATAAGTAAATAATTAAAAACAATAGAAATTTTCCTTTCCTTCTTATCACAATTTTCTACTGCTAATTTCAAGACATAATAAACATTCACTTGTGTATTCATTTCAGCTCATGGGAATGAGGGATCCTAAGTATTTTAGATTTTAAATTTACATATATACATACAAATACACACACATATATACACATACACAAACACAAACATATATTGTTTCTCTTGTGCCCAATTCTTTGTGACCCCATTTGTGGTTTTCTTGGCAAAGCTACAGTTTTCTATTTCCTTCTCCAACTCATTTTATAGATGAGGAAACTGAGACAAGCAGGCTTAGACGATCTCCTTAGGGTCTTGTAGCTAGTAAGAGTCTGAAGCCAGATTTGCATTCAGGAAGGTAAGTCTACTTGATTCCAGATCCTGCACTCTATCCACTGTACCACTCAAAATGATGACCAAGGACACCGTTTAACCCTATATGTACCTTTTTGTCCCAATGGGCCTAAAAGTATGTCATTTGGACATTTCCTGGAAAGATAATGCAACCCTGATTGATGGATATTTTAGTGAGGAGGTGGACTAAGAGTTCTCAGATCTTACCTATTAGTTCATTGTTAGGTAATTAGGAAAAAATCAGGCTATAAGAGTCATCCCTTGGAGTCATCCCTTAGTTCTGGAAAAGGACCATGACATCAAGAAGATGAAGCCACAAATTGCAAGTGAATTGTATTGAAGTGGGGGAGGACTATGCAAAGTCACCAGCATCACTCTCTCTGGATTCAGGGGCAAGACATAGGGTAGGACAACTGGACACAGGCCCCATCCAGGGGAGCCCCTCTGGGGAGGACCTTACGGCTGTAAGCAGACGCCTGGGGACTAGAAGCAATCACCTTAATTAAATCTTCAGAAACTGCTTCATCAGTACCACTGCACACCTCTCAGATTGGCAAAGATGACTGAAAAAAATAATGATAAATATTGAAGAGGATGTGGGAAAACTGGGACTCTGAGACATTGTTGATGGAACTGTGAATGAATCCATTCTGGAGAACAGTTTGGAACTATGCCCAAAGAGTTTATCAAACTGTGCATACCCTTTGACCCAGCAGTGTTACTACTGGGCTTATATACCAAAGAGATCTTAAAGGAGGGAAAGGGACCCACATGTGCAAGAATGTTTGTGGCCGCCCTTTGTGTAGTGGCTAGAAACTGGAAACTTAGTGGATGCTCCAGGTGGGAATGGCTGAATATGTTATAGTATATGAATGTTATAGAGTATTATTGTTCTATAAAAAATTATCAACAGGATGATTACAGAAGGGCCTGGAGAAATTTACATGAACTAATGCTAAATGAAGTGAGTAGAACCAGGAGATCATTATACACATATATCATATATGATGATCAACTATAACGGACATGACTCCTTTCAACAATGAGGTGATTCAGGCCAATTCCAGTAAACTTGTGATGGAGAGAGCTACCCAGAGAGAAAATCATGGGAACAGAATATGGATCACAATATGGTATTTTCACCTTTTGTTGTTGTTTGTTTGCTTTTTTTCTCATTTTTCCCTTTTTGATCTGATTTTTCTTATGCAGCATGATAAATGTGGAAATATGCATAGAAGAATTGCACGTTTAACATATATTGGATTATTTGCTGGAAGGAAGGAGGGCAAAAGGAAAGGAAAAAAATCTGGAACACAAGATATTTCAAGGTGAATGTTGAAAACTATCTTTGCATGTATTTTGAAAATAAAAAGCTAATTATTGAAAAAAAAAAGAAACTGCCTCATCTTCACATATGGAGTCTGTCAAAATAAGAGAAAAGATAGATCACAAAGAAAGATTGGCTATTAAGTAACATGATCTAGTAAGGAGCCGTTGGCATTTTGATGTGATGTTGCAAGACCAAGTTCCTTAGTTCTTTTCTGCTCCTTTAGCAGTAACCTTGGTATGGGCTTCTGTGCAGGTGTAAGAGATGTCTTTCAGTTCAGCCTCTTGCTCCCTGTGTGGCAGATAGAATGCCCAGATTCCCTTGGAAAGAAGATAGAGGAAGAGGAAATACTTTCTTCTCATCCTGCTGCCATTCCCACCTTCTTTCCAGTGAAAAATTGACTCAACTAGGCAAACTTTCACCTGGACTTTGTTAGCTGTCTTTTTTCCTAATGTTTCTCTTCCTTATCAAATATTATTTAGGGGATAGATCTGTGTAGGCTTGGGGGCAGCACAATGGAAAGAGCACCAGATTTGGAAGCAGGAAAACTTCAGTTCAAATACGGCCTCGCACTGTGTGATTCTGGTCAAGTCACTTCACCCAATTTGCCTCAGCTTCCTTGAGCTGTAGAATGTAGAGCTGGAGAAGGAAATGTCGAACCATTCCAGTATCTTTGCCAAGAAAACCCCTAGTGGGTCATAAAAGTTGGACTGAAAATGACTAAACAATAAAAATAAAATGTGTAGGCTTCAAAGTGACCTTGTGACTTGAGAGGTTTCAGTGTCCTGGCTCCAAATGAGTTTGAGCTAGATAATAAAAGGGGAAGCTTCTATATTGAGAGAACTGTTCCTCATAAGAGCTGCTCTCCAACCTCCTTTCTGGAACTAAAAATCACACCCCTAAAGCGCTGCTCAGTTTCAGGTTACCATGACACTACCCAGACATCTCTGTGCATTATTGCTGCTTTCATTCCCCACCCCTCCCTAACAGTTCTAACTAGAGCAGTAATAAAAATTAATACTACCATTCCTGGATAGGATATCTCAAACAATTGCCCTTCCAGTTGCCAAACCAATTGGTCATTATCTCTTATTTCTTTCTCCAAAACACACCATAGATCCCTCTATATATTGTTTTAGCTGATTAAATTAAATTATAAAGGGCAGAGAAAATCTTATTTGCTTATACTTGTATCCCCAGGGCTTTACAGAATGCTCATCAAATAATAGGTGCTTAAATAAATGGTTTTTATTCATTTTGTCAGTCTTAACCATTTTACCTGCAGTCATGTGCCAGTTTGGTCCCTTCACTGAGGTAAAATATGAGGCCTAATGAGAAGTCCTAAAATCTACTTTATAGTTTTATAAGGTTAAGTATCATCTTCCCATCAGTTGTAACAGTTATTACAAGTAAAATTATTGAATCCTATTTTAAGTTGGTGCCTTTCAAATGCATGAGTGCCTGTATGTAATAGAGCCTACCCCTTTCTCATTAAAGGAAAGATTCCCTAAGACTTTACCCTGTGTAAACCACATGCCTGGGTACAGGACATGGAATGAATATAGTAACTCAGTGCTTGTGGGTCCAGCAGCAGCATCATATTTTTTTAACTGTCATAAAATCAACCATAGCAACCACAGTAATGGTAAAAGAAGCAAAAGAATTAACACTTCCTTTGAGGGTTTTTCAATCATTATGTGTTAAACCAGTCTTTTTTTTTGTTGTTTCAATCTACATTATCAATTACTCACCAGGCTCCCCACCAAAACTAGCAACAAAGATCTCCATTTCTGAAACCTATGACATTTGTCTAAGTTGTGGGAAAAGAAGAAAGAATGATCTCAGACCAGTTGCATTTGAAGGTTTCGATCATGATTTACAAGAAATAGCTAAAAGTTTGAGGCCAGCAGCCTGTTAATGGTGAGCCTTGTAAATTCATCACTGAATGAGTCATAGAAGTAGCTGTTTAATATTTATTTCCCTGTCAGGTATAAAAAATAAATTTGTTTCTAAAAGACTAGAAACTAATGTTTCCTCAAAAGCTGAAGCCAGTACTCTTAGAAAAATGTTTTCCCCAATTTGAATAGAAGTGGCAAAATTTGGCTTCTTCTTTCCAGTTAAACATTCCTTCCTTGAGAGAAAAAAATTCCAAGATATTTAAGTTTTGCAACAGTCTAAGAAATTTTTGCAGCCTCAGAAATATTATTTTTAAAAAATACAAATTCAAAGGTCTTCGTGAATTTATATTGTCTTAAAACTTTATGAATTTGTTTTTTGATACTTTAATAAATATATATCAGTAAAATTTGTTTCTCAACAATCCTACTGAAGGGGGAGAGAAACTGTTCCCTTTACTGAAGCTGTGTTCCCTTTAAGATTATCACTCTGAAGCTGTGTTCCCTTTATATTGTGTCCCTTTCATGATCTCAGAGATCAGGATCTTCCAGGCTCCAAGGAATCTAGAGACAAGGCCCATCTTCCCAAAATGAGAGAAGTAACACTATTCAAGGCAAATCAAGTCCCGTTGATCTTTTTGAAATTCTAACTTCTCATTCAATTGAGAAATCCTGGTCTGATCAGTTCAGGCTGTCCCAGTCTCCCACCAAGATACCCATATAACAAGCTTCTTTCAGCTCAGTTCCTTGCAGAGGGCTATGCAATTTGCTAGGATCCTGCACACTAAGCATTCTCAGCATAAGATTCCATTTCCCTAATAGGACTCTGCTACTATAGAAGTCAGTCTCTTAGCAAATTGGTTTCTATCCTACAATAAACTTTCATTTTGTAATTAATAATTTAGGAGTAAGTGAATTCTTTCATTTTAAACCTACAACCAATTAAAAGAGGATTTTTAACAACTCTCTCATTGCCACTAACCTCATCATCACTTAAAAATATTATTCTAATGTAGGGCATATGTTTAATGTGTTTATGTTCATGGGTTGTCTAAAAACAGATTGCAGGAAGTTTTGTATTTAGATATAAATGACATAGATGTAAATATAGATCACTAGATATAAGATCTTGTCCACTCTTCTCCAAAGGACACATAATTCCTACCTGGAGAGAGCATCAAGAAAAGGAAGAGCATTCTGGTCTCCCCTGAGAGGGAAAATACTAGAATAAAATAATATCTATCTCCCCTTCCAGATATTGCTGGTCTAAAGGCATGATTTTTTTAAACATTCAAGCCACATTTCTGGCCATTATCCTTTACAGAGATTACTTACACTAATCTTACATCCGCTGGCTTAATTCCTTTCCACCAATTATGAGTTACATGAAAGACTATCACCAATAGTGAAAAACTAGTAAACTCACTTATCCCACTTTAAAAAAAACAGAAATCAAAGATCTTCTGTAGATATTGATAATTCAGCCAAGAAATGGGTCCCCGTCTTGCCCAAGGGGAAATTTCCCAAAATCTCTCTGGAGGTAAACTGAAAATCAGGGACATTTTGAAATATGGCCTCTTTGATACATCTGTAACTTCCCAAAGTCTTTTTTTCTCCTGCCCTCCATAATTGGTCCCAAACAGAGTCTGGATTCATGTATATCCCTTCTTGAAGCCTGACATGATGAGCACCTCTCTTTTCCAAAGCTTTCCCAGTCTGGCAACCCTGAGTTATCCTTCTTTCCACCAAGCAGAATCATGTATAAGATACAAAACACCTCAGACTTGAAGACTTGATTACACTAAGTTCTTCACCAGAATACCAAAGAAATCAATAAAAAAAAAAAACAAAAAAAAACAGGTTAAGGATCCCAGATCTAATCCATTTATTTCCCCCAATACTTCCAGACAAGAATAGAGCTAACTCATTCTCCAGAAAGGGGAAAGCAATCAAGAGACCAGGACTCTGAGCCTGCAGATGGGTAGGAATATCCTTCCACTCAGAGCTAACAAATCGATCCATGTTTACATTTCTTAGAAATGGCTTATAAGAAAAATCTGATTCAGGATTGTTCATATAATTTTTCTATACTACACTTATTGGATCTCAAAATATCTTCTTTTCCCAATTAAAATCATATTCCTTGAAATATCCAAAACACTCAGTATCTTACCTTTAAAAAAGTCACATCAGCAATGCTAATGAACAATTTCAGAAGTATTCTGACTCAAAGGGGGTCTTTCCCTCCCCCCTATTCCAAGTCTCTGTGTTATTTCCCATTACTGGTAAATTTATTCAAGGCTGAAGAAACATTTCATAGCTGCTAAGATTGGTCATCTGTGGTTGTCATTTGGTGGTCACCCATGCTTTGTTTCCTAATACTAATCTTCAGGAGGGGGGAAATATGAGGGAGAAGATGTGTGAAAGAAAACCACATCCTCCTTTTATTTTTTTGGTATATATTAGAGAGCATCAGTGCTCAAAAAGAGTGCTGGGGGTAGGTGAGTGCCAGCAAAAATGGACGTGCCTTTGATTTCCTTTGTGTCTTTGCTCTCTGGCGTTACATTCCTACTGCTAATTCCTGGAGGTAAGACTGTTTCTGCCTATTTCTGTTCCAGTACTTAATGTGCAGGAGGAAACCTTGATATTATTTCTGCCAAAGAGAGAGAAGTTATCATAGCTTGCAGAACCTTTACATTTTTAGCATTTTTTCATGACAACTAAATACATGTTTCTATTTTAGAAGGAAAATTTTTTCATCATACTATCTGAAAAAAAAAAAAAGATATTGCAGTCACTGGCATTATCTTCTCAGATAACTTAGAAAAATACAAAAGGGTATCAAGGTCAGCTTTAAGATTTCATTTTGCCAATAAGGACAGTGTTGAAAACTAGTTATAGGCAATGTTCTGAGACTATTAAGTTGTAGAGAAGATGACAAGAGAGTGGTAAAGGGAGATCCCTATATCCATTCATTCATCAGTCAAGTTCCTGGCTCGATGTTATTTGGGCCACGTCATATGACCTATAAAATCAGCATTGCAGTTTATTTGGGGATAATGAGGGTAAAATTTATTAACTAAAAAACTCTCATAAGGATTATCCAGTAGGCATGAAGAAATATTTTTGGAGAATTGGCAGTAGGCTTTAATAATCTCTGAAACTGTACAACCAAAGTTATGGGCTAATTACACATACCTGTTATGACAGCTCTATATATAGAGGTATGCTGGGCAAATATTTTGATAACAAGCTCTCCAAAAATAATAATAATAATAATAATAAACAAAATAGAACCACAGCACACTTATAAGTTAAGTCTAGATTTTTAACATTCTTTCCTTTAAATATAAACAATTAGAAGAGAAAAAAGCCAAGCCTTGTTTAGTAGATTTTGCAGATTTCCAAAGTATAAATGTTCACACTGAACATTTAATGAGTTGCTTTATAAGTTAGTTCAAGCTAACTCTAGTAAATCCTTGTCGGTATGTATCATCTCCATTCTCATAGGCAAATATCTTCACACATTTCCCAACTGTTGCCCCAAATGGTATTTTACAAAAGCAAAAGACTATTTGTGTAGAATTCCATCCACTTCCCTAGGAGGTGAAAGCTGTGGTCCCATGCTATGGCTAAATCAAGGCTTTCCCACTCTGGACTGGAACTGAAAAATACAAACCTAATCCTATGTCTTTCCTAGTGTGACCACAACTGGAAAGACAAGATCAGAAAGTACATAATGATGGGAGGAGAGAGGAAGGACAGAAGCTGCTGAATGGCTCCTCAGGCTTCTTTCACTTCCATTAGGAAGTTGATGAAAATAGGAAAAACCTTTTGGGGTAGTTTTTATATTATAATACCTCTCCAATTGCAGAAGTATTTTTCCTTGGAAAGATCAAGGTAAGAGTTCAGCACAGCACAGCAATTTAGTTACAGGGGCATAAGAGTCTTAGTGGGGAGGCTCCCTTGATGATTTTCAACTCTGTTTTACACAGCCTTAGGGAATTTTTGAGTCACTGCTGTGCTGCTCAATGAGCTTTTGAGGGGTTTGAGATAAAGGATTTAAGCAATGATTTCTCTAGGACAGCTCGGTGGTACAGGGGGGTTAAGTGCCAGGCCTGGAGTCAGGAAGACTCATTTTTCAGAGCTCAAACCTGGTCTCAGATAAACTTATTATAAATTATATATAATAAATATATATATAATATATAATTAAATATATATATAAATTATTATAAATTATAAATTAGTTGTTTGATCCAGATCAAGTCACTTAATCTTGTTTACCTCAGTTTCCTCATCTGTAAATTGATCTGGAGAAGAAAAATGGCAAAGTACTTTAGCATCTTTGCCAAAAAAACCTTAAATGGGATCACAAAGACATGACTGAAATTACTAATCAACAAGGATTTCTCTGTACTGTGTATATATGTACATGTATAAAAGCTAGATTGTAGGCTTCTTAAGAGTAGGGATTGTTTCATACTATGTATTTATAACCCTGGTGCCTAACACAGATCCTGGCACACAAATGTTTGTTGAGTGATTAGCATAGTGGGGATAATACAGGACTTAGAATCAGGAAACTCGGGTGTAGATCCCAACTCTGACATACTAGTTATATAAACTTGGGCAAATCACTTAGTCCCACAAATGGATATACTGGAGAAGGAAACAGCAGAGCATTCTAGTGCTTTTGCCAAGAAAACCCTAAATGGGATCACAAAGAGTTGGACAAAATAAAATAACTGAACAATGACAACAAAAATGAGAAATTACAAGAAGCAAAACCCTGTAGCCAAAGGAAATCTCTCTACAGATCAAAGACTTGGAAGGGAACTTGTGACCAAAGGGCTGCTTGTGTCCATTACTTTAAGGGAGTTTGCCAGGATCTGTAGGCGAGAAGGAGCTCTGCTCCTCAAAATTAGCCCATGCCCCAGGATCATACTCAGGGTTCTCTGAGCACCCCGGTTCCATACAATTACTATTCACACTCCTAAAACAACTATAGATTTGTTTTGGCCCAGTCATCCATTTCCCCCCTGGCTCTCCAGATATTACTAGACCAATGATTTGTCACCACTCTAACCTGGATCCTTTTGCAAAGACCCTGAAAATCAATAGTCTTTGTGGGTGAAATGGAGTGGGCCATCCTTTCCAGATGGAAAACTTCAATGAAGTATATCCAAAAGGAGTGAAAAAACAGTTCTTTTCCATGCAATCTCTCCAGAAAAGATTGGTTATAGAGACACCGCTTATTATTTAAATTATTTCTTTTTTTTTTCAAACAGATTCCTGTGTGGATATAATTGGAGGCAATGAAGTATATCCTCATTCAAGACCCTACATGGCTTTAATCACTGAGGGCAAAACCCTCTGTGGAGGAGCTCTGATCCAAGAAGACTGGGTGATAACTGCAGCTCACTGTACAATGTAAGCACTTTGCCTCCTTCAAAATAATTTTTAATTAATTTTGTTGAACTGCCCTGATTCTCCACGCAGATTAATAGGGAAATAAAGCAATAGATAGAAAGAGCAAAGGGACATGTTTTGACTCATAAAGGGAAAAACTTATAATAAGTAAGTGAACCTAGTGTTGAATAAGTTGTTATTACAGTTCCTGTTAAGGGTTCAGATTATGAATTGGGACTTTTGAGATGATAGAATTATGTAAAATAAATGTATGTTGTAATTTGTAAACTTGAATTATTAAGTCATTAGTTTAATTTTTTGTTTGGGGCGGGGTTGAAAGGAGGCATAGGAGATGAAGACTGATCCTCCAAAGAAAATAAAAGAATCCCAGTTTAAAAAAAAAATACCTCTAATATAAAATTTCTTTCTGGGGGATGTTTTCAAGGCTTACAACCTCATTGTTAAACGTCCATGTACAAGAGCACCCAGTCTGGTTTTCCCCATTTCCCAACATTTTCCATTGTGTCTA
Organism: Sminthopsis crassicaudata; assembly: GCF_048593235.1. Lineage (NCBI taxonomy): Eukaryota > Metazoa > Chordata > Mammalia > Dasyuromorphia > Dasyuridae > Sminthopsis > Sminthopsis crassicaudata. The sequence continues at coordinate 606,835,880 of NC_133617.1, read as the reverse complement.
TTTGGTTTTTCTGGGGATGTCCAAAACAGGGGCTTTGAATTCCCCATTTACACCCATTTCCTTTGCTATCAGAAAAACCCTGAAACCTATGAATGAATAAACTTGCACTGCACCAGACAAAAAGGAGCAGGTCCAGGGTCCAAATGGGAATATATCCCTCTCCTCAAAGCCCATTTGCTGAAGATCTCGATGATGGAGATTAATAATTCCAATGTTCTATGTCCACGTGATGAATAAAATTAGCAAGAACTTGAGGGAAGAGAAATCCTAGTTTTCTGTGTTCCAGTTTCAAGAAAGAAGACATATGTTTATATCTTCACGCCTACATGTCAGCTTCTTCTCAGTCTTTCTGTGTATTAAAGTCTGAAGCTAGAAATCAGAAAAATCAGGATTCCTCTTCTCCCAAGCTCTTATCAACCCTTTTTCCTATCCTCCAGGAAGGCTTGGAACACTGAAGTATTTAATCTCCATCAAACAGGCCCTATTCACATGGGCTTTGGAGCTAAGATTACACAGTCTGCAGAATGTAGGGTCAGCAGAGGCATCTGCCTCAGCAAGTGTGATGAGCCATTACATGACCATTAGTAAAGTGCAGAGAATGCTACAAAGTCAACAGCAGGGAAAAAGTGGTCCTTTCCATCAGGGCAGCTAAGTGTAGCAGTGATTAAGTGACTTGCCCAGGGTCACTCAACTTGTAATTGTCTGAGGCTGGATTTGACTTCCTGACTCCAGGCTGGGCACTCTATCCACTTCGCCATCTGGCTGCCCCTAATAGATTATATTAGTGTTAGCCAGATATATACTACTATTACTACTACTAAGAAGAAGATTAACTTATATACCAATACCTTATTCAATTATAAAAAAAGATATTTTAATTACTTGTCCAATAGTTCAGAGAATATTAAATATTGCTTATCTTGGAACCATTTCTACCTGAACTCTCTCCCTATCCAAAAAAAAGACAAAAATGAGATGAATAATTATAATACCTTAGATATGTAAAACATTCTGGAGTTTTTCCAAGTATTTGCACATCCCTGTGATCTATAGCAAATGTAGTACAAAAACAATACACAGCTTTACATCCAACATGGCTAGATCAGTAAAAATGGCACAGGCAGCAACTAATTGGAATTACCTGATACTAATGGCATCATATCTGCTTCAGAAAAGGAAGTACCAAAGTCATTCTTGGAGCTCACTCAAAAAGCAAAAGAGAGCCAGAAAAACAGACTATGACTATTAAGAAAGAGTTTCCCTATCCATGCTATGACCGAATGACACATGAAGGTGATCTTAAACTTCTTCAGGTATGCAATTTATAATTTCTTCTTTTAAATATAGAACTGTTATAAATTATACAACACAATAGATGCTGAATATGACCCTACTTCCCAGGGTTGTTTTAAGGATTCAATGAAATAATATTTGCAAAAGTGTTTTAATTTGTAAAAGTGCTAACTTCCTTGTAGTGAGAGAAAAGATTTCCTTTACTCCCTAGATAATTAAAGGTCTCCCATTTAAGAGACCTCGGAGATTCATAGACTTACAGTTGGGAAGGACCTTGGAAGTCCAATTCCCTTCTTTGACAGATGAGAAGCTGGTCACTCAGAGGTTTAAATGACAGGTAGCTGACAAGTGTCAGAGGTGAGATTGGAATCCAATCTTCCTGACTTCAAACCCAGAGCCCTATCTACTATGCCATGCACTCTCTCACTGTCTTTTTACGAATTTCATGGATTTTCATTAAATCCAACAGATCTACCACTCTATAAGCTGCCTTATGGTTTTCATGTATTTTTACAGGACAACTTTTATTCACCTCTCTAAGAATCCAGAAGATACAAAGAATTTCTAGTAGTCCATCACAATTAAATTGTTCTTCCCACTTTCCGCCCCTGGCACCCATACCGACCTCTAGTCTTGTAGTATTACCTACGGGTGTGGCCTTGGTGAATGTACCATCAGAACCCTTGACCTACAGAGGCTAGGATCATGTAAGGCAAAAGCCAAATTTTGTTCCCCCGACTTTGGGACTCAGGCCTCGCCCATTCTTCCAGGCCAGGCCTCATGCACTTGATTTTTTGGTTGTGGAATTCTTGATATTATTCCAGAAGTCTCCCCTTCACCTAACATTGGCCAGGTGGGTGCTCTCTTTCGCTGCCATATCTGATGGCCCAGGCTTCTGTCATTGGTTCTCATGGCTGCCATACCTGGGATGGAAGGTGCTACTTTGAGTAGGGGGGAGGGACACCATGTTGGGAAGGACGTGAAAAGGAAGGTTTCACATAGACACACAAAACAGGTGCATCCTTGGGTTTCTGGTCTCTGCTCAGTTTTCTCTGCATCTCTCCGGTTTGTATATATTTTATTGTCAGTAAAGATGGGGCTTACCTTACTATCCTGTCCAATAATATAACCGTTCACCTTTGTTATCCAACAGCTGAATGGGAAAGTGAAGCTTACCGAGGCTGTAAAAGTCCTGAGACTACCCCAAAAAGAAAAACCGGTCACACAGGGTACCCACTGCCATGCTGCAGGATGGGGAATGATAACCAACAGGCCCCCTAGGTATACAGACACTCTGAGAGAAGTCAATGTCACTGTTATCGACAGGAAGATCTGCAATGACAAAGATCACTACAACCTTAACCCTTATATTGGGCCGAACATGGTTTGTGCTGGAAATCGATATGGTGGGAAAGACACCTGTCATGTAAGTAAAAGAACAGCTGGAGTCAGTGTTGCTGTTAGGTGAACAGTCATGGACAGAGTGAATGGTTTGCCTCTCTAAATGAAGGGGATTCTTGTGGGGGACTGGAAGAAAGAGTCTGGGGAGGGGAAACAGAGCCTGGAGATCAGAGGGGGTCCCCCCCACTAGAGTAGCTGGGGCCCAGAGGGAGTAGACGAAGTTGGGCAGCCCCACCTTTTAGCATTCTATTCTCCCCATGTGCAAGTCACAGGTGACCCTCTGAGGGGGCAGGACCTCCCTTCCCTCCTTTTCCCCAACATCTGTTTAAAACTCTCTGCCAACTCACCAAAGGTCTATTCTTCGTCCTAATGCTTGAGCCGGCGAGTGCCGGAACCAGCTCCACACAAAACAGTCCAGGACCCCAGTCCAGCCCTATGGCTCTGCTGCTAAGGAAGCCAAAGACCAGGGAGTCACAGGAGCTAACACCAGGGGCAGGATCCTAACCTGGCTCTTCCCACTGCGCCACCTGCCTCCTTTCTTCTTAGTGAATACAAGTTATTGTTGGGAATTCTCAGTGCCATGACAAGGCCGCAGAGGAGATGTGCTGGATCCCGCCTCTCAGATGGGCCCACGCTGGTGGCTTTCCTCCTGCACCTTCCCAATGGCTCGCTAGCCCTGCTTAACTGTGCCCCCAAATAGTAACTCACTTTTGTTGGAGGGCTACAGCTAGGCCTTCGGGGATCCTGCCCATCAACCCACAGATTCCTCTGGAGCCAGGAAGATTTTTGGCTTCAATTCAGAGTGCATATATATATGTGTGTATATATATACATATATACACACACACACATATATATATACATATACACACACACATATATATATATATATACACACACATATATATATACATATACACACACACATATATATATACACACACACACACATATATATATATATACATACACATATATGTATATATAAAATAATATATAATATGTTATAATTTATTTTATATTATATTATACAATATATATGCATATATAATATAATAATAGCTAGCATCTATACAGAGCCTATGTACCAGGTGCTATAGTAATAAGTATATACATATGCATATTTTATATATGTGTATATGTATATATGTATACATGTGTGTGTGCATTTGCATAGTTTTCCCACGTGCCACATACTGTGCTAAGTGTTTTCCGGATATCCCATCTGATCCTTACAGCAACCCTAGCAGGTAGGTGTTATCATGCCCATTTTATAGTAGAGAAAACTGACACAGGCAAAGGTTGGGTGACTCGGGCATGGCCCAGGTAATATGTGATTTGGATTGAGGCCCTCAGACTCTAGCTAAGGATTTTCTAATCCAGATGAAACCTAAGAGGAGAGGCCTGCTCTGAGATTTTGTTTGGTTTGTTATTGGGTTTGGAGCTAGATCTGCTTTGGTTTGGGATTTGGAGTTTTGGGGGATTTTTTGGTTTTTTTATTTGATTTTTGGTGAGGGACAATGCATAAAGAGCAGCACTGAGGGGACATTGGATAAAGCTCCAGGCTTAGAGTCCAGAGTGACTAAATTAAAACTTCTGATTTTAAATCCAGCCTCAAATACTTGGCTGTGAGACTTAACCCTACTTGCCTTGGTTTCCTCCTCTGTAAAATGAGCTGGAGAAGGAAATGGCAAATCACTCCAGTATCTTTGCCAAGAAAACCCCAAATGGAATCATAGGAGTCAGATGCAACCGAAATGACTAAACAATCTATATAGAACTTAAATCAGCAAGACATCTTTTATTTTTTGGACTTCGGTTTCATATCTCAAATATATTTGACTAATTTGCCCTTTGATGTAAAAACAATGCTTTTAATTCAATTATTAAATTTGCCATTTCCAGAAGTTTTCTCTTTTCAAAAAGAAAAAATTCTGATTAATTTCAGATAAAAACATAAAAAAAAAATATTTAGCTGCTGTTGTTAGCTAGTTTTTAGCTCCTGATTTCACTGATTCAGAAAGAAGCTGAAAAAGAAAATTTAGGATTTTTCAAATATCACCTAATAAATACAATAGTATTTATTAAGCATTATCATTTGACCTAAATATAAACTGAAACCAAATCATTTTTTTAAATCTCTTAGATTTTATTTTTTTTATTTCAACCAAAGTTAATGCTGATTTCCTTCCCATCCAACATTTCTGATTATTTTCCAGGGGGATTCTGGTGGCCCTTTGATATGCCAAGGCACTTTTATAGGAATTACTTCCTTTGGTCTTCCTGGAAAATGTGGTGTTCCCCAAGGACCTGGGATCTACACTTTTCTTACATCAAAGTACCTCACCTGGATAAAGCGAACCATCAAGGGAGTGGTTTAGCCCACTTTTGATTCAGTGATTCCTTCATGCTGCACTCAATAATTGGGACCTAAGAGAAATAATCAAACTGAAGTATAAGTAAATTTAAGACAAGTGTCTACCGGCAAAATGAAGCTAAGAACTGAGTAATTTAGATAACTCAAAAATATTTTTAAAGTAGGTGTTAAGTTAAAAGTGGGATTTTGCCTGATTTATTCAGATAACTGTTTTAATAAACTGACCAATGGTGATCTGCCCCCCCACCATGTGAGAAATACAAAAGATATGAGACCAATTCCTTAAGTATAGCTCACAAAGCATTCTCTTCACAACCCTATCAGAAGGGTAGTATTTGCTAACAGAACAATTTGGGATATCATTTAAACTAAAAGGCTGGTTGTTCACATGAAGTCTGATCATCAAGCTATTTATATTTATTTTAGCAGTCCCCAACTTCAGATTCACTATTCTAATGCACCATAGCTTTTTAAAACAGAAGTTAGTTAGAAAAAGGAATTGCACATTTTAAAGCACCTATTATGTGCCTGGCACTGTGCTAAACATCGAATGAATTCTCACTTGATCCTCAAACAACATTGAAAAGGTGGATGTTATTATCAACATTTTACAGTTAAGGAAACAGAGAATAAGAGTTGCCCGGTATCACAGAGGGAGCAGGAAAGGCCAGATTTGAATTCAGCTATTCCTGATTCTAGACCCGGTGCTTTATCCACCATACCACCTAGCTCCATCACAGCCTTGTAAATATGGAACTGTGGTTTAGAAGCACCAGTGACGGTATTTCTGTGGCATTAAACTAGTGTCAATTAAACTAAGCTTCCTATATATTGTATTTCCTCAGTCTAACTCACCTGCTTCTAGTGCTAACCTTCAATATTAGCCTGGTTAGTCCCAAGACTAGATTGGAATATAGAAAACATGGTCATGGCAAGAGTAATCACTGTGTAATAGAAAGAGTGTTGTATTTAGCTTCCTGAAAGAACCAGGATATTGTCCCTAGTCTCCCAAATCTGAATGCAAACCAAAAGCATAACCAGCACAAGAGAGCTGGCTCAAGGTTCTGCCCAGGAGGGTGCTGGTGACAACTGCCTCTCTGGGGCAGGGGTGGGGGGATGTATGTAAGACACCCTTTTACATTTAATCTACATTACTAACATTTTATTCACCACTTTCTTAAGACTAGACAATCAACAGACAATAAATGAAGCCCTAATTTGTACTTTGCAGATTTCCAAAATGTAGATGCTCATGGCCCCTATAAACTGGTGTGAGCTGGCTCCAGCCTACCAGTGGCTATGTTCTTTATGAATAAACCTCCCCTCCTCTTTATAGCCTTGCTTTGCTATGTATGCTTCACTAAATAAATCTCCTTTTGCTGTCAGATGGAATCCAAGTGTCTCATTTCATTCCAGTTTTGACCATGAGATACCAATCTGGTCTATTACATTTTGTTTTATAAAACTTCATAGTTAACAACTCATTTGTGAGCCATTGTTCTTTCTGTAATGTGATACGTTTCTCCTGTTGATGTCATATTACCTTTCAAATTAGGTGAACATTTGGCTATAACAAAAGTATCATTTTTTAACAAACTACCTACATTTTAATTCAAATCACCAAATTATACACTTGTATATTAAACAAGATGCTAAAAAACAATGACAATTATTCTCAATAATTTCACATTCTACTGGGTAGATAAAAATACAACACAAACAAATAAAACTGAAGAAGGGGAGAGCACTATTAATTGAGGGATTAGGAAATGTTTCACAGAGAAGATTCACTTCATCTGAATTTTGGAAAAAAAGGGCAAAAATTATGAGGAGGCAGGAATGGAGGCAACACGGTATGGAAGATGGAGTCCTAAACTTGGGAGCCACTAGCAACCGGCTTAAACATGTTATGTCAAGGGATATAGAATGAAATAAGATTGTAAAAGTTAAGGTGGGAACCAGACCATAGAGAGTCTTAAAATGCTGAATTGAAGAGATTCTAGTTTATTTTGGAGGCAAGAGAGAGCCATTAAAATTTTTGAGGAAGAGAGTAAAAGGATCATATCTTTGTCTAAAAAAGATGTGGACACTGGGAGTGAATTGCACCTTCTGGAAGCTGGGCAGGAATGAGAGAACTCAGAAGCACAAAGACTTAATTGTAAAAATATTGTAGAGGGTATTGTATTTTAGAAAGTCTTGTAGAAGTCTAGGATAGTAGTCTTCAAAGTGAGGTGCATAAACCCCTAGGGTTCTGGAAAAGATCCATTGGGTTGTAAAGAAAGAAATTAGGACAAAGAGAGAGAGAGAGTTATATATAAAATAAAACATTACATATATAAGTACTACTTACATATAAAATTAGAATTAAGCCATGTGAACATTTATTAGATAGATTAACACATACATTTGGTGCCTGTCAGGCAGTCACATGTGTCTTCTGCTTCCTAAGGGAAGATCAGGAGTTCCAGTTGGGGTTGACAATGGTGTCTTCTCTTGTTTTTTGCTATTAACATATTGCAATGTATTGCAGTCTACACATACCAGGTTAAGTAGATTCAGGAACTATGTTTTATAGCTTCAACTAATTCTCACTAAATGAACAAGTGACTTTCGAAAAATTCCTGTAACGAAACCCCAGAGTAAAGATGAAACTAATAATGCAAGCACAATTCAACAATAAAATGACAGATTCTTCTACTCCTAGTAGGAATGTTCTATCAGTCATTTTTTTGTGGTTATTAAAAAAATGTCTAATCAGATCTACCAAAAAGTTGACAAAATTTTCAAAATTAAGATCATTTTAAATACATTGACATTTGCTATCATTAATGATGGCCCTTATCTTATCTACATTTTGCCCTAAGATACTAGCCAATGATAATGTGAAACTAACACAATTAGGAAGAATTTTAAAAATCAAACTTCTGTTGTCAGAAAAGTCTGATGGATGTGGCTCTTTTCAACAATGCAACAACAGGATTATACAATGGATCAATTCTGATGGTTGTGGCTCTTTTGAGGTGATTCAGGCCAATTCCAATAGACTTGTTGAAGGAGAGAGCCATCAGCATCCAGAGAGAGGACTGTGGAGACTGAATGTGGACGACAATATAGTTTTTTCACCTTTGTTGTTGTTTGCTTACTTTTTGTTTTCTTTCTTTTTTCCCTTTTTGATTTGATTTTTCTTGTGCAGCATGATAATTGTGGAAATATGTATAGAAGAATTGCATATGTTCAACATATATTGGATTATTTGTTGTCTAGGGGAGGAGATAGGGGAAAGGAAAGGAGAAAAAAATTGGGACATAACGTTTTGCAGGGGTTAATGTTTAAAGCTATTTTTACATATATTTTGAAAATAAAAAGCTGTTATTTTAAAAAAAAAGTTGTACCACTTATGAAAACTTGCATAACTACATAGCTGAATTTAGAAACATAATTTTCTAATCTGCATCAAAAATCAAATGAAGACTTTCACTAGGTTTTGAATCCATTTTTAAATGATTTAAATGATTGGTTTGCAAGAACCACTGATTAGGATAAAAAATTAGAAATGTCCTTAGAAATTTTTCAACAAAAACCTTTGCCTAATTGGTGAACTGGAATTGAGAGATAAACATCAAGAGTTAGGATATATATCTACTGATGTACTTCTTTCATTTTGGATCCATTTATTCTGTTTCCAAAATATTTTTTTCAGTTATTACAATCATCAAAACCAAGTATAGACTTAGAACTTAGAAAATGAACTTAGAAACAAACTCTCAAATCATTTGATTTAACAAAGTATTAAGCCAAGATTTTCAAAAACATGGAAGCATATTCAATCACTTCCCATTAAACATATTTTTAATAATAATTCATCCAAAAATTATCTTATTGGAGCAAAAAGTAGTTTTTTACTACTTATACACTGTAACATTGTTTTCAATGTTATTTTCATCTCATTTATTTTTTTGTCCATGAAAATATTGGGTGTCCCAAAACTCTTAGGGCAATTTTATATTCTAATAGCTGACATTATATGCATATAATTAACTAAATATCCAAGTAAAACAAAAAGGGCATATGCTCAAAATGTCTGGTTTTTTGGTTTTGTCCTTAAGGTTATTAATTTTTTTTATCCATGGGTGTGTGATCAAAAAACTTTCCACTGTTCTAGGAGATAAAAAGGTGGCTATGTAAATGGAAAAAAAGAGAAGTAACAATATTGGACAACTGATTGGATGTATGGGATGGAAGAAATGGGAAAGCCATTGGTGACTCAGCAATCATAAATGTGGGCAAGAGGGAGAATGGTAGAGCACTCAGCCAAAATAGAGAAATAGTCTTATTAAGAGAAGGAAATGAGCTCCATTTGGGGCAGCATAAGAAGACACACAGGAGGAAATATCCAGCAAGTAGTTAACAATTTGGTCATGACAGCTTCAGGGAGATTATTAGGGCTGGATTTGCATATTTTGGAGTCATTGATGTAGATGTTATTTTTCTTAGCCCCAGGCTTCACACACACATACACATACGTACATACACATCAGCAGATGACTCTTGTGGTTATTATAATACATAAGATGTTTCTTCTGAGAAAAGTAGAAAAAATGCTCTCAGTATAACTACACTATGTTCACGTGATTTCTTAAAAGCTTGTAAACCTTGTAAAGTCATGAGAAAGTGGTTTTAGGGCTGATAGATTCATATTCGTTTCTATGTTACCAGTTCAATACTCATTCATATCTCACATCATCTATCTGACAGGCAATCAACCAACTGCCACTTTTTAAGCACGTACTAAGTTTGGGTGTCCCAAAACTCTTAGGGCAGTTTCATATTATAATAGTTGATATATGAATGGAATTAATTAAATACATGAGTAAAACAAAAAGGGCACGTTCAAAAGGTTTGGGTTTTTTATTTTGTCTTTGAGGTTGTTAATTTTTTTACTGATGAGTGTGTGATCAAAAAAATTTGTACACTACTGTTCTAGGAGATAAAAGAGTGGCTATGTAAATGGCAGAAAAGAAAAGTGACATTATTGGGTAATTGATTAGATATATGGGATGGCTAGAAGGTAGAAGGAAATGAGATGAGAGGAAATGTATTTCAGAGATGGTCAATAACCAAGATTAGGGCACAGGAATAGGTGAGGCATTGTGTGTAAGGAATAGCAAGTGGGCCATTAGGACGGATTAAAAAGTATGTAATTCTGGAGGTATAAAAAAGTCCCAGTTTTTGAACAGCTTTAAATGCTCAATAAGGGTATTTGTAATATTTCATAAATATGATAGGGAGTGGGTGGTAGGGATAAATTCAGGGTAGAGGGTTAGCAAAGCATGAGTCACAGCAGCAAAGGGAACAAGATATGTAAAGAGTAATATGGTGTAGAGTTAAATTGTCACTAAGAGGATGAAACTGAGAAGGGAAAACAAGATAGAAAGTACTTTAGGGTAGATGGATTGGTTAGGACATCAGAACTAGAGTCAGGAAGACTCATCTTTCTGAATTCAAATCCAGCCTCAGACAATTATTAGCTGTGACCCTAGGCAAGTCATTTAATTTTGTTTGCCTCAGTTTCCTCATCTATAAAATGGGCTGGAAAAGGACATAGCAAATCACCCCAGTATTTTTGCCAAGATATTCCCAAATGGAGTCACAAAGAGCCAGACACAACTGAACAACAACAAGGGGACACTGGCTGTGGTAAATGACAGAGAAAGGAGATTCAAAAGTGACACCAAGATTTCACTGATAATGGCCTGAACAGAAATGAGAAGGCTGGAATCTGGAGGCGATTTTAGGGTGGAAAAGATCATGACATCAGTTTTACACTTTGGAGGGGACAACGGGAGACCGGGCACTGAACAAGAAAATATTCTATACATAAAAAGAAAAGCCAGCTGGGGTTTGGGTGAGAAGCAAGACCTGGCAACAAACAGAGGGGATCACTGAAGCCATTAGAATGGAAACCTCTGCATAGCCTACTACTCCCTGCCCCAAAGCCCAACATGGAACCACATGAGATACAGTAGCATGGGGGAGCTATAGGGACAGATAAAGTCTTACTGATTCCTTAAGGCCTGTAAAATGGGAATAATGCTTGCAGTATTCACCTTACAAAACTGTCAGATTAGATAAGGCAATATGAATATTGAAAGAGTACTGAATTTCTTTCCAAAGTCCATGATTTCCTCATTGTAGATACATCCTCCATCCATATTGATCACAATATTTTCCATCTTAACAGGTATTGGTCATGAGTTGTTGTAACTAAAAAAAAATAAATCATTTGGTAGCCAATCTCAATATGAATATGAAATAAGTCACTATTTTTCACAATATGGATAGATGAATGAGAAGATTTTATTGAGCTCTATGTGCTCATGTCTATACTGTTGGAAACACAAATATAAAAGCAAATAGTCCATACCCTTGTATGTTAAATGACACATTTATCATACAAGGGACATACAAGGAGAGCAGGATTTCACAAAGGAAATCTAGTCCCAGGAATGGTGAGGATACCCACAGGATGGCTGACACACCTACCCAGAAGCAACGGTGATATTGATTTGATTACTGTTCAGAGAAGATAGAAGAAAGTGAAAGTCTGGTTGGACATGTGAAGAATGATGTGGTCAAAGACCAGTTCAATATGTGGGCTACGGACAGTTTTTACTCACACACCCATCAAAACAGCTCAATCCCAGGTCAGAAGTTCTAAAGCCAAATGGATGACTGCCCAGGTACCAGAGACATCATTTCTAGTCTAGGTGGAGAGAACTAGGCCTGCAGCGGGGTAGATGGCAAAAGGTCAGCTATTGTTATTATCCCTGAAGAAGCATAAAGAGGAAAAAGCAAGGCTAATGACTGAACGTTATGGATCATGAGCATTCAGGAGGAGAACCAAAGAAAGAGAGATCTGAGAGGAAATTGCTTTTAATGGACAAAAGCACTGGTGGGCTATAAATAGGACAGCATCTAAAGTTAATCATTTGGGGTTTTTTTAAGTGCTCTTAGCAGAGTTCTCCCAAAAGCTTCTCAGCAACTAGGACCCAGCTAGTGTTCAGTCATCATTAGGAACCTTCCATGCAGTACAAGACATGTCCTTCAGGTTATACACGCCACATAACAGAGGAGTCAGAAAGCCAACTGAATTGACTACATCATTTTATAGGAACAGAGAAACAGTTTCAGGTGGTTTCAAAAACAAGAGAGAGGCAATCTGTGCAAATGGTTGGGTATCTAAGGAAGTGGAGGGTGGGTTTCCCATCACGTCTTTTCTTTCTAGAGGTGTGAGTGAAAACTGGGACACCAGTAAAGGCAACTCATCTGTGACACAAAGTATGCTCCCAGGCTGTGTTGTTGCCTGTCCCTTGAATCCAACAGAACTGGAGTGTGTCTGCCATAGGCAGCTATGACAGAGCCCCAAAGGTAGAGATTCCATCAATCCCTGTCTCCTTTGACTGGATTAACAGCATTTCCACATACAGGCTGTTCCATCAGCTGCTACCGAAAAAATCTTACTCTGATCTGGACTCAGGGCCAGGTGCAATACTCTGCCTCTGTGGTCTGTAGAAGAAAAGACACAAATTCATGTTGTAAATTTCAGGGGATAAAAATAAGACCTAAAAAATAAAAGTCTATGTGGGCCAATGATCCAGTTATCTTGACCCAAGATACAATGTACACTAACAACCCTCATCCCTAACCAAGACCTCAACCTCCAATTGAATGTCATCCAAACTCTGTTAAAATGCATAGAACTAGGGCTAGTAATGGGCAAAATTAAGAGGTAATGGAAGTTTGTGTCCCTCAGTACCTTTCCCTAGGGCCTACTCCAGATACTCCATTGTCTTTGGCTTTCATACCCTTCTTGCGACCCTGAAATTATCATTTCAGGATGTTTTCCCATTCCCATAAAAAAATCATTTTTTCCATATTTCTATTTCAACAGGATCCAATTCAACTAATTAATTAATTAATAGAAAAAAATGAAAGAATTCTACCAGAAAATATGTGCATTTTAACTGGTTCTTCTTAAGTAATGCCCCTTTTCTTTGTCGTCTAACTCATTAGTGGTTAATAAATGAGAATTTCAAAACCAGGTGGAAAGGAAAGGTGGCACTAGGGCAGGCTGCTGGAAAAGGGAGGCCAGGTGCATAAGCTGAGGCTCTGTGGAAGTGGCGTCTGACAGGGTCCCAGCCATGTTATGAGGCTAGCTTTTCCTAAAATCTCTCAAAACTTAGTTGGTTCAGGTTGAACCATTAACACAGCTTCCCAGTAGTCCAAGTGCCAAGGCTGAGTGAGTTTCCTTTTCATACTTGTCGGCCACATGTCGGGCCCATCTATGAGTGTCTCATTTCATCCCAATCATAAACCTGCCCAGGACCAAAATGGCCTGATTCAAGACACTTATTAGCTGTGTGACTCTTTGCAAGTCATTTAATCTCTCTATCTCAATTCTTCAATGGAAAATGGAAATAATGATGGCACATTACTGCTCAGGTTTATTATAAAGATTAAATAAAATAGCCTGTAAAGCACTAAGCACAGTTCCCGGCATTTAGTAGATGATAAATAAATATTTTAAAGGGACACAGTCTCATGAGAGGATGAAGCAAGGGTGAGATCTGACCACAGAACGGTTCCTTATGCTTCTGTTAGAGCTCAGAAATAAAACAACCTTAAGCATTAGTTTTCATGATCAGCAGGACGATTTCAGAGAGGCTTGGAGAGGTCTATGTGAACTGATGCTGAGTGAAGTGAGCAGCACCAGGAGATCGTTGTACACAGCAACATCAAGAATATATAATGATTCTGACAGACGGGGCCCTCTTCAGCAATGAGGTGATTCAGACCAGTTCCAATGATTTTTTGATGAAGACAGCTGTCTGCTACCAGAGAGAGGCTTGTGGGGACTGAGTGAGGATCACAACATACCATTTTCATGCTTTTTGTTGTTGTTCGCTTGCATTTTATTTTCTTCATCATTTTTTTCCTTCTTGATCCGATTTTTTGGTGCAGCAAGATAATTACATAAATAATATAATGGATTTAACATATATTTTTAACATGTTTAACATATATTGGCTTACTTGACATTTAGGGGAGGAGGTGGGGGAAGAGAAGAAATTTGGAATACGAGGTTTTGTTGAAAAAGTTTTGAAAACAAAAAGGTTTAATTTTTAAAAAGAATTTGTTTTCAGTTTCTGTTTTGTGGTTAATTTTAGCTGTGAGGTGGGTACCTTTCAACTGAAGCTCCCCAGTCTTGTGGTTACAAATATGAACATGGTATTCCCTTGAAATTAAAAAAAAAAAAATAGCAGCACTAACAGGAGCTGAGGAAAGATCCACTGCTATAGCTCGGAGCTTGACTGTAGCTGGCTGGGCGTGGTGAAGTGAGTGCTACCCCAGCACGCAGCATGCAGAGCTGCCCAGACGCCATTCTTGGGCCACAGTGAAAACTCATGGAAACTAATTGTGCATGCAACACAACGGTCCCAGAGAATTCAACTGTGCGTCCCCCAGAGACGCACAGGGAGGGACGAGGGGGGGTATGAACAGCCTGCAGTCCGTTAACAACTAAGACCTCGGGAGGGTATAAGACCAATGTATGTTAAAGATTGCATAGACACGTATATAGATAGACTTTCAGTATAAGATAGACAAGTGATAACAAAGGTGGACTGGCAAGATGAGAGGGATGACTTGTGGATGCCTGTTCCACTGTATCCCCACTTCAGGAGAACTTCTGGGACGTCCCCTACCAAGTGGCCAAGGCCCCTAAGGGGGGTAACTTATCTGAAGACAAAAAAGCGGGCAGACATGGATGGATTGTCGTCTGCTTCCTTGTTAGGAGTGTATTATTCTGGTACATGTTTAAGAACTGGCTCTGGGGATAGGGGGTGAGGTGTCAGGACATTCTTTTAAGTTTGAACTGCATTACTAACATTTTTTTCCATCACTTTCTTAAATCTAAGCAATCAACAAAATGGTAAATCAAGCCTTACCATTAAAAAAAAAAATCCATGGATCTTTTACAGATCTATTTCTAGTGAGCAATTGTAAATCACCTACTCCACGCGCCCGCATGCACGTTTAATGTGGACAATGTCTACTCCGGAGATCAGAGATTCTGGCCTGAGAAGGACCTTGAGGATCACCACGCCTCATTCCCTCCTGCCACAGACAGGGAAAGTGGAGGCTGGGGAGACAAAGGTCCCAGGGAAGCTACAGCCCAGCTGGCTGCCAGTTGGTTCCAGGCCACCATCCAACCCGCTCTGTGCCCCAGCAGCCATTCATCTTCCACTCCCAAGGGCCCTCTCGAGCAGGGCTAAGAACCTCCTCTGAGAGGTTCTCATTGCTGGTCTTCCTTCCACGAGCAGGTCCTGAGCAAACAGGAAGCAGGCTTGGGGTTCCATCACATCCAGCTCTGAGAGACCAAAGTTTCATCCCTGGAAATCTGTCCCTTTCATGGTGGGTGCCACGACTCCCACCTTCCAGGCAGCAATTTTGTACTTGATGTGAGGTGAGGTGGGTTGTGACACAAGGCACTAAGGGGGCTCAAAACTGGAGATCATTTGCCTAATATTGTCGCTACGCCATCCATAACTAAGGGAAGGCATTTAAAATAGAACCAACCAACCTCAGTCAAACTGCAGTAAAGTTATTCCCTGTCCACCCTAGGTTTTGTGTCAAGGAAGAGTAACTTATTTCCTCGAATCCCCTCACCACTGCTTTTCAGCTTCCTTTGGAATGTTGTCTTCCCCCAGTAAACTCTAAGTTCTTTGAGAGCAGGAACTATCTTTTTTGTATTTGTATCTCCAGTGCTTAACACATAGTAGGGCACATCTGGCACATAGTAGGTGCTTCATAAATATTTATTGACTATATAAGACAACTCATTTGATTCACCCACTTACTTACCAAAAAATCTACCAGATTGGGTCAGAACAGGGCATCTCCATAGAGTCACTTCATTTCTAGGAGTACCATGGCCAGTGGCAATCTCTTTTGTCTTAGGTAACCAGATCAGGGAACAAATCTGATGAAAATGCAAATAATTATAATATTGAAGCTATTTTTGTTTCAATCATAAACACTGTCTGAAATATAGTCTAAATAAGTCTAAAATATAATCTGAAAAAGCAGGATAGTTTTTCTATAGGGAAAAAATGCTGTTCTAGTCCTACTCACTCCAAACCACTGCAGAACAAGGATGCCCCTCGTACCCATGAGTACGGTGCCAGAGGCACTGAGCTGAAATTCGCCAGGAATTGGTCTTTTATCCAATTTCCTCTGGCAAAGCAATGGTAAAAAGTGAGGAGGAGTTGAATGAAAAAAGACAAGTTAAATAAATGAAAAATAGCGTTACTAGATGAAAGAACTATACAGAAAAGGAATTTTGGCAAGTTACTAATCAATGAGTAAAGAAAGGTGCGATTTGGACCCTGCACTTATCACAAAATGTTACTTAAAATACTGGAAGAACTAAAATGAAGTGAATTCAAAAGAAATTCAACTCTATTTCATGAGTTTACCTGTGATTTTGTACATGGACTTTGGATACTGTTCTCTCTGTTTATATCCCAGACATGTAAACGTCCATCTTTCATTCCTCCTCCAACAGCAAGGATTTCAGACTCCCAAGGACACCAGTTCATGGCCTTAAAGTGTAGATAAGTTTTTATTTTGTAAGTTCAAAAACTGTTCACAGGTATTAAAGAAATCCTTCCCCTCTACAAGAACTGAGAATCCTATGAAATAGTAGATACATCAATTAGGTCAGTAGGTCAATGTTAGTTAAGTCAGTATCTAAAGATCAATCTCTATTCAAGCTAATTATCAATCAACAGCAATTATCAAACTATCAAATTATTCAACAATAACAATTATTAATCAATCATCAACAGGGATTTTTTTGAGCAATTACTATGTACCAAACATTAGGCTATGCACTGGGTATATAAAGAAAAGCAAAAATGCAGTCCTTGCCCCCATGAAGTGTATTTATACGATGTAAATGGTGGGGGTAATCTCAGAAATATGGAGCCAAAAGTGAAGAGGACATCACATACTGAAACACACACACACACACACACACACACACACACACACACACACACACCTGACAAATTCCCATAGCTGTTATTCCAAATTTCTCTCTCTCCTCCAGCCCTGGGGCCCAAACCCATCATCCTTTCCCACCACAATCTTGTCTGCTGCTTTCCTGAGAAGAACAAAGCCATCTGTCATGAGTTTTCCTCATCCCTTCCCTTCTTCTTCTCCTCCAAATCTATATCTTCACCCTTCCTTTTCTTTGTCCTCAACCAGTAAAGCAGTCTGTTTCCTTGCCAAAGCTAATACACTGGACCTGAGGGCTAGTGACTTTGCACAGCTCTCCCTCACTTAAATCCAACTCACTTGCACGTCAAGTCCTCACTTCCTGAGGTCATTGGTCCTCTTGGAGACTAAGGATGGACAAACAAACAAACTGCTCCTTAATATGATGCTTTTGATCCCATAGCCTTTTATCTTCTCTGAGACTCTTACTCCATCAATTATTTCTTGCCTTCAATCTCTCCCTCTCTCCTGGATCCTTCTCTACTTTCTATAAACAGGCCCAAGTTTGGCAGGTAATTTTGAACAGCCCTCCCTTACTTCAATCCAGTTCACTTGCATGTCAAGGCATGGCAACAAACAACAGTTAATCCTAAAACAAACAAAAAACCCTCAAAGGTGATCCCTGATTTCACTTGTAATAGTCCAGAAAGTGTTGTCTATGATTCTTGCTTCTGCTCTCACCTCTCATTCATTCTTCAGCCCTAACCACTCCACTCTCTCTAATTCCATGTTTCTACTCTGTCCATGGTACAGTGCACAGAAAGCCAGCCTTGGAGCCAGCAAGATCCCAGTTTGCACCTAATAAGAGACGCTAAACAATGCTTCATCCCACCTCCTGACTTTACAGCTGAGAAAAGATCAGAGAGATTATGGGACTTATCCGTGGTCCTAGAGTGGCCCTCAGTCTCTCCAGTCATCATTCTAGCCTTCTTCCCACAGTTGCCAAAAATAATCTTCCTAAAGTAACCCTTCATCCACCTCAGTATGGAGATGAGAAGTGAAAGGTGCTTCCCCAGAAGCCCCCAGCACTGAAATTTAAGACTGGGGCTTATATGCCTTTCACAGAGATTTCTGGGGAAAGGTTCCGGAAGAGAAGCAAGGTAAGTGAGAATTTGAGAGTTTCTCTTCAGTCTTGGTACCGTGTGGATTTTTTCCCCAGAAAAGCACTACATAGCTGGTATTCTATTTTTACTCCTCTGATATTTCATACAAAAACTCAGCTGTAGCTGTGACTATTGTACCTGTCACTGCAATGAACAATGCAGCTGGCCCAGAGAGGCCATGTGTACGGTGCTAACAGAGGTGGCCATGATAAGACAAGGCTTGGCTGAGATCACCCCAAATCCCTCTTAGGAACGAAAACTCTCCCTAATAATGTCTTTAGCACTGACCTCACAGGGCTATTGGGAGAAATAAATGAGTCAATGTATGTAAAGGACTTTGCAAACCTTGAATTTCTATGTAAATATCAGCTATTATTATTTGTAAGCAAGCAGGAATGAGAAGACAGTGTGAACACGCTCCTTTGAGGCTGCCATCTATTTTTGTACCCTAAGTGCCTGATACATTATAAGTGCTTAATAAACATTAATTAAATTGTATTTATTGAAGTTGTTGTTTAGTCATAATTCAGCTATGTCTGACTCTTCATAATTCCTTTGAGGGTTTTCTCAGAGTGTTCTACCATCCTCCAGCTCATTTTATAGGTAAGGAAATTGAGGGATACAGGGTAGAGTGACTTGCCCAGGGCCACACAACTAGTAAATGCCTGAGCCAGATTTATACTTGTGCAGGTGAATCTTCCTAACTCCAGGCCTGGCACTCTATTCACCATACCATCTGGTAGCCCTCAAATTGCTGAAGTGAACACACTTTAACCAAAATAACTTTTGATTTCCTTACCTTGACTGATGTAGAATGATGGAGGACTTTTAGTGGTTGACAGGATTTTACACCAGGATCATATGGCCATATATTCAATAACCCATCAGTACAACCACTGGAAAGCAGCTTACCACTTGGTGACCACTTCAGGGCACATATAGCTCGCTTATGGCCAAGTGTTCCAATGTGATACTGAGCTACTCGAACATCATAATGATGAATATGGCCCAATCTTGAACCACTATGTAGGAAGAAAAGAAGCATGGTTGACCATTTTTTCCCAAGTTATATTCAACTATATACCCTATACAAGAGTTCCGAGACTATCAGGAAAATATTGAGAAGGGAATTCCAGTAAATCATTGATAAAATTATACAAAGATCCCTATAATGGTCTTTAGCAAGAATAGATGCTACTGACTCCTTGTACTAGCAAAAAAAATCAGGAAATGGTTAGATGGTTTATTATTTGAATATATTCAGTAGTTTTTAATTCATTGATTTTTTTTGTATTTTTAATTGTATTCACAATCATTGACTTATTCTTTCTCTTTTTTTGTTAACAAAAGTTCCCCCAAGAACTACTTTTATTATATTACAAAACTTTAGAACATTTTCTCATTTAGGTCATTATCTAATGAAATTTTCTATTGCTTCTATAATTTCTTCATTGACCCAATAATTTTTTGGAATTGCTATTTAGTAAGTATCTCATTGATTTTTAATACTTTTAAACAACTCTTCAATATGATTTTGTTGCATTATAATCAATAAAGGATATGTATAGATTTCTGCTTTTCTGCATTTGTGCCCTGCATTTTTGTGCCAAGACAACATACCATAAAATATGTATGTATGTATACTCCTATTTCCATTTAAAGAATTGCTAAAGGTCGATCATAGATAATTTTTTTTCCAAAATTCTTTCTTCTTGTTCATTTTTTAGTTTAGATTTATCTAGGGGTAATAGGAGCAAACTATGGCATCCTGCCATTATTATAGCCTTATTGTTAGATGCACATATGTAAAGAATTAAAATAAACTCATAGTGTAATAAAGAATATAATTAAATATTATCATGGAGCAAAAAGTGATGACTATGAGGAATTAGATCTATATGCATTAGTACAGAAAAAAATAAAAAGAAGCTAAAGAACAATATACACAGTGAGTAAAAGGATATAAATTTTTAAAACACTTAAAAGAAACTCAAAATTGAACTATGACTAACAGAAGAAAAAATGAAGATCCTAAAAAAAAGCTAATGAAGCATATCTTCTATCTCTTAGCAGAGAGATAAGGAACTACTAGGATAAAATTTTGCAACTATTGTCAAATATAGTCAAATATATTGTAAAAAGGAATGGTTCAATCAGGAAGATGGGGGAAATGAATGTCACATAAACATAATAGGCATTAATGAAAAAATTGTTTTAAAAAATAATAGATGCTCTTGGTCACTTCTGAGCCATTTGGAAATCCTTTGAATAATTAAGAAGTGAAACGTCTGCCTGAAATTTCCTTTTCAGAGATAAACTGATTTATGTGACAGAATTAAAAATTCTAGGTTGAAAAATAGAACAATATTCCATAAAACTAAAATAATGGAAATCATACCAATAATCACATGATATCCAGTAGAACTACCAACTAGTGTATATAGGAGAAAAGCCCAGTAACAGAAAACTTTTATTTGGAAAGGGTTTTATATTTAAACAACATAATCCTGAATACTGAGCTCACAGGTTTAAAGAATAATATTTACAGAAAGCACATGACATTTTCTATAACAAAATACCTGAAGATATAAAAATACAATGATTTTTGGCTCATCAATCTTTTTAAAAAATTGATCAGATGTACTAAACCAGCCCTATTATTCAATTACAACTACACACACACACACACACACACACACACACACACACACTTGCATGAAGTTTAAATATCATTGACTCCAACAATGGATTTCTCACCTGCTGAGAACACAATGATTCCAGCTCAAAGCCCCAACTACTGAAATATGACCAACCATATTTCTCAGCCTCTTTTTAGTCACGACATCCCATAACTGGGGTTAGAAAAGAAATAAATAGGATTATAATTACAACAGTGTTCTACAATCCCAATTCAGTCTCTGCAGGCCTGACTATTAATGGGTCAGTCAATTTTGAGGAGGCTGGTGTGTGTTTGGCTGATGGTCAATGATATCATTAACCTTTGACCACAGGGTTCTGTGACTATTATTAAGGGAGTTAGTAAACTTGTAGCTCCAGCTGCAGTTTGTCTACAGGCAGAATATAAAAGTCAATTGGTCTCTTCCATGTTCTCCATAGAAAGTCAAATACTTGTTTCTTTTACAGCTAAGGTGTCCCAGCCAGAATGTTGTTCCATACAACAAGTGAAACTTTTAATGCTGTGCAATTCTTCCTTGAACAAATGGAGGACATATGAAGAAAGCTTAACCCATATCTAGGGGAGGAAAGCAGAAAAAGAAAGTGAGGGAAGATAAGAACAAAAGGGATTTTTTAAATCCACCAGGAAAGAATTTTAGTGTCACCTCTCCTTAATACACAGTAGCCTAGTCTTTCTCTTATTCAAGAGTTTACATTTCACATTAACCAATGAAAGAGTTTTGAAAGATGTAAAAAGTATTGGTCTAACCTGACCAAAAAAGTATATAAGAATAAAAATCCAATACTTGTACTTCTCCCTCACTGGTGCCAATAGCCAGGTAGCCTCCCTCCTTTATCCAGGAAATTGAGGAGATGTAGTTGCAATAGAGGCTCAAGTCTATGCTTCCCATTCCATCATGGCTTTCGCCATTCCAGATGTGTACAGTAGACCCAAGGGCAAGAGCAAGAAGACCTTCAGAACTCCAGTCTAGGATGTTTAGATCTGGAAGGAAAAGAAGGAGGAATTAAGGCACAAAGAAAGTTAAATGGGAAGGAGGGAAAAAAAGAGAGAGGAAGGGGAAGGAAGGAGGGAAGGAAGGAAGGAAAGTACTTCCTCTCAACCCTCCAAAAGTTAGTTAAACTAAACAGCTACCTCAGTCTTTGAAAAGCGGGGACCTGGGCAATGAATCTATGTTGTTCAGATTCAAAATCAGGTCAAGATATGGCAATCTAAGGAAGAAGTTTATTAGCACAGTGGTTAGAGCATTGGACCATTTTAGAAAAGTATTCCCTTAACTATTGTCTGCCCAAGAATTCTCATTCTATAATAATTGTTGTAAAAGCAAGCAAAGGTCTTTAGAGTGACTTGATACCCAAAGGAGGTTTTGTGGATTCTTTTTCCCTATAGGAACCTAAAAGAATAATAAGACCAATATATTTTTTTTAAATCTATAAATGCTTCTATGAAGAAAAACAGGCTTTTCTTTAATGAGGTTCCAGTCTTCTTGATCTATATTTGGCCACTGGACCCAGAAGGCTCTGGAGGGGAAAGTGAGGCAGGTAACCTTGCTTAGCCCTCCCTCACTTAAATCTATTTCACTTGCATGCTATGACATCCCTTCCTTGATATCATGGTCCTCAAGAATGAAGGACAAAACATGTGTATGTGGTTTATTTGATTTTTTATTTGTTATTATAGTTAGCACTTATATAGTGATTTTAGAAAATATCCTGTTGTCATAGCTATTATAGGCTGTTAAATGGTCTGTTTCCTAATCTGTAAAATGGATATAATAATAGCACTTAATCTCTAAGAATGCAAAACTTAAATCACTCTCACAGGAGAGCTTTAGTGTAACGGTTACATTTATATTTATCGATAGAGATTTATGGATTTAAAGAAAATAGTAATTAGCCAAAACATGTCCAATTTCTCTCTCCCTTTCTCTCTCTTTCCATTTCTCTTTGTCTCTCTCTGTCTCTGAGACAGAACAAAGCCCTGCTTTGCGAATGCTTTTCACAAAGCATTCAATAAATGTCGGTTGATTGATAATTTGAGAAACAAAAGACAGATGGGGCCGCGAGAGGGAGCAATGGATAGAGCAGGGGCCCCGGAGTCTGGAGGACCCTCACACATCCAGCTGTGTGACCCCGGGCAAGTCACTTAACCCAACTACCAAAACCAAAAAAAAAAAAAAAAAAAAAAAAAAAAGAAAGAAAAAGAGACAGAGAGACAGACAGAGACACAGACACAGAAACAGACACAGACAGAGACAGACAGACAGAGAGAGACAGAAACAGAGAGACATACGCAGAAAGAGACAGAGGATAAAAGCACTGGTCCGTTCCCCCAGCCCTGAAGTTAGAAACAGGACAGCCACCATATGAATCCCTTTTTAATTTGGCGCCATTTTGGAAACGTGGCCAGACTGAGTTACTTTCCGGGCTCCCGGGGCGCGCCGGGGCCAGAGGCCGGAAGAGAAGGCAGCGCTCCGGCCTCCTCCGCCCATGGGCCGCCGCGTCCGCACCCGGAGCCGCTGCCCGCTCCTAGCCTTCAGTCAGCCCGCTGGAAGTTAGAAGGGAGGGGCCAGCTCACAGTAGTCATCCCGCAGGCCCGTGAGATGCGTCCTCCGCTCTGGCCGCGGCGCGGGCCGCTCTCCGTCCCCGAGCCGCTGAGGGGGCGCCGCAGCCTCTCCCGGACCTCCATCCCCGCAGCCTGCAAACAAAGGAGCAATGAGAGAGGAGCACGTCCCGCGGCCCACTCGGTTCCGCGAACGTTCCCCAGGGGATACAAAGTGCCGCGGACGCGGGGAGCGTGCGCCTCAGGGAAGGGAGAGGGGGAGAGAGCAGGAGATCCGAGGCGCGGGTATTCTTTTTGGCCATAAATAGGCGTTTTCTGATGTAAAGGATGCACGTGGGGGGGGGGGGGGGTGCTCTCCGTTAGGCGGGGAGCTCCTCCGGACAGAGACTGCCGTTAGCCTTTCTTTACATCCCTAGATTTAGCCCGGGGCCCGCACCTGGTAAGAATGCTCTAATAAATACTTGAGTCCCAGTTTGCCTGACTGACACATGCAGATTATAACTTAGTATAAAAAGGCTTAGGGAATTGTCTGAGGAACAGAAATGGAAATTGTCCTTGTGCCGCCCATAGACAAAGTGTGAGAAGCAAGATTTGAACTCAGATCTTTTTTATTCTAGATTTGTGATTGATTGATTGGATTCCAAAACTTTATTCGTACGGCCTCAAAACAAACAATGCACATATTGTATGTCCAGAGATATAAAGTATAAGCAATATCACTGGGCAAGAGCCTGCTTTGGCTGTTATTTGAATCCCTAAATGCATACTGATCTTTGCATATTAATATCAGCAGCATGTTGAAATTCACCTGGGAAAGTGAAACCCTCTTGGGTGAAAACTTCACAAAGCATTTAGTAAATATCTGTTGACTGACTGATACAGTTCTGTGCTCCATTATCTCTGTATCAAGGCATCTGGACATCCCGTTTCCAGTTCTTTTTGCCTATGAGAGTCAACGAGTAGAATGCTAATTCTTTCTACGTTCAAGATAGTCTTTAAAATGTTGTCAGCATCAAGTTCTGACCAAAAGGCAAAACCCACAGGACAGCGGCTTCCGATTCTTTGCCTTCTGCACAGGCTAAGCAGTAAGCCCAGGGGTCCTGTGGTAGAGTGGCTAAAGACACAGCTGAGACGATCCCACAAGGGAGCCCTGAAAGGTGTAGCAAGAAACTACCTGACCACATGTAAGAAGCCGTCTCTGTCAGCACACCGTGGGACAGCCAGAAACCCCACCGTTCTGTTCATGGGCCATTACCGAGAAGACCAAAGGAAGTTAACTAGCACCATTCCTAGAAGTCTTCTCAGCTCTCCATCACTCCACTACAAATCCTGCAAATTCCTTTTGTTAAACTGGAACACTCAAACTGAGTCCAGGTTTCTGAAGAGTGATTAGAATCAGTGTTCTTAGCTGTGTGTGTGTGTGTGTGTGTGTGTGTGTGTGTGTGTGTGTGTGTGTGTGTGAGAGAGAGAGAGAGAGAGAGAGAAAGAGAGAGAGAGAGATAAATGCTTGTGACAGACTGATGAAACCTAGGGACTCTACATAATAATACTTCTAAATGATTGAAGTTATGGTAACTTCTGGCTAGAGGTCAGTGAAAATAAAGATGTAATTTTTTTTCCCCATCCAAGTTCAAGAACCTCAAGAAACTTAGGGATGTAATCCCCAGGTTAAGAACTCTTGTATTAAAACCATAAAAAAGAATTCCAGCAAGATTTTTTTTACTTATTTGGAAGCAAAGAAGCCATGCTTTTTTTCCAAAAAATGTTGGCTTTTTGCTGTGTTGATTGCAAACTCTGAAGCCAAGGGACCAGGGGTAGGGTTAATTGGCTCTTTATGAGGTAATCAAATGTGGGCCGCAGCTGCAGACTTAGATATCCTCAGGCCAGATGTATCTTTGTGCCAAAAATCCCCTAGAATGTCAAAATGCAGACACAGGATAGGGCCCTCCTTGCCTCAACCTGCTACATAATTTTTGGACCAAAATCAAGTATTTAAAATCTTACTAAAACACAAACTTGTTGCTGGTCACATCAAAAGAGGAGGTAGAGGAGACATTTTCCCTCTTCTTTTCACCCACTCATGTCCCCAAAGTCCAGGACGTTTGTTCTTAACCATAGAGTCATTCTAAAATCAAACATCTCAAAAGTCCAGCCCTGGCTTTCCCATTTTCCTGACTTTACATCCATCCATCCACCCAAAAGAATATATAGAATGTCTGAAGCTAATGTCTCCATTCTCATGTATAGCTGGCTATCCTTCTTGTCCCCATCTGGTATCTGGAAAAACTGAGGAAGGGAGAATGAGTGATTGCATAAAAGTCTCTAGAAGGAGGCCACAGAGTAGAATTACAATTTAGAATTCAGAGCTTTTGACTTCAATCAATTCTGAGCATATTTAATGGTGACCCTTCCAAAACAACCTAGACACTTATTCCAGAAGGAAATCTATCTGGCATCTTTCCTAGACATTCAGGAAAGGAACAGCTAGTTCTCCCAATGCTGTTTCCATCCAAAGACAAGGTTGCTCACTGACCATCTCCTCCAGATGTGAGTCCCATCTATGAAATCTTTGGTGGAACCTCATGTGGCCTGAAGGACCAATCTGACATGGTCAGCTTCCAGATTTCCTGACTACAAGCAAACTCTGGGCTCAAAAGACAAACTAAAAGTCACAAGGATGCTCCAGAGGTCTCCAAGGCTCAGCCCCTGGGAAGCAGCACAATGCCTTTCTGTGTGTAATCTCTAGGGCAGACTTTGAGAAGTTGCTGAGATTCAGCCACTCTGACACTTGAGAGGTCATTACTAGAATGCAATAGAATTATTAGAATGACCTCTGGGTCTTGTGAAAAAAAAAAAAGTGCTTTTTCCTTTTCCTATAGGTTTAACTACTAACAACTAGCCCTAGATCTGAAGAAAGTCTTAGACTTCTTTATTTTACAGCTAAAGAGGGAAACTGACTTCAACTGAAATTTTGCATAAGGCTTAAAGTTTCTAATTATAAGTCAGCCCCTTTGTCATTCCTATGCCATATCAAGCATGTTTAGGGAGAGCTGTGGCCTTCCTTCTCCATGCATCTGCATTCACAAAACCTCATTCTCTTGTACACTTAAGAAAGATGTTTTAGCCATTTGGTATTGGCTAAGAAATAGACCAGTCGACCAGTGGAACTGATTAGTTACAAAGGACAAAAAAGGGTACATCTATAGCAATCTAGTGTTTGACAAACCCAAAGATACCAACATTAGGGATAAAAATTCATTATTTGAAAAAAACTGTTGGGAAAACTGGAAATTAGTATGGCAAAAATTAGATATGGATCCACACTTAACACCTTATACCAAGATAAGATCAAAATGGGTCCATGATTTAGGCATAAAGAATGAGATCATAAATAGATTAGAGGAACAGAGAATAGTCTACCTCTCAGACCTGTGGAGGAGGAAGGAATTTATGACCAGAGAACTAGAGATCATTATTGATCACAAAATAGAAGATTTTGATTACATCAAACTAAAAAGTTTCTGTACAAACAATACTAATGCAAACAAGATTAGAAGGGAAGTAACAAATTGGGAAAACATTTTTACAGTTAAAGGTTCTGATAAAGGTCTCATTTCCAAAATATATAGAGAACTGACCCTGATTTATAAGAAATCAAACCATTCTCCAATTGATAAATGGTCAAAGGATATGAACAGACAATTCTCAGATGATGAAAATGAAACTATATCCACTCATATGAAAGAGTGTTCCAAATCTCTACTGATCAGAGAAATGCAAATTAAGACAACTCTGAGATACCACTACACACCTGTCAGATTGGCTAAGATGACAGGAACAAATAATGATGAATGTTGGAGGGGATGTGGGAAAACTGGGACACTGATACATTGTTGGTGGAGTTGTGAAAGAATCCAACCATTCTGCAGAGCAATTTGGAATTATGCCCAAACTGTGCATACCCTTTGATCCAGCATTGCTACTATTGGGCTTATATCCCAAAGAAATACTAAAGAAGGGAAAGGGACCTGTATGTGCCAAAATGTTTGTGGCAGCCCTTTTTGTTGTAGCTAGAAACTGGAAGATGAATGGATGCCCATCAATTGGAGAATGGTTGGGTAAATTATGGTATATGAAGGTTATGGAATATTATTGCTCTGTAAGAAATGACCAGCAGGAGGAATACAGAAAGTCTTGGAGAAACTTACATCAACTGATGCTGAGTGAAATGAATAGAACCAGAAGATCGCTGTACACTTCAATGCTGTATGAGGATGTATTCTGATGGAAGTGGATGTCTTCAACATAAAGAAGATCCAATTCACTTCCAGTTGATCAATGATGGACAGAAATAACTACACCCAGAGAAGGAACACTGGGAAGTGAATGTAAATTGTTAGCACTACTGTCTATCTACCCAGGTTACTTATACCTTCGGAATCTAATACTTATTGTGCAACAAAAAAATGGTATTTACACACATATATTGTATCTAGATTATATTGTAACACATGTAAAATGTATGGGATTGCCTGTCATCTAGGGGAAGGAATAGAGGGAGGGAGGGGAAAATTTGGAAAAATGAATACAATGGATAATGTTATTTTAAAAAATTACTCATGCATATATACTGTCAAAAAAATTTATAATTATAAAATTTAAAAAAAAAACATATCCTGTAAAAAAAAGAAAAAGAAAAAGAAAGATGTTTTAGACCTCAGAAATTCTAGAAGATAGTTATCATTAGAGAATACAAGTTTCAGAATAAAGTAGTTCATAGGTGGATCAGTGATCCAGATATTAAGTTCCTGACTATATATTTGTATGTTTATGTATATGACGATAACATACAGTACATTATTCATTCACTCAACAAATATTCACTAAACATCTATTCTGTATTAAGTTAATTGCTACGAATATGAAAATAAAGCTTTTCTCAAAAAAATGCAATTTTCTATGTTTACGGCACCTCCACCTTAATAGATTCCCCTCCTCTAGATCAACTAGTCAGGAGTGAGGATAATGTTAAGTAAAAAAAGACAAGAGAAAAAGAAAAATGAAGGAAAAAGACTAAGATTGTAGATCTGGATCTAGAAGGAACTTGAGGTTATCCAGTCCATGATGAGAAAACTGAGGTATTAAGAGGTAGGATTTGCATTCAGGTCCTCTTTCCATTTTTTTACTCAAAAGAAAAGAATTCCCACAACTTGACCGAAAGAAGCTCCTTAGGTCCCCACGGTTTTTTTTGTTGGCTTTTTGGGTTTTGGGTTTTTTTGTTTCTTTGTTTGTTTGCATTTTTGCATCTCTTTTCAATACACACCTTTCCAAAGGCAGTTGGGTCTCTCACAGGACTGCATCTCCCCACTGATGTTCCAGAGCTCCTTTGGGCAGTTCAGCAACAGGGTGGAACACTTCTAAAAGTAAACAGAAGCAAAGGAAATCTAGACAAGTTTCAAACAAAATTAAAAGTAAGGGCTACTATGGTTAATCTCTCTTTAAAAAATTCAAATTCAGATAGGAAAAATTACCTTTGACCTAGAAGCTGACACAGCTCCATAGGCAAATAAGCATTTATTAAGCACCTATTAAATGCCAGGCACTGGGTAAAACTCCAAGGATATAAAGAAAGGCAAAAGATAATGCCTGATCTCAAGGAGCTTGCAATCTAATGGAGTAGCAGGTTGAAAATAAACTGCAGGTGTTGCTACTGGGCTTATATCCCAAAGAGATCTTAAAGAAGGAAAAGGGACCTGTATGTGCAAGAATGTTTGTGGCAGCCCTCGTTGTGGTGGCCAGAAACTGAAAACTACGTGAATGTCCATCAGTTGGAGAATGGCTGAATAAACTGTGGTATATGAATGTTATGGAATCTTATTGTTCTGTAAGAAATGACTAGCAGGATGGTTTCAGAAAGGCCTGGAGAGACTTACATGAACTGATGGTGAGTGAAATGAGCAGGACCAGGAGATCATTATATACTTCAACAACAATACTATATGATGATCAATTCTGATGGATGTGGCCATTTTCTTTTTTTTTTTTTCTTTTTTTTTTCAGTGTTAGGATGATTCATACTTTTTTATTAATTTTTATAATTATAACATTTTCTTTGACAGTACATATTCATAGGTAATTTTTTTTTACAACATTATCCCTTGTACTCCCTTCTGTTCCAAATTTTTCCCCTCCTTCCCTCCACCCCCTCCCCTAGATGGCAGGCATTTCCATACATATTAAATATCTTATAGTATATCCTAGGGGATGTGGCCATTTTCAACAATGAGATGAACCAAATCAGTTCCAATAGAGCAGTAATGAACTGAACCAGCTACACCCAGCGAAAGAACTCTGGGAGATGACTATGAACCACTACATAGAATTCCCAATCCCTCTTATTTTTGTCCGCCTGCATTTTGGATTTCCTTCACAGGCTAATTGTACACTATTTCAAAGTTCGATTCTTTTTGTACAGCAAAACACTGTTTGGACATGTATACATACATTCTATTTAATTTATACTTTAACATATTTAGCATGTATTGTCAACCTGCCATCTGGGGTGAGGGGAGGAGTTAAAACAAAAGATTTGGCAATTGTCAATGTTGTAAAATTACCCATGCATATATCTGGTAAATAAAAACTATTGTAAAAAAATAAATTAAAAAAAAATAAACTGCAGGCAGACAAGTTTTGGACAGGATAAATGAGAGGTTATCCAGAGAGGGAAGGCACTAGTGTGAAAGGGATAGAAAAGCCTTCTTTCAGGAAGTAGGGCTTTCACTGAGAAGTTAAGGAGCCTGGAGGCAGGGATGAGGAGAGAGAACATTCCTAGAGTAACAGTGCAGAGGCTGGAGGAGCTAGGAGACCCGGAATAGCAAAGAAAAATCACTGGATTTCAGAGGAAGCAGTGTAGATAGAAGACAGTAACTTAGATATAAGAAGACTGGATAGATAGGAGGGCGTGGGTGGGTTACTAAGGGATGTAAAAGCCAAACAAAAGGTTTTTGTTTTGGTTTGGTTTGGTTTTTTTTATTTGATCCTAGAAGTAATAAAGAGCCATTGGAGTTTATTGAATTTGTACTTTTGGGAGATGATTTTGAAAGCCAAGTGGAAATGGATTGAGGCAGTGAAAGGCTGGAGGCAGGGAGACCAACGAGCAGTCTCTAGCGTTCTGTTGTTGCTGTTCAGTCACTTCAGCCACGTCCAAGTTTCTGTTTTCCCATTTGAGTGGTTAGCCATTTCCTTTTCCAGATTATTTTACAAATGAGGAAACTGGGGTAAACAGAGTTAAGGGACTTGTCCAGGGTCTCACAGCTAATATGAGTCTGAGGCTGGATGCGAACTTGAGCTCTAACATGTTCTGCTCTCAGCCAGGGGAACTCAACATGTATAAAAACAAGTACACTCAAAGTAATTTAAAGAGAGTTAATATCTGTGTAATAAATCGCCTAGGGTGATAGTACCTGAAAAGTGCCTGGAGGCAAGCATAGAGCAGGAAAGGTATTCTAGGCATGAAAGACCACTTGTGTAAGATTTGGAGGCAGGACATGATACTGGGAACCAAGAAAGGGCTAGCAGGCCAGTGGGACTAGAATAGAGATGGAGCAGAGCAAAGCCATCTAAGGACCACGGGCCACCTGTGGGGCTTAATGCTGAGGTGCCCAGGCTTTGGGTTGATTCAAAGTCCTTAGGTCCCAGTGAAGGAACTTCAAATTTTTTCTTTTTCTTCATTTCTCCCTCTTTTACTTTACCTTCCCCCATCTTTTCTTTCACCTCTCCCTCTTTTCTTTCGCCTTCCCCTCTTTTCCCTCACCTCTCCTTTTTCCTTCGCCTCTTCCTCTTTTCTCTAACCTCGTCCTCTTTTCCTTCACCTCCCTCTCTTTTCCTTCACCTCTCTCTTTTTCTTTACCTCTCCAGCACACAGATCATAGAACTAGAAATGTGCTAGATCCAGCTCAAACCAGCTCACTCAAGCAGCTTGTTAAATGCTTAGTGTATTTTCACCTCAGAAATCAGCAAATGCTACAATGAGGGCTTGCTTCATCATTCTGTTGATTGCTTCAGTTTAAAAAAAAATGATGGAGAAAATATTAATAATACAGGTTCAATTGAAAAATGTGTCCTGAATGCTTTTGGGGGGATGGGAAGAGAAGCTTATTGTTAAACATTTAAAAGCATCCCATTGCATGGAACTAGCTGTTAGGATCCCTATTACATTTTACATATGAAAAAAAAAGACTGGAATGGTAGATGGAAGTGAAGAGGAAACTCCAAAACTCTGAAAAAATCCTTAAAGGAGAAAACCTCCTTTGACTCTGCTCACCAAGCACACAGTTTCATCTTTGTTATCTGGATGGGGACAGCTCAGTCCCAAAACCCATTAAATTCAATTCAAATTTTAACCCTGGCTGAAACCCAGCCAGGAGCCAATCTGGGACTCCATCCACAAGCCCCCTTCAGCTTGTAGTCAGACTATTATATTATAAAAGCCCTCTCTTTGCAGAGGCCCCAAACATGGCAGCCTTACACCTGGCATGCCAAGGATCTCTTCCCATTGGAACACTGTTTCCGGTGCCCTTTTATCTCTACCTTCACCTTTTACTAACTAGACTTTAACTTTACTTCCAAACCCCATAATAAACATAATAAGCCTCTTTTATCAATCTAGGTTTTCAGGTCTGTAAATTCCTTTACAGGGGACTCTTGCGCTGCCACTAGATCTCATTTAACTCTGTATCCTTGTGCCGAATCCAAAGGGGTTGCAGGGGAGCTCTATTTGACTCCCTGTACCCCGAACTTGCCACTAGACCTCAATTGAACCCTCATTTCATTTGGGTACCCCAATTCTAAACCTCATCAGAAGGTTCTTAATTGCCATAGAAATCCTTTTTATTTCTGAGAGTCTATGAATGGGGAAGCTGAGGCTTGTAAAATTATTTTCAGGGACAAGAGACCCAAAGCAAGCTTAGTTTTTAATGTAGCTTGATGCTTTGGGACAACTAGGTGGCTGAGGTTGAAGTGAAGAAGGCCTGAGTTCAACTACTGTCTCATATACTTACACTTACTAGCTGACTCTAGGCAAGTCACTTAATCTCAGTTTGCTTTAATCCACCAGAGAAAGAACTGGCAAACCATTCCAGCAAGAAAACCCTTGGGTAGTATGGGGTATCGGATCACAAAAAGTCAGATATGAATGAATGTACTGAACAACAAATTTTTGTCTCCCTGATAATAGTGTGATATGCAGACATTTTTGTACTTTTCACTTCTGGTTTGGATTAAAAGTAGATAGATACATTAATAAAATAATTACAAATAAAACCATTTGCTAGTGTCTTTTCTGACCCTGAAACAACTTTTTTTTAGTTGTTTATATCAGAGAAGACTTGGGGCAGAAAGTTGCCTCTGTTAAATCTCTATGTTATTTACTGGGCTGTGTCATGGCAAACAATTAGCAATTCCACATATGCTTTTTCTTGGGCATTCAAAGTTTTCCCAATGTATCTATAAATCCCTAAGGTTCATGAAGATAACTCTTGGCCAGCTGTTCAGGGTTGCTCTAACCGGCTATTTATTTCACAATCCTGTTTCTTCTGACTCCCATGAGAACCACAAAAGTGTCTAAACTACTGCTGAATAAAATGTATTTCTTCCTTCTACATCCCTCCTAGACATTTTATTCATGGCTTATATGAATCCATTTAAGAGAGCAATTTGGCAGAGAGCTAATCAGATTGCTAGAATTTTCACAGACTCCAAAGTAAGTACAGACTCTTATGTGGAAAATCTAGTAGGAGACACCAGGAAACAACCTTTCAGGACCAGAGAAAGACCACACATGTGTTCACAACAATCTAGAAGAGGCGTTTTTCTGGATCTTTATCATTCCTTCCTGCTCCACATTTCCAAGTTCAGTTCACACACACACACACACACACACACACACACACACACACACACACGCCATACAGTTTAGCACAAGTTCTATCAGTAATTTCATGTCCTTTTATCCAGTAGAACGAGGAAGCCCAGAGCAGCCAGGCTGTCAATGGTCTATTCTTTTGCAGAAAATATGAAAGAGGATCAGATATTAACACAAGGCCAGCAGTGCCCCCTTAGGCAGCATGGTATAGTGCAAGCATTAAACTGAGTGCTAGAAAAGCTGGCAAATAACAAATATTCATTAAGCACCCATGTCCCAGGCACTGGAGAATCAAAGATTTTTTTTAAAAAATCTTTCACTGGGTTATAGAGGTGGGGATACAACTTTTACACAGATAATTATAATACAAAACCAGAGATGGTAGAAATCTAAACAACAAACTATTAAGAATTTTGGAAAGGAAGAATGTTTTCAGGCAGGGGAAGCATGAATGGTTAGCCTTGGGGAAAGAGAAATTTGAAAGGCAAAAAGAGACATGAAGGAGTACCTCCTAGGTACCTG
This sequence comes from Sminthopsis crassicaudata, assembly GCF_048593235.1. Taxonomy (NCBI): domain Eukaryota; kingdom Metazoa; phylum Chordata; class Mammalia; order Dasyuromorphia; family Dasyuridae; genus Sminthopsis; species Sminthopsis crassicaudata. Next base: position 606,801,882 of record NC_133617.1, on the reverse strand, counting down.
CTTGAGTCATAGCTCCATCACTAACAAGTTTATGTGAGCTTTCACCTCAGTTTCTTCACCTCCAAAGTAAGGACATTGCACTAAATTATTTTTTGAGGTTCCTCCCATTACTAAAAATCCTATGTTACTTTGACCACCAAAAAACAAACAAACAAACACAAAAGCTGAAATGGATGAAACTTACAACAAAGGAATTGATTTAGGATACTGATGTTTCTTGAGTGATTTCAAACTATTCATATCTATTTTCAGATGATTTCATTTATTCATTCATTCATTTATTCCGATGATTTACAAGAATGCTTATCCCAAAGTAAGAATGGAACGCACCTCTAAATCTAACCCTAAATTCATTTCTAAATTCAGGCTTTTGTCTAACTTAAAAATTATCTTTTACCCTACTTAGTTTCTGTTTTGAAAATGAAACATCAAGGGTGATCATTTTATTCACATTAAGATCATAGCTAGTTTTGATGCTTCAATGCAATGTATTAACAGCTCCCTGTAAGAGGTCCCCAAAGTGTCAAGTCTGGTGGCAAGAACTGAATGAGGTATCCTGCCCACAGCACGTCTTATTTTCATTATTTACACATCAGCAATCACAATTCTCAGAAATTGGAGCCAATCGGCAGAACTTAGAAAGATCTCCATTAATTCCCCGAGTTCAAATAGCAGCATCTTCTTCCCTCCTCCCAGGGGGAGGAGCTTCAATATCAACAGGGCTGACCTACCTGACTTTTCAAGTCAGCATTTTTCTGCCAGTTTCTCTGCTGGATGGTTGGTGCTTCCCAGCACCTTAAAGCAGCAGCCTTTCTTCTCAAGTTTGCTACCCCACAGGTCTTCCAAGATTGATTACCTGGGGATCCTAAAAACAAGATTTGATTTTTACTGGCAAACCAGAAAAAGTGAAGGGGAGCAAGAGCTCCAAAAACCTACACAGGGCAGCCACTTAACAATAAAAGAAATAAAAGGAGAGGTTCTAAACCAGGGGAACATGGGCTTGTTTTTAAAAAATATTTTGGTAGCTGTATTTCAGTGTAATTAAAAGGGGGAGAATGGCTTTACCATACTGTGGTACCTAGGACATTAAAAAAAAAGAGTAAAGAATTCTTACTCTAATACACTGACTAGATTTCCTATGAGGGATTTATGGAAAAATAGATTAGGGTTAATTCAGAATATGGATGGGCTGTATCTGCCTGGATGGAGAAAATGTCCATCCCAAGAAGATCAGCGATCATTCAGCTCTAGAATAATATGTATATGAAATAATGCTTTCCAAGTTAGAGTAGTATATAAATGAAGTGTTTTAAATGTTGTTATTGTTTATTTTCTTTTTTCTTTCAAAATTGGTAAAACACTATTTGTTTCTCTTCCTAAATATTTCATTGCACCCAAAGAATTATACAACTCTAAATCCTGACTTGTTAGCAAATCTAATAAAAATGTTCCTTAAATGCCTATAAACACAAGAAGTATGAATAAGCTTATCATTAGGCCTTAACTTCCATTATTACATGGAATTTGTTTATATTATCACTGGGATTCTGGAGTCTCTGGGGTCATTTGATATTTTTCCCAAATTCATAATAGCTGTTTGGCAGTCATTACTTATGCAAATCATAACCCAAGTTCCCAGTTCGGATTATATCCTCTACTAAGAGACCATCTGGTAGTCCATAATCCTTACTCTTTACATACCAGACAATTGACTGAGGAGTTCCAGGGAGGGAAAAACCTGCCACCCTCAATGCAGTTCATTCTGCTATTGGATAGCTCAGATTGTTGGGAAGTTTTTTCTGACATCAAGCCTAAAGATGCCTCATTGTCTTCCCACCCCGATTCTATTCTCTTTTATCCTGTGTTAACATACCTACTTGTTTTAGCCCATCTTCATTTATCATGCAGTCATTCTGGTTGTCCTCCTCTGGACACTTTCCAATTTATCATTATCTTTCTTAAGTCATGGTACTCAAAACTGAATATAGTACTTTAGATGAAGTTTGATGAGGGCAGAATACTGTTCCCCTACATATTTCTGGAAGCTATAATACAGTGGCGTGGTATATAGTGAAACTATTGATCAATTCTTTATGCATCTGTATCCTTCTTTAAGGCAGCCTTCTGAGAACTTTATCCTGAGACAAATACTGTAATGGAAAATGTGGACACTCTAATTTGGGACAAAAGATTTTGCAAGGGTAAATGTTGAAAACTACCTTTGCATATATTTTGAAAATAAAAAGCTATTATTTAAAAATATAAAAATAAAATGAAATAAAATCATTATGATATGGAATTTTATTAATTTTTTAAACTTTTAATTTTTAGTTGTCTTTTAAGCCAAGAGCCATAACAAGCTTCGGGCAACCTTGGCTTTGACCCAGGATGCCTACATTGGTCCTCCACTCCTGCAGCCTCATCCTTCTCTTCCTTGCCTGGGCTAACATCCCAAGAATACCACTGTGGTCATACCCCTCTCCTGGCATCCATCTTCCTCTACAGCCATGCCATCATTACTGTGATTATCAGAACAAATTGTCCATGCTGTTCTGCCAGGCCTTGACACGTGGGATGCCAGGGACTAGCATCTACTGGAAGTGTGAGAAGGATGATCTAGATTCCCAACAGCAGAGTTGTCTCTGTGTGTGTCTCTCTCTGTGTATTTGTGTGTCTGTCTCTGTGTCTTTTCCCTGTCTCTTTCTTTTTCTCTTTCTCTCTCTTATTCTGTCTCTCTCTCTGTCTTTGTCTCTTCTCTCTCTGTCTCTCTCTCCCTCCCTCCCCTTTTCCTTCCTCCCATTCTCTCTCTCTCCCCCTTTTTATTCTTTTCCTTAGATTGCAATGTACATCTCCAAAAAAAAAAAGTGTTCTTTCCCATTCTCCTGACTGGGTCTAATTTTTTTGAGGATAGTATGGTGGGCCCAGGGTCCCCTGGCTAAGTACTTCCTGCTACTGAACTATCCTCCCTCCTGGGGCCCATAATAGATAGGGACAATTTAAATTATAACTCAGTCATGGTGAATAGAACCTTCCAGGTACTTTCTTCCCTTTCCCTATCCCAAGAAATTATAAACTAGAAATTACAGATACATTATTATTCCAACATCAATAATTTTCTTCAGCCACCTAGGACCAGCAAATTAACTTCTTGTTAGAAGTTCATAATACAATAAAATAAAACTCATTTCAAAACAAATTGAAAGCATCTCTTTTAAAATGATTTATAAAACAGTAAATTATAAGAAATTAGATATCAAAGAAAGTCTAAGAGAAGTTTTCAAAACAAATTATATTCTACTTGCATACCAGGCTGAAATTTTTATTATTTATTTATTTGTTTGTTTGAAATTAATTACATGTATGTAATTACATGTAATTAAATTTACATTTATAGTATATGTGATAATATATAATATAATATATAATTATATATTAATAATTGCTTTTTATTATTTTTATTTTGGAAGGGAAATAGAAATCCAGAAAGATAAAGACAAAATAAATACATTTGGGTAGAACAGAAATAGCATTAAATGTGGAGGGAGGGAGATACTTTGGAATTTAAAATGTAACAAAAAAGTAAATTTAATTAAAAAAAACAAAACATCATTAAATTCAGAGCCACAAGACACAGATTAATAAAATTAGGAACACTAGAAGAGTTTATATAGGTCCCCTGGTTCAATATTTCCCATTTTACAGATGAGGAAATTTGGACCCACCTAAATCAAGTCTTATCCAAGGTCACACAAGGTCGAAAGTAATAGGATGCTCTGTCTTTTAAACCCTAATATTTTATTCTTACCAAGAATCATCGTTACTTTCTCCTGTGTTCTCTCCAGCTCTGATCCAGAAGCATCCATCTCATCATCAAGATAATGGTCCTCCCCAAAAAGGTGATTTGCACAATTTCCAGTGGAGACTTGCTGCCCTCTTGTGGTAATTGGGGTACTGGCAACAGGCATCTCAGGGGTCTCTCTCTTCATGATGTCATTTTTAAAGTTAGAATATTTAGTATCAATTGGATTCAGCATCTGTTTATTGAACAACATAACCACAAAGAGTTGTGACCTATTGTTGCCAAAAATAAGTAAAAAATAGAATGTTTTCTAAAAGAAGGATCAGCATGTCTGAAACAACATAAATTAGTTGGTCCTAAATGACCAGAATTCAAAAACACCTCATATCAACTATATTATTTCTAGGGACCTACGTTTAAATTGTATAAAGCTCAACAATGTTTCTTTAGCCATAATTCTCCTATACTCTTTTACCATACATCCTGAAGGGATTCCTCCTCTGTTCCCTTGCAAGGAACACAAAGTATTCAAGGAGCAACTTTTGGTGGTCGTTAAACCCAACATGTGTTATTTTATATTTATTGAGAATATCTGTTGTACTGAAAATACATGTTCTTTACATAATAGTAATGACAAATGATAATAAAAATGTGGAAATGTAGAAATTACTGCATTACCATGAGCTTCATATAAATTAGACAGAAATTATGGCAAAGAATAGGAAAAGAATAGGCAAAGAAAGGGAAAAGGGAGAGGGGGATAATTACAGTAATGTAAGAAACAGAAAATACCAATAAGTGGCATAGGGGCTAGAATGCCTTGAAAAGTCAAACATGCCTGAAACAACTGAATAACAGTAAAAGAAAATGATATAGGACGAGGGTAAATTTTTTTAATGTTATCAATGAATTTTGTGGCAAATACCATATATCCATTGAAATAAAATCCACGTTCCATATTCTAATGCTGCTGTCACTGCCTCCATCTGCTGCCCTAAAGATAATTGATGAGGCCAAGAGATCAATAAATAAAGCCCCAAGGACTTTGAGGAGAGCTGAGGAAATTGACTCTTTTTTGCTTTTTTCTTGCTCACTGAGGAGAATGATCTACAAAGTGGAAAGGATTTTTTTTAAATCAAGGAATAAATGAAACCCCAAACCATATAGGGAATAACTGGGGGGAAAAAAGCAAACCTGTTCAAATGAATTTATTTAAGTGCCAAACTACAATGTAGAAGATAGAATGGTTCTGTTGCATTGACTCTAAAGGAAAGAGCCAGGATCACTGAAATATTTTTTGCAAGAATTCCAGTAAGTTCCAGCTTAGTAATCATGTCTAAATATGCATCTCCTACATTACCTCCAAAACAGTAAAATAATAATAACAACAATAGCAAACAAAATTTTAAAACATCCAAACAATGAAGAAAAAAAGAAGAAAACCTTACAAATAAAAACCCACAGGATAAAGAAACATCATAAAGAGACTGAAGAAATATGCAATTAAACAAATCCTAATGATATAGAAAGAAATATTAAGGAATAAAAGATCATAAAAGAATTCTCAAAAGAGAATCATACTATTCTAATTACAACCATCCTCCATCAGTCTGATTCAAAAGGCAAAAACTGGAGTGGCTGAAAAGTTTAATAAAAGTGTTAAAGGAAATGATAAGGAACAAAATCTTAACAAAAAAATGCAAAATCAAATAAGGTAGTGAGTTGTTTAAAACAGATAGTGGGAAAATCAATAGATAAATCAGTGGATCCTGAAAATGAGAATAGCAAAGACAGAATACAAAAATATATATATATATATAAAGATGCCACAAGAAATATTAAAGCATTAGACCGTTATTAGACAGTACAAAGTTATTGGTTTTGAAGATTGAAATTAACAAGAAAAATGATAAAATAAGAAACCTAAGGTCATATCTCAGGAAATCATACAAGACAATGTCCTGATAGTATAGAATTTAAGGGCAATGGAAATCAACAGACTCCACTGGATACTTAAAGAGAGAAGGCAAATTAACTTGCCCAGAACTATAATTGCAAAGGTTTAGAGTAAAGGAGAGGGCTTTGCAAATTTCCAGGAAATAGATGTTCATTTTTCAGGAAACACTAGTTCAAATAATTAAGGACCATTCTTTAATGAAAAGCAGCCTAGATTCAAGAAGACTCATCTTTCTGAGTTCAAATCTGGCCACTTACTAGATGCTGTGACCCTGGGTAAGTTACCCAGTTTGTTTCAATTTCTCAATTTATAAATTAAGATCTATAAATGAGCCAGAGAAGAAAATGGCAGACCACTCCAGTCAGTACCTTTGCCAAGAAAAATCCCAAATAGGGTCACAAAGACTCAGAAATCACTGAAAAATGACTGAACAATAACACTCTTTGATGAGAAGAAATAAAAGGCTTGAATATTATTATATTCCAAAAAGGAAAGGAAAATGGCTTACATCCTAGGATAACTTATCTTTTGGACCTGAGCATAAGCGAAAGAAATGGATCTTCAGCAAAATGGCTTTCTTTCACCTTCCTCTTGAGAAAGCCAGAGTTGAGCAGAGTTTTAGACAATAAAAGAAACTTAAATATAAACACTTACACGTAGAATGAAAAGGCCAGGTGGTCTTGGTCTCAGTGTTTTTACAGGATGCAAAAAGGAGATAGTCTAGCTACTTGAAAGAACAAGAAGAAAACGGGCTTTGGTGGGGGGACAGAAGCACCCCAGAGAAAGGATGGAGGAGAGATGGAATGATAAACATTTCTTGAAATCAAGGTGTTGCTGGTTCAGGCAATGAGGGGAGGGGATTGGGGGAAATGAGTGTCAAGAACCACTTGGCACTAATCTGGACTAAATAAGAAAAATGTAAAAAGTAAAGATTTGTTTTTTAAAAAAATAGACATCTCAGACTGGGCATGGTGGCCCCCACCTGCAATCCCTGATCTGAAGTAAGCTGATTAAGCTCGCAAGATCCAAGCTGAAGTAGGGTTGAAGTGGTTAAGTATGGTACCACTGGGTGAGACCCCAGATACGGAGCACCCACAGCAAACCAAAGTATCCATTCCAGTGAGCAACTGGAAGGGGCCTTCCAGCCTGGGAAAGATATTGGGGAGGTCCAGTTCTCATGGAAAAACAAACAAGATTTCAGGAAAATCAGAGTTCAAGGATCTGCAACTGGATGGGAACAAAAGGGAGGTGTCCATATGGCCAAGGGTGCAGATTATGATACAATTGCTTCAACTAAAACAAACAGTGAGTGATGGGGGGACGAATAGGATTTGAGGGGGCTACAGAACAAACAGGTTAGAGAATAAACAGCACAACCCAACTTTAAGAACATTAACGTTTTTTAAGCTATGGGTGAGATGAGAGAGTGTCAAGAATCACTGACCACTGTTCACCCTGGGATCAGAGCTTATCTGGAGCATTATGTCCAATCCCGGCGTATCATTTTAAGAAGGGCATTGGCAAGCATGAGGAAGGCAACCAGAACTTAGGATTTCTGAAACTTTCCTGTGAGGATCAGATGCAGAAACTGGAGATGTTGAGCCTGAAAAAGAGAAAGTTTGTGGAGGGAAAGCGGTTGTCACAGCTGTTTTCATGCTTTTTTATCAGGCAGGACAAAGATAAAATGGCTCTGTTTAATTGGCCCCAAAGGACTGAGCCAGGATTACCGGATGAAAGTTGCAGAGTCCCAACCTGATGTGAGAAAAAGCAAAAAAAGGAAACGTCCGGGAGCTGCTTCAGGGAAGTCTGTATTTCCCCTCCCCAGGACCTGAAGCTGGTGGGGGGGACCACTTGTTAGGACATTGCAGAAGGGACCCTGGCATGAGTTCAGGCTGCATGAGAGTCGGCCGGCCTGCCCAGGACATCATGAGCAGAAAGCCACGGGGCCCAGTTCTATGATATGACTCTGTTGCCTTCCCTGGCCCTGGAGAGGTTGGAGCAGAGGCCCCATTACTCACAACATAATTTTGCAACCTGTAATGTTTAGTCTTGGTTGCATTTGACATCTGTCCTATTTAACTTTGTGAGGCGAGTTAGCTGAGGGTCGGCTAGTTGGATTCCCAGTTCAAATTCATTCGCAAAGCTTGTTCAGCTTCACTGTGTACGTTACGTTGTGAGAGTGTCTCGAGGGACACTCCTTCCCCCTAGATTATACCATCTCATTCTGCAGTGTTTTTACACTTTGGATGCAGGATCTCCCTTGGAGGAAATGCCTATCGCATAGTTTGGAATGACTCAAGTATTTATTAATAGAGAGGAAGAGGAAGATGAGAAAAACAAGACAAAGAAGGGAAAAGGGACGGATGGCTCGATACCCTAAGCAAATCTGTTTGGCTTGTTTACCTTTAAAGTTCACGTTACATTGACACTAAATCGGGAGGAATTTGGAGCACCATGGCCAAAAAATAAATAGAAAGGAACCTAGAGAGAGGGTAAAAATAAGGTCAGGAAATAACAAAATGAACCAACTGGGAAACAAATATATCTGATGATAAATAATCTGGCACACATATTCAGTGGGTGGGGGAAAAACCTGGAAATGCCAGGAAAGGCAAAAGAGTGATGCTAAAGTCTTTCTAGAACCACGAGAGCATGTTGTGGAGATAAAATTAACAGAGATGATCCAAAACATTCTCCACTATCGCCTCCCAGCTGGCCCACCATCCAAAAGTTGTGAACATACCCGGAAGGGAATGTTTATGATTCATTATAATGGAATTCATCTGGTACATTGTTCATAAAAATATTTAATAATCATCATTCCAGCAAATACATCTCTGTCTGTGTGTGTGTCTCTGTGTCTCTTTATGTCTATTTTTTTCTCTCTCCTCTCTCTCCCACAATCAGGTAAATGTTTGAATAAAAGGTAATAAATCAGCTCCATAAGTGGTAAGGAAACCAAGTAGTTTTCTGGAAAGAATATAATTGGATTTCTAAACTTTCTCTTGGCCCTCTGACTACAAGAAATTTTAAACTATCTCAATATCATCTTAAATTCAAATGAGAAAACTAAAGTGTCTCAAAAACATTTTAAACTAAAATATGAAGGTTAAAATAGGGAATACTGACAGTTTTCCCTCCTCTGCAAGAAACTTCAAGTTCATTTACAAGTTATTGTTGATTTTGCTATTTCCATAATTCAGTGTGAAATGGTATCATTTTTGCCTTTACAGCATTGCCAAAAATCTATCCTTTCCCTTTGTGCTTAAGCTACTCCCTTATTAGCATCCATCTTGAACTAATGTTACCTGACCTCCAATACTTTAACTGTTCGCCTTAAAGGTCTTATCAGTGATCTACCATAATACTAGAATTCAGAATCATATCTTCCATTTCAACAGAATACCCCATACTTTTCTCCTACTGATCTTTCCATTCTTCTCAGGAAAATTTGCCCATATTAAAATTTATCAGTTCATTATAAACCAACATTTGTTGATCGCTTTCTCCCATCTTCCTTCAACTTGACTATCTTACTGATCCCTTGTTCTTTTTGTTTCCCAAATGTAGCCAATCTATATAAAGATTATATTCATAGCTGTCTTCTCTTTTCTCTCTGAACTTCTTCTATGGCAAACACAAAAATGAATTAACTTCAATTATCACTACAATGCGGATGATTCCAAAGTATTTCTCTCTGCCCAGACTTCAACTCTTGGGTTCAGTCCAGAAATTCCAGTTATCAATTGGATGGACATCTCTACTTGTGTTATCCTGCTAATATATTTTAAGTTCAACATGATAAAAAAAACACTCATCCATCAATAAATTTGATAATATGACATCTAAAATTTCCTCCAAATCACTGAATTAAAGTCATGCATGATGAAAACCATTGACAAAAACATACTATTTGAGACCACTCTCTAATGTGACATTAATTTGTTAATTATTACTGAATCCAGTTATTCAAACAGTTTTAAATCCAACTAATTTTCCTATTTAGCCCCTAGCTTCTAAAACTATGGGTCAGAACCTCATATGGGGTCTTACAAATGAATGTGAGGGTCACAAAATTATGATTTATTACCAGTAAATGTTTGATTTGCATGCCTATTTTATATACCTATCAGCAAGTAAAAATTTCTCAGACAAAAAAAAGGGTCACAAGTGGGAAAAGTTTAAGAAATTCTGAAGAATATCTATATCTCAATTACTATAACTTGTCTACCTGGATTCTGTCAAGTTCTTTGCTCAAACCAAAGCATATTTCATCTATGGAAATTCACCCAGTAATCCTGACAAAAAGTTGATATGATTTTTGACATACTCCTGACATTGATTTTCTTTCTAAGCATTCAAAAACCATCTCTTTAACATTTCATTCTAGAATTTTGCCCAGAATAACAACTAAATTGCCAAGTCTAGATTGTGGATAATCTACCACTCTTGTTATTCACAGCTGAAAACACCCAGACATACACATACACTTTTTTTTTTCAGCATCCTGTCATATGGTATATCAAATGGCAATGACCTGAACTCATATTCTCCTAATAGCTTCTTATTTATCTGAGATTTCAATTCTCTGTTAAAAAATCTTTATTCTATCCTTTTCCAGGCAAAAAGGTTATTCTCTTTGGTAGAAAATCAAGAAGCAAAAGGTTTTGGTAGTTGAGTATCATTGAAATCAATGTTGTTTATGTCATCCCAGTTCTACCTTTGAGAATATTATTTTATTACTTTTAAGCCTTGTAAAAAATTTTGACCTGGAGATCCTACCTAGATACTATCTGAATTCTTTAAAAATATACTGCTCCCAAATCTAGAGTAGGCAGCTGGGTGGTGCAGTGGAATAAAGTGCCAGGCCTGGACTCAGGAAGACTGATCTTCTTGAGCTCAAAGCCAGCCTCAGACACCCACTGGCTGTGTGATCCCAGGCAAGTCATTCACCCTGCCTGCCTCAGTTTCCTCAACTGTTAAATGAGCTGGAGAAGGAAATGGCAAACTACTCCAGTATCTCTGCCAAGAAAACCGCAAATGAAGTCATGACAACTCAGAAATAACTAAAACAAATGAACAACAATGACAAAGTCATTTTTGGCCATCCAGATAGTTGAAGTCAGCCAAAATCATTGTGTTAAATGCACATATGCTTCCCACAATTATCATCCATTTTCTCCTTCAGGCCTAGCATATTACTTTTGTCACAGTATTCTTTTTTCACTATACTTACCCTCATTTAATTGCTTCATTTCTCTAGTTCTCAGATTTCTTCAATAAATATATATATATATATATATATATATTTATCTAACCTGTCATATCTAATAATCAAATTCCAATCATAAATCACATTTTATTGTGACTTATTATTAATGATATCTATAGGGTCAGATTTACTTCCTTATATAAATTTTTATATTTTATATTCTATATCATCAGTAATTTGTATATTTATATATAGATACCTAAAGTCATGAATTCTTCCTAGGGAATGACCAAACAAATTGTAGTATATCAATATAAAGAAATATAACGAAATATAACTGTTTCATATGAAACAATGGATATCAAGAATTCAAAGTGTGAGAATTTTCTATGAATTGATTCAGTGGAAACTAAACAGAACCAGGAAATGCATGTGTGAATATATATGTGCATATATGTATATATGTTTGTGTTTACATTGTAGTCACTGTTTGCAACTAAATATAGGAACTTAATAAATTTATAAAATTGAATTAAGCTCTTTAATAATAAAAGAAATATAAATTAAAACAAAACTTAAGGTAGTATCTTATCCCCATCAAAAAAGCCAGAGAGTCTCAACACAATTAAATTATGAAAAATAAACACATACTATTTATTAGTACATGGAGAAGTTGTGATTTATGTCACAATTCCCACAACTATGGGAAGACTCACAATAATGAACTTTTCTAGATAGGTACTCAGATGATGGACATGAAGTTTACCATCGAAATTGGATTTCCATTTTGGAAGGTCCTTCCAGAGTTTATCCATTATTGGTAGAGTCTTTAAAAATTCAAGATCATCTCCATATCTTAATGAAGCATCAAAGTAAAATATCAGAGCTATTAAGCAAGGGTCATTTCATCCTGAGAGATAGAAAAATACTTTTTTAAAAGTATGAGTAATGACTTTATGCACACCCTATGCCAAATGTTAGTGTAGAATTAAGTTGTGGTTGGTGACTCTCCCTGAGAGATGTATCAAGGTAGCCAAATAATTACCAGATATGAATAAGGTAGAATACTATATTCCTAAGAAATAAATCTGAGATATGATGGAAAGCCTAATGACCATTATCAACTTCTTATGATTCAAGTGGAAACAAATCCTAGTTTTCCTTTTTTTGGTAAAAAGAGGGAAAAGACCATTGTTCATTTTTGTAACCAGAACCAGAGCCTAGCACAGCATCTTAAGCAGTCAGTTCTAAATAAATTTTCATCGATTCAGTTCTAAATAAATTTTCATTGAGTCAAAAAATAATGGCACTTGTGGGGGTGTGTGTAACAAAATGATGTAGATGTGGATTATAAACACTAATGCTTTGAGAAACTGAGTTAAAGCAACTTATCACAGTCCAGAAGTTACATACTACGCATACATTTTGTTCTTGAAGATTTTTCTTTTTGTTCTTTCCCCTAGTTTGTTATTTGGTTTATCTCCATGCATCAAAAAGTGAATTAACTAAGATTTGTTATTAAACTTTGGCTTTAGTAAATCTATGATCTCATCAGTTTGAGTGCTTTTGCCAAAGTACAAATTGGAACACACCCACAATTTCTCATCCTGTGTGGCTCTTGTTCCATATTCCCTTATGACTCCTTCACAGAGAATTTAACCAATGTCCCAGAGGTCTTACACTATGTTCCTTAGCATTCTGTGGGTACCAGTGAAGGTCTTGAGCTCTCCATCATAAACCCTCAATTCCAGCTGCAAAATTAACCTTCTCTCATTTCCAATCACACTTTTCTTGGATTTTTTAAGTCATTTCTAATATACAAGATTTCATTGGCAATATGTTGCAATTTATTTATTCCCAGCATATTTCCCTCCATTGCCTCTTGGATGACCTGCAATTTCAATTCCTGAGAATAAAATGTTACCTGATTCCTAGCTACATAGCATTTCCAGAAAACTAATTGTATTAAAAAGATGGGATTTTTGTTTCAGACAATCTGAGATCACTGGCAGCACTGTGCACTTTCTAAAACAAAATCTAATTATCTCTTCTCCTCCTATTCAATTCTGACTCTCCCGTCACTGTCCATCTTCAGAGATCTGACTGCACAACTGCATCTCCTATATTCTCTTGTTGAGGCTTCTCTTCCTATATGTCAATTTGGTTCTGGCTCCTAGATACACTGTGGAACCGACGGTCCTCATCTGTTTTGTGCCATGGACCTGGTGAGATCTCTACATGGGTTCTTCTCTTCTCAGAATAATGCTTTTAAATGAATCAAAGACCTAGGATTGAAAGCCAATTAATTTCATAATTATTTCATAATAAAGACGGGCCTCTTCCTACGCCCATGTAAAACCAAGAGTCTGGGTATTTATCCCTCTCTGAATCTCTGTATCCAACCCCAGTGTCTGTCCCCAGACACTATATTAGGAACTCTAAATCTTTTTTGAGTCATGAGGTCTCTTTGACAGCCTAATGAAACTATAGACCCCTTCGCAAAAGAGAATTTTTAACTACAAAAAATAAACTCTTTAGGATTACAAAGAAAACTAGATTGAAATAAAGAAGAGCTCTTTTCCCTCCAAGGTTCATGGTCTTCTTGGGGGCAGGAAGAGAGTCATGACCCTAAGTTAAGGACCTCTGTTCTTTATTCATCACCCATGTAAAATGTAACTTTATATGACAATTCTGATAAATGGTATATTTGAAACTAAAGTAGCTCCTAAATTTCAGAACGTTTCTGAGCATCAGAAATAGTTTGGATTGTAAATTATAGAAGTTATTCTGGCCTTACCATGCCATGTTGTACCTGAACACCTCTCTCTTAAAAACCAGGCTGTATACTGCTACCTCTATTCTACTTCTAACAGTACAACAGCAATATCTGAAGAATTTCCCTCTGCCTAGACACAAAAAGAGAGTGAGAAATCATTAAAGTATCGCATTCACAGGTGCAACCATTAAGAACAATCCAAGCTGCAGCTGTCACCAGGCCAACAAAATGTCTGTCTTGCTTCCTTCCTTCCCATTTTCAGGGATCCTTGAAGAGGCGAGCTGCTGGGGTTGGCAGTTACCTAAATAATTTTATTTCCTCCTCTTTGAGATCTTCTTATGCAAAAATACGTCCACAACTGGCCTACAAAAGTCAACGTTTAAACCTCACCTACCCAACAACAATCCAATGGAGGAAGAAACATGAAATTCTCATTCCTTTTTACAAAATGCAAACTCCCTTGGATGGAGAAACATAGATTGAGGATGTGTTTATGTATGATGTCATCAAGAATCCAGATAACAGTCTTGCAAGGTGCTAAAGGAATAGGACACAACACTGTCAGTTTTTGATTCAGAGAAGGGGAAAGAGACTAGAATAGAGGTGTAAAACCCAATGGTCCCACACTCCTAAGTACAATATTAAAATGTAATTAGGAAATATTTAGCAAAACAAATAAAAATATGTAATATAAGCATTATTAGCTTGTAAGCCTGCCTTTTGGGCAGGACAAAAAGTAGATCATTCCAGTTTTCTGAAGAGGAGGAGGAGGAGGAGGAGGAGGAGGAGGAGGAGGAGGAGGAGGAGGAGGAGGAGGAGGAGGAGGAGGAGGAGGAGGAGGAGGAGGAGGACGAGGAGGAGGACGAGGACGAGGAGGAGGAGGACGAGGAGGAGGAAGAAGAGGAGGAGGAGGACGAGGAGGACGAGGAGGAGGAAGAGGAGGAGGAGGAGGACGAGGAGGAGGAGGAGGAGGAGGAGGAGAAGGAGGAGGAGGAGAAGGAAGACGAGGAGGAGGAGGAGGAGGAGGAAGACGAGGAGGAGGAGGAGGAAGACGAGGAGGAGGAGGAGAAGGAGGAGGAGGAGGACGAGGACGAGGAGGAGGAGGAATCTTGTCCTTCCTCCGGACTTTGGGGGAGCTTTGTTCTGCTTCACTCAGGTCTAACCGTCACTCTCGTGTTGTCCTTGGTCCTCCAAGGACAACACGAGCCGTGACGGTTTTCCGACGGTGGAGCAGCACAAGATCCTAAAACCGCAGGTGTCTCAGAGCTTCACACCACCGATCTAATGCTTCCGGCAGGATGCAGGAACGACAGAGCAGCACCGAGGATGCCGCAGGTCTGCAAGAGCATCCCGGGGGGAGCGGGAGAGTACAGTGAAATAGGGAAGCATACGGGGTGGGAGGGGGCAAGCCAAAGGCCCATTTGCCTTTCAAAATTCTACCTGATCTCCAGGATGATTTGGCCAGTTTATAGTAGCAGCCATTCAGGAAACACTTCTCACTCCTCCTCTACATTCTCACCATTAGTTTTGTTTCCTTTTTCAAAATACGTGCGTCCTCCCCTGCTCAGCTCAAACTGGCCGGAGCCACACAAAAGCCTGCGATGGTTGCATGCACCTTTCCCGGGCAGGCCAAGGGTCCAGCATAAATTGGGGGCTGTCGAAAGTCTTGGCTGCCGAGGCCTCGCTCTCCGCCCCGCCCCAGTGTGGCGCCCCCTCCCTGGGAGCCTGGGGAAGGAGCAGCACAGGCCTGCAGCAGGCCCCCCAAAATCTGCCCGTCTGCCCAACTCCTGAGGGGCGATCCCGGCTCTTCTGTGGAAAGCTGAGACTGAGAAGACGCTAGCCGGTTTTTCTCTTTAAGAAGTTTCCAGTTACCTGGAAAGGCCATTTTAACGTTTGTTTTTAAAACTCTGAAATTCCAGATTTTCTCTCTTGCTCCTCCTCGTGATGGCGAGCCATGTTATATATATGTTGGGTTTTTTTTTTGGGGGGGGGGGAATATGGTTTTGGTTGTTTTATCAGCACCCTGCCTTCCCCCTCCTAAATTCTAGGACTAGAAGCCAACATACTATACTTTTCCTTATCCCAAAACAAAGGAGGGGGCGCACTGCTCGGCCTCGGACGGTTCCCCAGGTTCCGCGAGCTAGTCAGGCGCTATCGTAGCCTTTTAGCGGTCCTTTCGAGCTGCTGCAGCGCCATCTACTGGCCACCCGTTTTCTGACTCCTTTTGAGGACGAGGAGGACGATTTTAAAAGTTGGATAAAAGTTCTTTCCTGCCAGATTTCACCGGTTCACTGTGAAGCCCCCACCCCGTGGAGCCCCCAGCCGGCTCGGCAGCATCCTCCGGTGCCCTCGGGCGAGAGAGGCCCCAGCGCCCTCGCTCTCCCGGGATGACATAAGACCAGGCTGGCCCTTCCCGGCTCCTCCTCCAGGCCCGCCGAGCCTGCCCCGGGAAGCCTCCAAAATGGAGCCTCTTGCAGGGACTCCGCTGAAGCACTCCATCCCCAGGGCCAGGCTGATTGCCGTTCTGTTGTCGATGGTCCTGTGCTCCGTGACCTTGTTCCTGCTGCAGCTGAGGTACCTCAAGCCCAAAATCAAAGACTTCTATTCTTTCGAGGTGAAGGACTCCAAGGGAAGGACCGTTTCTCTGGAGAAGTATAGAGGCAAAGTAAGTTTCATCTTGCGGTTTTCATTTGCGGGCCTTTCCGAATGCTCCCCCTCTCTCCCCGCTTTGCAGAATCAACCTTGTATCTGTAGTGAGGCTCGGTTAGGAGGGGTCGAAGAATTTAAAGCACCTCCGCACACATAGAGCTTAAGGCGTTATGGGGGGGGACGACTATAGAACCCCTAAGGAAAGTTTTACAAGCCAACTAAAGTTTTGTTTTATTTTCTAAAAACTAAGCTTTGTGTGAACGCTTTAGATCATTTAGGGGATAACTGGGGGAGGGGGAAGGGACGGTGATGAGAGTGGGATGGAAATGGGAATGCGACTTGTTAAAAAAAAAAAAAGTTATTACGTGAAAATGCAGATACAAAAACTTTTACTTGCATCACTAAAGCTTTAGAATTTTCTCTTTCGCACTCCCAGTTGTCTTAATATCAGTAATTGTGCCATTGCTATCTTTTATTAAAAATTTAGAAATGTATTAATCCCAAAAAGGAACTGCTTTGTCCGATGCCGTCACCTCCGAGATTGTTTTTACTCCTTGACCTTGCGCTTTCTGTAAAACTCCAGGCTTCACTCTGTGGTTGCATTTCTCTTTTTCCCGGAGGCTTCACTGATTGTAAACGTGGCCAGTGACTGCCAGCTCACAGACAGAAATTACTTAGCGCTGCAGGAGCTGCACCGAGAGTTTGGATCGTTCCACTTCAACGTCTTGGCTTTCCCGTGCAATCAGTTTGGAGAATCCGAGCCCCGCCCCAGTCACGAAATAGAAGCGTTTGTAAAATCCAACTATGGCGTAACCTTCCCCATTTTCCACAAGATTAAGATTCTAGGATCTGAAGGAGAACCTGCATTTAGATTCCTTATTGGTAAATATCTTCACTTGTGTCGTTTTCTAATTGCCTGTCATTTTTGAGATTAAACCCCTCCGCTCCCAGACCTTAATTTTCTGTTTTTCATTTCAGAAATGTTTCATTAACAAAGTCTTACAAAAACAATCATCTCATGTGCTTTGCAAACCGTAAAAGCACTTTGTAAACAGTAAAGCGCTATTTAAATGTGAGTTCATTTATTATACTTAAATATTTTAAGGATCCTTGACTTCATTTATGTAATTAACTGTTGACAAATGTAGATACTTCCATACATTACTAGACAGTATTCATGAATTGCCATGGTCTCTTAAATTCACTACCTGATGACCCAGAAAGTAACCTCAAGTCTTAATTCTACTGGATCTTAAGACAAAAACACCGTTCATCTTCAACTTAGGTTCCTTTACAATTTGTAGAGTTATTGGCAAACTTTTTAATGAAACACACTTTTGAAATATATTTCGTTTATCTCACCTTGCAAATTCTTCATAGCATAATTTCTTAAGTTTTACTTCCGTTTATTTAGCATTTATTCACCTACTCCATGTCAATGATGAGGCACTTTAAGACTTTAATGGAGACTTAGCAAGTTTTGTTACACCAAAATGTTTCATTTTCTTGGTAATACAAGATCTGATCCAATGTAAATTGCAGTTTTTAATTCAGAAGCATTGCCATAGCTGTGCAACTTAATTCACAAAAGATTTCACCTTGCAAATTTTTAGCATAGCTTCACCAAGTAATAGGGAAATACCTAATTGTTCTATAACCCTAAATATTGAGAAAGGAAATTTATTAATTTTCCTGTCAGCTACAAAAACATATTTGGCTATCTTCAAAAGCTTGCTAACACCAAAGTAAAATAGCTTTCATGCTTGAATTACCCAGTTCTATATCATAACTCAGTATGGATCCTTGCAATTTTAAGCACCACTGATCCATGTTATGAATCAAAAGTTCTTTATATTCTTCCATGCTGTATATGTATCCCTTTTAATTGTATTATATGAAGCAGCTGGGAATACTTAGCTCTCAAATATGGGTACAACGTCTACTCAAATAGAAATGTCCCAACTCAATAAGCATTTTTTTTTTCCTGCCCTGTGTGAGGGGCACTGTGCTAACTGCTACAAAAATAAAAGTCTTTGCCCTCCAGGAGCTACATTCTGGGAAGACCAATTAGGAAGTACTACCATAGTCCAGGCAAGGAGCGCCTGGACTCAACAAATCTAAGATTTGATTTTTTTCATTCCAAGCAAAGCACTGTAGGCATTTTAGAATGAACCACCACAAATTTATCCTTTTCAAGAAGCCGAGAAGTGACTTGACTGCCCTCTCTGATACTATCTTCTATCTTCCATTAGCACAGTGACCTTCTAGTCGTTTTCTTCCATGTCTTTTGCTTGCTCTTTTGTCCACCCATGTACTTCTAGGATTCTCATCACCCCCATAAAGATGGATCCCAGGTATCCACTTTCCACTCAAATCTTGGGCTCAATATAAAAACATTTATCCCTTCTCTCCCAAAGCCGACAGGCACACTATTTTCATGCTACTCTCCGTCCTCCCTGGACACACGTTTTCAAGCTAGGCATTTGGACGCCGTCCCCCCCATCCCCAGCCCAACCCCAAGCCTTCCTTCCTTGTGGTCCTTGGTTCCAAACTTCACAAACGCTATTAGCCAGGTTGCCTGCTCCTTTTCCCTCTTCTCGCCTTGCTCTGCCCTCCTCTCCCTAACCTCTTCCTATGGAAATCCTTCAGGCCCACCTTAGGCACTACTTCTTGCAGGAAGTTTCCCCAAATACCAAATTTCTCCATCTTCACATCCCTCATTGGATCACTGCATCTTCTCGGACCTCTCCTTGTACTAATTTCTATCAGTTATGTATGATCTCTCTCCTGCAAGATTATGAACTCTTGAAGCACATGGACTGAGTGCCATCCAATTTTATCTTTTGATCACTGGTATTAGGATAGGGTAGTATGTAGTAGGCACAATACATGTTCTCCTTAAATTGAAACTGAATAGAAAGCTAAAGGTGTGAAGCATTAAAAGGTTTAAACAATGTACTGTGAAAGACATAGAAAAGTAAGCGATTACATCAGGTCTGGGGAATCAAGACAAGCTTCATAAACGTTTGAAATTAACTAGACTTTAGAGGATAAATGGAATTCCAATAACTATTCTAGGACAAGATAGGATTTGAGGAATGATGGAATAGTTCAGCTTTTCTGAACATCAAGTGCATGAGAATTATTAAAAGTTGAAACAAAGTACACTAGAATGGATTTTATTCCATAGATTCCATAGATAATGGGGAACTATCGAAATCGTGGAAATATATCTCATATTAATCTGGCCTCGGTTTGTAAGCTATATTCATTCCATTATTCCATAGATTCCATAGGTAATGGGGAAGTATCGAAATCGTGGAAATATCTCTCATATTAATCTGGCCTCGGTTTGTAAGCTATATTCAGTGAAAGACAGGTTAAGGGCAATGGAAAGGAGGGAATAGATGGAAGAGATCTTTAATCAGATGCTGACAATTTTCTGGGGTTTGTTTTGTTTTGTTTTGCTATATTCACCAATACTTAAAAATCCAGTATTTTTTATTTGCAGATTCACAACCCAAATCTTAAAATCAGTCCTTAGAATTACCTGTTAGAATTACAATAGTTTCTCCATGTTAATATCTGAAATCCCATTGCTCAAAAAGTCAATTTACAAAGCTATGTTGATTCTAGGTTTACTTTGAAGCCAAGCAATATTTTAGGACTAAAGTATAAAAACTTCAAATGCAAGTGAGAATTAGATCTTTTTAAAGTTTTGAACAGGGTGGACCTAGATAAAGCAGCGTTTTAACTCTCATCTCCTCGTATAATGAAAACTTTTTTGTCATAAATTGTTATATGCTTTGAAACCTTCTCCATTGTGGAATTTCTATTCCTCAAGCTAAGTTTTAAGTTTAATTGGAATATTTTTTTCTAGTTAGAAATGTTTCTTTAAATGATGCATCTTTAAATCAGTCAATCAGGTGGGCTCAAATGATCTTCATCCATAAATTTAAATTGCACATCAAATGACATGAAATGGCATTAAAAGGCAAAGATTCCTTTCCTACCTTAAGATTCATGTAATTCTTCAGTTTTTGTAGCTATTATGTTCAACATTTCAAACAACTATATACTAAATACAAATTAAACCAGACATCTATATTTTATCCTTTAAAATTAAATGAACAAGATAAAAACTAACATTCATCCAAAATTAACTATTTCACACCATCCCCAACAGATCTGTAGAAAATCATTAGTAGATCAAGATATGGACCTTTTGACTTTTTCCTAAAAGGGTTTGATTAACATTACAGATTCTGGAAACTGATTTCTAAATCCTCATTTAAGCAATATTTAGTTGTTAGGGATCTTGTCTCTTCTGATTATCCTATATTTATTTTATATGCCTCAGAATGTAACCTCCTTGGGCTAGGGACACTTATTTTTGTATTTTTATTCACAGCACCCAATACAATGTCTTACATAGGTTTGTTGAGTTGAAATGAATTCAGGAGAGATGGTGCCCAAAATTAAGTTTAAGATTTTGAATTACACTGAAATTTAATGTTAATTTGTTTGTTTTTTGTTTTTGTTTTTGTTTTTTTTTTTAGATTCATCAAAGAAGGAGCCAAGATGGAATTTTTGGAAATATCTTGTCAATCCTGAGGGTAAAGTTGTGAAATTCTGGAGACCTGAGGAATCCTTGGAAGCCATCAGACCAGATGTGGCAGCTTTAGTTAGACAAATCATCATTAAAAAGAAAGAAGACCTTTGATACTGCCATTAAATATATAAATCTAAAGCAGCAGTGAGCATCAAAATATCTACATGTCATTTTGGTCATATCTTAAATCATTCCAACAATTCTAGAACCCAATTAGATACAATCCAGAAGAATGGTATCTCTTAAGTGGAAGAATGGTTATCTTTAAGTGCCCAGGATATAGATGTTCCTCTCTCTCCTTGCCCCTCATCCCAAAGATTTTTCAAGCTGGACATAAAATCAAAATTAAATGTAGCCGGGGGCAGCTAGGTGGCGCAGTGGATAGAGCACCAGCCTAGCTTCCTAGCTGTGTGACACTGGGCAAGTCACTTAACCCCAGCCTCAGGAAAAAATAAATAAATGTAGCCTCATCAAAAAAGTGAAAAATTCAGAATACTTCACCACCAAAGCTCACCAATATCCATTTAACAAGAAACTTTTTATGTTTGTAATCGATGGATTAAATACATACTACCTCACTGCTATGTAAAGGACAATTAAATTTGAACAATATAACTAAAAATTTTGTATGGTCTGTATAAGCAGAAGAGAGGTACTGGAAGTATCATAGGGCCTAAGATAAACGTGCAATCTTAAGCATTTTCAGATTTGTAAATAAAATTTTTAAGTAGAATTCTTCTGCCATCTTTTGTTCAGACATATCCAGCTCTTCATGACCCAGTTTGTGATTTTCTTGGCAAAAGATACTATTTCCTTCAGCTCAAAAGGCTTAAGTGATATGCCCAGAATCTGAGGCCAAATTTGAACTCAAATGAGTGTTTCTGACTTGGACTGTCACTTTATCCATTGAGCCACCTAGCTTCCCCACTCTGGCATTCTAGTGTGTTTTATTATTTTAACAAATTTGTCACAATTTTCATATCATACTATTTAGAAACTTTCTAAATTTTAGTAAACTTATTTCTTCTAATTTCCTAACATTCCTCTAATTCCACAAGTGGAATGTTATGTCCAGTCTATCTACCTTGAATTTGGAAAAATAACTGAAAATTGTGTTCAAATATATAATTGTTCAAAGCAATTAACCACAGATTGATCACTTCTGTTAAAGATGAACTGTCTACTTAGCAAGTAATTTCTGCTTGATTCTTGACCATTTTGATGGCAGGGAGTAGGGGAATAGGAGAGCTCAACCTCTAGTTAATAGTGACTAAACATGGAGAACTATATTACAGAAGCTATAAGTCTGAATGTAACATTTTTTCTTCCCAAAATCGTTAATTTCAGAGTTTTGTCAGTCACATCATAGTCATGTTCTAACCAAGTAATCGACCCCTAAACTGTAAGGAAGCCTTTCTGATTTTGTGTTCTAATGTCTTCCTAGAAAGACAAAGGACTAACAGCCAAGTGAAAAGAATCATTTCAAATTTGGCTTATTAGAGGGAAAGGAGCCAGTTTTTCTGGTTTTGCTTCATTTTGCTCTGTTGGTGAGGATTCTTGGTAAGGTGAAGGCAGCCTCGCCACTCTGCCATGAAGCTATTGCTCTGGATTCAGGTGAAGATAGAAAAGATTCCACAATTAGGTTCTAAACAATTTTGAAACTAAAGTTCTTAAAGGGACATAGCAAGAAATATTTGCAGAAGTACACACCAGTGTTTAATTTTGCCTAATAATTTTTTTTAAGTTTTGATAAAAGATCAAAGCTTTGGAATTCTTAAAATTCACATATTATAACTAAAGCAGCATTCTAAATAGGTTTCTTAAGGACAGAGACTTTCTTTGTTTCTCGAAGGAATTCAGGAGACTTGGATCCCACTCTCAGCTCTCTGCTATTTTGTTATACAATTCTGAGCAAATCATTTAACCTTTCTGGATCTCAATTAACATCTGTAATTGAGGAAGGAGTTTGGACCAAATCCTCTCTAAAGCCACTTGCCCCAGACCATTTGGATGAATCTGACAATATTTGAAACATGAAAATAAGAGATCAAATGCTAATATATTTTTCTCTTTAATTTCCAATTACATGTAAAAACAGTTCTTAACTCATTTCTTATCATTTTGAGTTCCAAATTATGTTTCACCTTCTCTCCCCTCCCATTGAAAAAGCAAGCAGTTTAGTAAAGGTCATACATATGCTGTTATGCAAATTATATTAGTCTGAGCTTTTCCTCAAACTGAGACCTGTTGAAGACCTTAGCATAAAAAGGCCAAGGTCTCCCACTGCAGCCAGGTCCTGCTGTCCTGCTCTGTATCTTGCCACGGGATTCAGATGGCTCTGGAAGAGAAAGTGAGGCAGGTGACCTTGCAAAGCCCTCCCTCCCTTAAATCCAAGTTACTTGCATGTCATGGGCTCCCCTCCCTGATTCACTAACAGCAGCAGCAGACCTACCTATGAAACACTGCTCTGTCCTCCTCATAGCCCCTAATTCTGCTCCCAGTGTTCTGTGTCCTTCTCTCTCCACCGGTATTCTCTTTGGTGATTTCATTAGCTCCCAGGGGTTTGATCATTACTTCTATGCAAAAAGATCAACAGATCTATATATATCCATTCCCATTCTCTCCCCAAGCCTCAATCCCACATCATTGCCTTTTGCACACTCAAAAAAGTATATTCTGCATATAACTCAAACAGCACATATCAACCAAAAAAAAACCAACAAAAAAAACCCCTTCCCTCTTCCAACCAAACTTCCCTATTCCTGTCCAAAGCACCCGTTTCTCCCATTTCCAAGGTTCATAACTAACTCGTGGATCTAACCAATTTCCATACTTGCCCTTTCAGCCTCAGTCCCATCTCTCCCATCCACACTCTCTCTCCTCACCCCCACCTTACTTCAGGCCCTCATTGGTCACCCTCAGCCAAACTAGCCCTGCTGCTCGCCACCTCTTGCTTCGGCACCTTTCATTCCAGATCCCCCCTTAAGTCATAAGTCACCATCAGTGCCCCCAACTCTTCGTATCCTTTTCCAAACTACCTTTCAATGACCTTGTTATTTATTCCCTATTTGGTTTCTACCACACATATTAGAAGGTTGACAATGGTTAATTCTGTTCACAAGAAAAGCATTCCTACATATTATAAAGCAAATTAAGAATTCTTTTATGCATGTTTATGAGGGGAATGAGGAAACCTCATCTCCAGGGAGGGGCCTTATAACTTGTATATACTGAACCAGAGTATATAACATTGAAATTGTGGGGCACTTCCAAATTATACTGGACTCTTACAACTGGATTTTAAGGTAGAAAACGTTACATCCCTTTTAATTTAAACATTCCTCCCTTCTCAACACTCAGGAAAACAAGAAAACTATCTGAATGTCCTTCATTACTGCCTGAATACAGGGGAGAACACCCAGATACTCTCAGAAGAAATCCTGTAATGGGTTTTATCTCCTTTCTTTATGCAAGAAATGCTGTACAAAACTGAAATTCTCCTGTGACAAAAGATGAACAAAATAAAGACCAAAGTACTTTTAATCAGGGTTAAGAAAAAAAGTATTTCTTCATTAAACCTATTATAAAGAAATACTAAGAAATGTCATATTGCTTAAACCTACCCTGGTGACAGAACATGTGGAAATGTGGAAGTGTATGCAGTTGCTGGAAAATAAAAACAGCTAACTAACAATACACTGCCCAATCACCACACACATATACTAAAACCAGACTTTGTTAACTAGCTCTTCTGCCAGCTCAAATAAAAAATCTTTTCAGGTCAAAAAAAAAAAAAAAAGAAAAGAAAAGAAAAGAAACAAGAAAATGAACATGTAGCCAAAGTACACGTATATGCTGTTCTAAATTTCAACTCATCTTTGAATCAACTATATCTGAATCAAACTCATAATGACTCACATTCAGGGGATTAGGATCTTTTTCAAGTGAGATTTGCTTAGGGCAAGGAAGGGAAGCCATTAAAATGCAGCACCCAGGGAAAACTGAGCAGGAGACCAGATTCAACCTTACATTTGAGTTCATCTTGCTTCTGGAGTATTGTCACTGGAATCAGAGCTGCTATAATCCAGAAAATGATTTTTCATCCTCCCACTTCCCCATGTGTGAGAGAGCTCACCCTGGGTAAAGCCTCTCAGATTTACAAATAGTTAAATAACTATGAACAATGTATTCTAAGCCTCCCTCCCTCTCTCTATATGACTTCATCCTTTTTGTTTGTTGTTCTTGTACTTATCTGACTTCTATTCCATCCCCCCTTTTCTCTCTTTCTCCATCTTTTTTTCTTTACCTCCTTCCCTTCTTACGACTGCCAGAATTAAAAGGTTTTTTAAAGTATCTGTTGAATAAGTTATTTCCTGTATTTTTAAAATGTAAAATTCATATATATGT
The DNA here is from genome assembly GCF_048593235.1 of Sminthopsis crassicaudata. NCBI lineage: Eukaryota > Metazoa > Chordata > Mammalia > Dasyuromorphia > Dasyuridae > Sminthopsis > Sminthopsis crassicaudata. The sequence goes on along the minus strand of NC_133617.1, from coordinate 606,776,470 downwards.
TTGCTTCTTTCACCTGATACATGTAATCAATCTTGGTTTTAAATGTCTAGAAATATTTTAGCTTTTCTATTCAAATATTTTTAAATTTTTAAAAAATGCTAGCAAATTTATTTCATATATTAGACAATGTCAAAAATACTAATTTAAAAAAAAATAATTTAACAAGTTCCATAACAACTATCTAATCATCCACTAAGTTATAATTGTTAGAATTGTTTGATAGTGAGAAAAAAAGGTGAGATAGTTAGGTGGGAAACTGGATATAGCACTGGCTCTGGAGTTAGGAAGAAATGAGTTCAAATTCAGCCTCAGGTATTTAGCAGCTGTGTGACAAGTAAGTTACTTAATCCCAAATGCCTCAAAAACAAATCAATGATAATAAAGAATGAAACAGTAAGTCACAGAATAATTTTCCTTTATCATCCTAACAACAAAACAATTAAAAGCATGGACATTTAATTTATGCTATGTGGCAGATGCAATAGGACAGCAGTTGCATGTTAGCTGGTGCATTCAGATATTCAACCAGCTAACAATACACTGCCATCCCGTCACAACCAGATAAGCAATGCTTTTCAGAGTCTTCTTGATGATTTCACTGAAAAAGATGAACCAGTCCAGGAGCAAGTGGCAGGCTAGTCCTGACTGCTCAATTGAACCCAAGCAGCCAGCTTACAGCACACTGCCTACCTGACCCAGGAAATGGGGTCAACCCACTAGAAGAAAGTACATATACCTTAAGAGCCAAAAGACCTTGATTCTAGTCCCAACTCTACTATTTCCTCTGTGGGCAAATCTGTTCCCCATTGTAGAGCTCAACTCATCCATAAGAAGGGGGTAATATTTGCATTATATATTTACATGGCTATCATCTGGGGACAACTTTTGCTAAACAAATAGGAACAATTGTTACTACAGATAGCTTAGTTGCTTATGGTGATTTTCCAATATAAAAAGGGAAGAAATTTACCAATAACTCAACAACACTGTTAGAAAATGGAGAGGAAACTTGTCTACCCACATACACACACACAAACACACAAAACTTGTGTATTTGAACATTGTTAGTGATCAAAAAAACTTCATCTGGACAATCAAAAATATCCAGAAGAAGCCATCAAAATATTTACTATTAGCTTCTCAGAATCAAAAATGTTGATAATGAGAATTGGATAACTTATATAACCGATGCCTTTAAGGTCACCTAAATATATTTTAGTTTCTTAAATTACTTCTTCTGACTTTCTAAATGTTTCCATTTTATCTGCCAGGAAAAAGGTCCATGGATAATTGTGATCTACATAAGGTGAAAATTAGGCAACAATGTGGTAAGGTTTTATTTTTTTATTGGCACAAAATTAGTAATTTATTTTAAATATTAAATACTATGTTACACAAAATCAGTAGCCCAGCTCTCCAATATTGGATCTAGTAATTCTAAGTTCTGAGCTTACTGAGTTCTGAGTTTTGAATCTACAAACTTTAGGCTCTGCAGAAAGGAAACAAAAAAAGACAATGAAAAACAAACTCCATTAAACACCTTACCTTCAAATGTCTAGTGGTTAAGACAGTAGGGTCAAAGCTCTAACACCCATTACTATATGATAACCTTGGATGGTGACCATGCCCTTACACGGTTTTCATTGGGAAAGGTGGCATGGTACAGTAGAAAGAATGCTGCTTTACAAAGATAACTAGGCAGCTTCTCAAAGTTACTTCTCTATGCCAAGCACATTTCAGCTTCCATTCAGAGTTCGTAAGATAAAACCATCTCCATGCTGTTCATTCATTAAAGGTGAGCACAAGTTTCTTGTATACAATTTTTTAATATTCTACTTAATTGTCAAACATTTCATAAAGCGTAATGGACATTTCCACAGCTAGAAATACAGGAATAGTGAGAAAGGGTACATAGAAATGTAAGGAATGTAATGAAAGGGTCAGAAATTAGAATCTAGAAGGAAAAGTTTAAAAGGATTGGAATTAATCATAGACATAAAGATTGGAAGGGACACAAGAAATCATGCATCCAAACCCTTCCGCTTTAAAGATGCACAATTTTCCAGAATGGCTTGCTGTCATGGCAATCCAGGAAACACCTGAGATAAGGGAAGAAGGTAACTTCTAACCCTGGATTCTACAGCTTTCCCTAGAGAGCCACCAGATGGCGGAATATACACTTTTTTTTCTGATGGTAAATGAAATGGACACTGACCTAAGCATTGAAGGGGGGAAATGGCAAAAACATAGTCCCTGAACTTAAGTAGCTTAGGTTTTAATGAGACAATGCACAAACTTGCATTCGTACATCTATGGGAAAACACATGTATGTGTGTATATAACAAAGCATAGACAATAGAAATGGGAGTGGGGGACACCAGCAAAGGCTTCTTGCAGAAGCAGAAATTTGAGCTCAAGTCTTGAAGGGAGCCAGGAGGTGGAGATGAGGGACAGTCAGTGAAAGGCAAAGATAGGCAAGGAGACAAAAGAGGGAGGGTTTATAATGGCAGAGAGGAAGGAGTGCCTCATGGGGTTATGTGGTGAGGAGTAAGAGACTGGAAAAGCAGAAAAGGGCCAAGCTATGAGGGGCTGTACAGAGGAGGTGACAGAGAAATATTGACATTTCCTGAGGTAACATGGTCAGACCTGTACTTTAAGATCACTTTAGCAGCTGAATAGAGGCTGGACTGAAATGAGGAGACACTTGAGGAAGAGCAAACTAATAACCAGAAGGTTCTTACATGGAGGAGGGAGAAGACAGATTTGTAAAAGCCACACATAAAGGAAGCATATTATAGAATGTGAATCACCTAGCAATGCAATGAACCGTTGACACACTTTTGCTTTTCCTCTCATACTTTGTATATGATGTCCAAAAATTAATAGTTTTGCTTCTCTAAAAGTCATAATCCAACACAAATCACCTATCTTGGCAGGAAAAATAATATATTCCACTCATGTATTATTACATTATTTTATTTAATGTTTCAAATTTGTCAAAATATATTTCCTTTTCTTAATTTATCCAAGTTTACAAATAGGGCTCATCCATTCACTTTTATCCTTTATCTCTTGCCATGTCCTTGGGAAGTTTACCCTATCAGTTGTTCATGAATTTGTGTACTGGCTCCTTTTCTGACATTCACAGACAAGCTCAGGATTCTCTTATACTGAAAAAAAGCTTTCCTTTGTCCTAGCCATACCATTAAATTTTCAAGGCTAAACTCCAAGAATACTTACACTCTCATTGCCTCCATTGCCTCCTGAATCCATTCCAGTTTGCTTTAATCCCAGTACTCTACAGAAATTACTCTCAAAAACTGCCGATTATCTCTTAATTGCTAAATCAAATGGCTTTTCAGTCCTCATCCTGCTTGATTTTTCATCCCTTTCTTGGAGATATGCTCTCTTCTATTTTACTGACACTGCTCTCCCCTGGTTCTCTTCCTGCCTGCCTACTTTAGTCTTTATTTGCTGAATTATGTCCTACCCATGAACTATGGATATCCCCAGGATCCGTATCTCTCCTTTATGCTCTGTTCTAGGTTATATTTATGGGTTAAATTATTCCTATGCAGATGATTCACATCCATAGACCTTTAGTTCTGCATCTCCAACTGTCATATTATCTGTATCTTGATGTCCTGATGATCTCAAACTTTTACAAAACTGAACTTCAGATCTCCCTTATTAAATCCACCACTCCATACTTCCATATTTTGGTGATGTCATCACCAACCTCACAATCACCCCAGTTCAAAATCAGTCACATTTGACTTTTTCCTTTCCCTGAATCTGAGCCACAGCTCCCAAAATAATATTTCCAGAGCATAGATCTGACCATGTCATTCACCTGCTACAAAGCTTCCATAATAACAAAGAATAAATACTTTTTGTCCTTTGAACCTAAGCTATTCCACTGACCAACTAGTCTATGTCTTAGCCAATAGCAAGTGGCTGCTTTATAATATAATTTTAGATCTGGTACAGCTAGGCCACCTTCATTTGATTTTTTTTTTCATTAATTCCCATGAGGTTCTTGACCTTTTGTTTTTCCATATGAACTTTGTTATTTTTCTAGGTCATTAAAATAGTTTTGGGGGAGTTTGATTGGTATAGTGCTAAATAAATAGATTAATTTAGGTAGTATTGTCATCTTTATTATATTTGCTTGCCCTATCCAAGAGCATTTAATATTTTTCAATTGGTTAGATCAGACTTAATTTGTGTGGAAAGTGTTTTGTAGTTTTGCTCATATGATTTCTGATTTTTTCTTTGGCAGATAAGATTCCTAAATACTTTATACTATCAGTAGTTACTTTAAATAGAATTTTCTCTTTGTAGCTCTAACTGTTGGATTTTGTTAGTGATATATAAGAATGCTGATGACTTTTGTGGGTTTATTTTGTATCCTGCAACTTTGCTAAAGGTATGGATTATTTCTAATAGAGTTTTAGTAGAATCTCTGGGGTTCTCTAAGTGTACCATCATATCATCAGCAAAGAGTGATAATTTGGTTTCCTCTACCTACTCTAATTCCTTTAATCTCTTTCTCGACTCTTATTGCCCAGGCTAGCATTTCTAATACAATATTGAATAGTAATGGTGATAGTGGGCAACCTTGTTTCACTCCTGATCTTATTGGGAATAGTAGGATAAATACTCTTAATCTAACTTAAAAGCCCTCCACTTTATGATTCCAACCTACTTTTCTTATTTCACACTCTTCCACTTTATACTCTATACTATCAAAACCACTAATATTCCCTAAACCCAAAGTATACTTCCTCATGTGTGTTTTGCAAAATCTTTTTATCTTCAAACACAGCTTCAACCAATCCTTTCATGTATTGTCAAGCACATTTCTCACTCCAAAAAGTACTTTCTCCCCAAAATTTCCTGGGATAGACTACATTTCATAGAGTCATAAGTGAAAAGGATCTCAGAAGCCATCTAAACCAAATCCCTCATTTTACAAAGAAAGTGAAACCCAAGAAAATCTATAGTTATTATGGGTGGGGGTCCATTGGATGCAGAGCCAGTTCCAGTGCTAATAAACTTGATTGATCCCAGCAGAATGTTGACTCCTTTACCACAGAAACCATGTAATTTTTACCTTGTATCCATCTACCACAGTCCATGGTAATACCCATGTTAAAAAATGTTTTTCTAATAAAATATCTTTCTTACAGAAACTTCTATACCCATTTACAGAGAGAAGACTGCAAAGGACCAGCCAGGAATCAGAAGGCAAAATTCTAATCCCAGGTCTGGCCATTAACCCATCTCTCACGATAAGTCTCTTAGCTTCAGTTTGCTCGTCTGCAAATCAAAGTATCTGCCCTAGCTCTCTCAGAAGGCTGACAAACAAATGAAATAATTTTGTTATAGTGCACAGAAAAGGCAAAGACCATGGGAACGAACGTTTGTCCAAAACTCTCTCAAAGGTTGAGAGAGTATAACCATGAATAATGGGGGGAGAGGGGGAGAGGAGGGAAAGTTTGCATTTATACTACCTAAAAGAACGCATTTTATTCACAAGAGCTTATGAGGAGGGGAATTCAAGTATCATTGCCTCTATCAAATGGTTTGTCCAGTCAATCATGCCCTCATTTTACAGATAAGAAAACAGGCTTTGAGAGGTTGAATGGCTTGTTCATAATTGTAAATAGTACTGGATAAGATATCAAATTCTGGTGTTCCAGACACCAAGTCCAAGCTCTCTATCCAGTACACTTTACAGTCTCTTCAACTCCAAGGATTTTTTTTTAACTACTTTCCATTAACACTTTTTAATTTTTATCTTTAAAATATACTTGTTTTATAAAGCAAGCAGTAAAAAAAAAAAAAAAAAAAAAAAAGGAAACATCAGGGCATTCTATTATCTTTTCAGCTTAGTTTAGATTTCCTGATTCTTACATTGCCGACCTGTCCCAGATAGATACACTATGCAAGAACTATTTTCCTGAACCACAGAAATGCAAACACCCAACATTGGAAACTTACCTTGCTAACTTTCTGTAGGCTTTGGTTTCTGTTCCGTTTAATACCTTTTGCAAACGTCTTCATGATATTCTCCTTTGAAACATATGAACATAAAAGGCTAGTTATTTGGATTATAATCACACTTTGGTTATCTCAAAATCCCAATGTCCCAAAATGCCCTCTGCCACGCAATAAAGCTCAAGAAACAATTTCGAAAATGAGAGTCAAGCACTGTGCGCTGCCCCCAATCCCGTAGCAACCTTCTAACTACTACCTTTCTGGGAGGCCCGAGGGAAGGAACGGAGGGGGACGTCACTCACCCACAATCTCTCTTCTTCGGTTGGGACCCTCCGAAAGCCGTCTCGCTCCAGTTTCCATTCCATCCCCACTGACTCACAAGCTACTTGGAGACTTTCCAGCCCAACCAGCTACTATTATCTTGGGCCCCCCCTTTCTCAGACACGCCACTTAAACCCGCCGGATCTCCCCCATTACAAGCTGCCGTTTCTGCTCCAAAGCGCCTTCTGCTGAGCTTTGCTGGAGGCTGCTAAGCGCCTGGGGTTAAAGAACTGCCGCGAGCGGCAACCGGAGCGGGAATTCCCCTCTCGGAAATCTCATTGGCTGATCACCCAGTGACGCGTGAGCACAGGAGGGGATTCCCCTTTTGCTTAGGAATATGGGGACCCGGGACTGCGGTTGCGGAGAGCCCAAACCCAGCCTAGCTTTGCCGCCTCAGCCGCCGCCTTTTCATTGTAAGGGGGTGGAGGCGCGACCAGGGATGCCAAGGCGGCCGGGACGAGTGGCGGGCTTCGGGACCCGCTGAGTGCAATGAAGTTCTTGCAGCAGCAGGAGGCGAGGAGTTTGGCGGGACAAGAAGCGGGTCCTAAGGTTTCTTATCACTTCAGCTTAAAAAAACACAAAACACAGACCCCATACTCCGCCACAGTTTTTTTGGGGGGGATCTGACAGCTTCCGCGACTGGTTCCATAGATTTTATATTAAAAATCCCATTTCTCTATTTTTTGGAAAGCCTTTTTGCACTTTTAAAATCACTTAAACTCGATTCAAGACAACGTCTTCTGATTTTTCCCCCTCATTTAATAAATGCCTACTTCCTTCTCTACTCCCACCCGCAACAAAACCCACCACTCTGTTGGAGAATATCATGGAAGCATCTTTCGTTCTTTGACCCATTGGATAAATTATCGTATTCTCCCCAAAACTATGGCAGTCTATTACTATTTAGAGAGAAAAGTGATGGAGAATCGGGTACAGGAGAACTGGAAGAGATAGATGGAACTTAGGAGCCGAAAAAGCAAGGGACATGATTATAAACGAAAATGAATTCATATTGGGAGTGTTTAAGGGAAGAGATTATCTGGAAAACTTGAAAATGGCCGCCCAAATAAGGCTGTAAAGGAATGGAATCTTAATTTATGTTGAAAAAAAGATGTAGCGCGTGGTTAGAGTTGGTACAGGATGTCTATGAAAGCCTTCTAAATGTCAATCTTTTATTCGTTCCCAAGAAGTCCCCCATTAATAAACGATGATTTACAATCCACAGTATCTAAATGTATGAAAAGAGAAAATCTTTGACCCAATTCTCCATTGTAAAGATTTAAACCATTACAGAGACAGTAAGGCTGTCCTAAAAGTCAAACGAGCTACAACTTAATCGCTGGTTTTGACTAGCAATTAGATTTCACCCCTACAAGAATCCTATTTGCAATACATTGGTTCAACTGAATATTGATTTCAACTGAAATAAAACCTTTCAATAGAAACACTGACAAAAATCTCATCACTAACAGCCAAAATATTAGCCAATAAAATAGCAAACGTAAATTAGCAATTTTACAGGTGTATAAAAGTTATCTAACTATTGTTATTAACTATTTCAAAGATGAAACAGTATAATGAACTTAAATATTAATGATTTTCAATTCCAATTGTTAAATTTAATTTTAGATTTATTGTCTGGATTATAAATACGCAATATATAGTTTTTATATATTTACATAAATTTCTGATTTCTAATTTTTATTTTTATCTAACATCATGGTACTAAGACCATAAAATTAAAAGAGTGAAAATTCAAATTTGATACTCCAAAAATACAATCTTTGGGATCTTGAGAATTAAGTCTAGGCTTACAAATGCTAAAAATACACTTAGTGTATTAGTTGTATTACTAGGCACATACATATGTAAACAACTACATTTTTTTACTCCATTTTTTTTTTAGCTTTTAACAACATTCTTAGCCTATGTCTGTCTTGAATTATCAGATTGAGATTTAACCAAATGTTTCTCCTTGGGGCACTCGGACTTCTAAGTGCAAATTTGTAATTAGTAACCATACCTAGTATTACTTATACACACAACTTTGCTGAAAAGTAAATTTTCTTAACTCCAGTGATGGAGAAGTCATTTCTCATTCCTGTGCTCGTTTCCTTTAAAGATTTAAACAGATTTTACTATCTATATATAAAATCCTGCCCTGAATAACCCTGAAGGGTCGGTCTGCCCGTGGGCTTCCCAATCAAGATGCGAATATCCTATTAGGAGGCAATGGGATTAGGGAGTCGGGAAAGTTGCAGTCTACAAAGAGTCAGGGAAAGCCCCGGGGAGGACCTGCAGGGATCCTGACAGTCAAAGTCAGAGTTGCAAAAGAGGAGCTGGGATGTGTAGAGCAGACTTTTGTCTGAATTTCCTATCCACTCAATCAATTCCCCGGCTCTCAGAAAAACCACAAGACATCCTTTTCGCGCGGTCGCTCCAGGATTAGAACAGCCGCTCTCGGATTGGACCAGACCCGTTGTCCGGAGTTACCCAGCGGCTGATTAAGGATTCCAACCGCTTTGCTTCGAGGGGGAAAAAATAAGGAAACCGACTCCAGTTTCTCCCCGCTTCCAACTGTCCTCTCGCGCGCTCGCCAAACAGTTCTACCTTCGGCACGGAGGGGGAAGGGAGAGAGGGAGGAAGAGCGGGAGGGGATTGTCCCCAATCCCGCGCCTTGGAGCTCGCGCGCGCGCGCAGGCGCGCCACTGCTCCCGCGTAGCAGCAACCGGACAAAAGAGACGGTTAGCTATATCACTTCAACGCTCGCTTGGGCACGTGCGCTTGTTGCAGGCTGTGGGAGGGTGAGACTCCGCAAAAGGCGCTGAGGAGGGGAGGCCCGAAAACGGCTGAAGTCAAAGCACTTCATTCACATATAGAAAGGGAAAGGCGCTTCATTCACATATAGAAGGGAAATGACGAGAGCGAGGTCTGAAACAGACGAGCTGTTACTATTTCGCAAGAGGTCCTGAGGACTGTGGCAGAAGTAGTTAATCCCAAACTTTTGTAAGGTCCATTACCGCATCCTATCGTCACAAAAACTGTGAGGTAACTAGGGAATTTAGGCTCGGAAAGGTCAATGAAGTTGACTTTTGAGTCATGCAAATAGGAGCAGCGTGAAACTAGACCCAGGAGGACCTGGTCGCGATACCAGGCTAGCCGGCCACGATACCAGGCTACCCGGCCTCCCCGCAGCCACACCCACTCCTGCCGGGGGGAACATCCGTTTTTAACCGTTGTCCTGAGAAGAGCAACGCAATGGAGCCAAGGGCAACTTAATAGCGGTCGCAGCATTATGCATTAGACCTCATGTGTCACTTGCAAGTAATTTGCAAAGACAATATTAGTTAGCAACAATGCTAATAACAGCCTCACAAGGCAATCCTTTAGGCAAGGTAGTACTAGGCAAGGTAGTACCCCCCCTTACTTTTAATATAGCCTTTTCACTTATATTTTGACAAACTCATTCAGGCCGTTGAATGTCTTTTCTAGGGGCTTCAGTTTCCTCACCTGTAAAATGAGGGGGCTGGATTAGATGATCTCTAAGGTTCTTTCTAGCTCTAGATAATCTGTGATCCTATACAATTATATGGATATGTAATTCCTGTATAAAGTAAAATGATTCTACATATATATTATACATCATATAAACAGATGTATACATTTTTATTTTCACTGTCTGTATCTGACACCAAAACCAAGCTTCGTAACTTACTACTGTTACTAAAACTAAAAAATGTTGCCTTATACGTTTATCCTTCAAAGTTGGATTTTTTTTTCCAGATGTCTTCTCCATTTATGGAGTTAGAGCATAATGCTATTTTATATTTTGATACGGATTTATATCTTTTCTGATTGATTTCACAAGATAAGGATTCAAATCCTAATCTAACTTTATTATACCAATTGGTATACTTCGTCGAGTTTAATACATTTCTGTGGATGGAACATCTAATCATATATATAGGCCTGGGGGGGGGGGGGGAAATTCTTTTATCTTTTCACCCAAATTCAATGCGTTGCTGTTAAGAATTTGCAGGAAGCAATTGCATTTAAGCAAGCCACCAGTAGGTGGCAATTTGGAGCTTTGGTTGCACTTAAAATGGAAAAGGAAAAAGGAAGGGGTGGGGAAGAAAAGGGAAGGATGGGTGGAACGAAGGCAGGCAAGAATGAAAATAGAAAGGAAAGAAAGAAAAAAGAGCCAGAATTTTAAGTATAAAAGACACTACAATGTGAAAAAAGCAATTTATTCATAAAGTGTCATGACCTTGTTACCCTATACATTCTTTTAAAAAGTTTTTCTGGGGATTGCAAATATGAAATAAGAATTTTTGCCAGATTCTTTTGTACTCAACAAACTAGTCAGTGAACATTTATTATGTGTGCCAGGAACTATATTGAGTTGGAAATACAAAGAAAGGGAACACATTCTTTTAAAATTTTTCTGGGGATTACAAATATGAAATAAGAATTTTTGCTAGGTTCTTTTGTATTCAACAAACTAGTCAGTGAACATTTATTATGTGTGCCAGGAACTATAATGAGTTGGAAATACAAAGGGAAAAGACAATCCCCACATTTGAGCTCACAATATAATAGAGATGAGAACAACTTTGTACAAGCAAACTACATCAACAGAGGGAAGATACTAGAAATGAGGGGTTGAGAAATGTTTCCCACAGAAGATAAGATCTTAGCTGAAATTTGAAGGAAGCTAGGGAAGCTTGAAGGCAAAAATGAAGAGCATTCCAAGCCTGGGGGGAGGGGGACAGGCAGTGAAAATGCCCAGAGCTGAGAAATTGAGGGAATAATAAGAGGATATGACAGGAGTAGAGAAATATGATACATGTTGTAAGTAGATGTAAGAAGACTGGGGAAGTGAAAGGAGGGTGGCTTAAGTCAACACCAAATAGAGGATGTAATATTTGATCAGTGGGGTAATACACTAACTGGTGTATAGACAGAATATGACAATATATAGACACTGGAATATGTTAAGTGGGGGGTGACATGAGTAGAGCTGCATTTTAAGTCAGTATTAAAAAGGGGCATATTTGAGAAGTCTTACAAATGTGAACTTGACAAACTCTTGGCAATAGATTGGATATCAAAGATAGAAAGTTGAGGATGACATACACACAGATATGTAGTTGTTTCTCCCGGTTTTTGGGTGTGGAAGACTGGAAGAATGGTAATGACCTCATTAGAGATTTAGATTAAGAGTTCAGGGGGAAAGATAATTACCCCTTTTGGCTACATTATATTTAAGAAGGATGAGGATTCAGAAAGACCATTAGATTTGACAATTAAGAGATCTTTACTAACTTTGGAAAGATCAGTTTCTGATGATGAAAAGTCAGAAACCACACTATGGGGAATTTAGATTTAGAGGAAAGGAAGTAGAGGTATCAGCTGTGGACAAAGCCCAAGTAATTTTGTCACAAAAGGCAAGAGAGTTATGGGATAGTAGTTAGGGAGGATAGAGAGAGGTTTCTTACTTAGGGATATACTTTGAAATTCATTCCCATAGTCTGAAGAATTTACAAGCAGATAGATCCTCAGGATTGTAGAGGAGCCAAACTCTCCATTCTCTTGTTTCTACTTCTACCATTGTTCCACCAATTATGGGGGGGAGGGGCAAAAGGTTTCAGAAAACCATATTGCAATCAGTTCCCAAATATGTAACTTAATAGTGACTGGTGGCATGGTCAAATTGTTTCAAAAAATAATCCTAATTTTAGTTTAGTTTAGTTTAGGTGTCAGTACACCTTTAACAAGCCCTATTAATGTAGCAAGTTCAAGGTGATCGATTTCTCATTTTTCTTCCTCTTCGACATTTATTGCAGATGCTTAGAAAAGGATAAAAATGGACAGAAGACAGAGAGCAAAAGAAAACATTGTAAAGAAAATATGAACTTGGATAATTAGGTCACAAAGAATAATTCATTATAATCAGAACATAAAATGCAACTATTATCTTAACTATATAGCTTTATCTTTTTCATGTTTTTGCTACCTATATATAATTAAGGGATAGGAATGGGGTCTCTGATACATATCACTGGTAGAGGGACAGCCTCTTTTACTTGCAGATGGGCACTTTTCCCCCAATTTTAGTCTTTGAGAGTTGACCAGAGCACTGAGAGATTGAGGGACTTGTTTGGGGTCACACAGCCAGTATGTATCAGAAGACCTGAATTTAGATCTCTCTGACTTTGAAGAATGGCTATCCTTCAAACAATTCTTCTCTTAAATAATTTAACCAAATCAATTTGTGTTATATTACATCTTCATAGTTATCTTTAGATGGAAAAACTTTTTTGAAAAGTAGAATAGTATTCCTGAGATTTTCTCTTTTGTCATATATTTTCTATTCACATAATCTCAAAATTTATTGATTTCTATAATGTCCTGCATTATCTGTTTATTAGAATTTCTTCTGTTATAACTTCTTCCACATTAACTCATTAAAAATAAATTTAAGGAAATGGATTCTCAGTCTTCTTTGGAGAAATTGTCAGTGAATCTGTAAATACACAGCATTTGGGGGGGAAAATAACTCTTCAAAGAAGTACTAACTTTGAGAATAAACTGAAGAGAGCTTCCTCAGCTCTCCTTTTTGAGTCTCCCCAAAATCTCACAACTAAAGTTTTATCTTCAACTTTTGAAAACTCATTAGTACCCTCTCCTGATGGTCAATGCCACACAATTCTACATATTGAATCTTTCAAGTTGCAAGGAACTGTGCCAGGAGCTGAGCTTACAAAGACAAAAATAGTCCCTGCCCTTAAAAACAAAATTTTTCTAGGAGGAGGGGGAGAAAAATACAAGGCAATTAAGAAATAAAATATTTCATTAAATGTTAAGACAGTGTAAATTAGTTTATCAGTTTCACTATTAACATAATGGAAAACACAAAGATATCCAGAAGACCTTGGTAGAGTAACATTGAACTCTTTAACACTATCTCTATGACACTGGGACAGTCATATTTCCAAGCATTGGGTTCCTCATCTATAAAACTATAGTTTATAGTTTGTAAACTATAAAATTTACATTTGTAAATTTATATAATAAAACTGTGGTTTAACAGAACTGATTATTAAGGCAAATTAAGGGAGAAAGGAGAAGAAAGTAGGAAGAATTTTGCCTAGGCCTGGCCCTATAAGAGAAAACTTATGGAAATGGATCCAGTTTTCAGTTTATTAGGGAATGATAAAAGGTATATTATACTATTTAGTAATTATAATTTTCAGACTATTTTATTATAATTAATATTCAGCCTATATTTTCCCAGGGAAAGTTATAAAAAAAGTAAGTTTAATTCTGCAGAGATTTTAAAAGAAAAGATTATATTTCTGATATAACTGCAAGGGCATGGAATGAATACCCTCACAAGATTTAAAAATTGCTGATTACATTCTTATTCAAAAGGGGGAAGCATAGAAGAAATTATTAAATCACTGAAAATGTTTCTTTATGGGCCCTAACCACATTATCTTCCATCTTTCAATTTGTAAACTTTAAAGATATATTTTAATATAATCTGAGACTAGGGATTATATTACTAAAGATTTTGCTTTTAAAAATATTTAAATGACAAAAACTAATTATTGACTAAAATATTTAATGATGAATGTCAATTATGAATTTATAAATAACAATGTTAAATAACTTCATTAAACTTAATACTCTTTAAATTACTATGTCTACATCTGTTAATGATCTTAAGTCAAAGACGATGAAGTTAAAGCTATAGAAATTCACAGTTGGCAAAGTAGTTGCTATAGGTTGACAATCCTAAAGTTTACACTTCCCTCATTTTTTTTGTGTGGTATATAACACAAAGCAACTCTTGTGCATATAAGATGAAAAAAATCTACAATCATTATTTTGTGCCACTTAATCAACAACTAGATTTTATTATAATTATTTCCTTGATGAACAATAAAAACTGAAATAGAAACAATTGTATTTTTGGCATCATTGTTTTCCACTTAGATCCTATATGAATAGCTTAACTCACTCAAATACTGAAAAGCACTTTTGTCTTGTGCTTACTACACAGCTTATCAACTTCTGTATTCAGATTTTTGAGAGTAATAAATGTCAAATTCAGTTTGCTGACCTTTAGAAAAGGAAAGAGACTTTCTTCCTAGAACTACAGGTGAGGTCATGTAACTCTTACCTCATCGTTCTTGCCAACCAGTTTTAAGAAAATCTGTAGTAGGAATGGACTTTTATTTTAGATAGCAAGTTTCCAATGACATTGATACAGGTTATAAAAGTCAATAATTCATCATACAAGAAAAGGAAAGAATGTCTCATCAGAACCATCTTCGTTAATCCTATTTCTCCTTTCTGCATAGGAAGAGTATCTTTATGTGGGGAGAGCTGACAAAAATCTTTAAGCATTATTACAAAACTCATGAGACTATATTTGAAACACAAAGCTGCAATGATTCTCCTACCCAGAGACAGAATATGCAGCACTCCCTACTATGCATAGTCCCTTAGCTCCTCAAAGAAAAAAGGTAAAATCTCCTATCTATTCCTTTGGGACAAAGGGTGGTCCTTAAATTTCTTAGCATTAAATCTGGATTTATTTTAGTTCTTCCATTTGCAAGATTGTAATGATTGTGTATACATTCTATTTCTACTTCTGCTTCAGTTATCAGCAATTCGTATGTCTTCCATACTTGTATGCATTCTTCATATTCAAAATAGAATCATAGATTTAAAGCTAGAAGGACCTTGAGAAGCCATTTAGTCCCTCTTACTGCTTCATTTTTCAGATGAGGAAACTGAAGCCCAGCAAAATTAAATGACATGGCTGGGGTCTCACAGGTCATAGACATCAGAGTAAGATTTAAAAATCAGCTTCTCTACTTTGATGGGACTTTCCACTGTAATATTTCTTTATATTAATGCACCACAATATTTTTAGTTATACTCTTAATTTGATGGGCATATTTGTTTCCACCTGTTAAGAGGGGGCTACAAATATTTGGCACACATAGGACACTTCTTTCTCTTTAATCTCCTTTGAGGCATATGATGAATGATAGATTGATAAGTATGAATACTTCAGACAGTTTATCATAATTTCAAATTACTTTGCAGATGCATTGACTCATTTCCCTTCACAGCTCCACAGGTGTATTGTCGTACCTGTCATTACACAATCCTTCCAACCTTGATTATTTCCATCCTCACATTTTTAGCAATTGTAGGTGAAATAAGTATTTTTAAATAAAATTAAGGCATGCAGTGTAGTAACCAAAGTTGTTCAACCATTCCTATTTACCCCTCTTGATTTTATCTTTTGTCCAGATGGGTCTTCATGATACAAAAACTTATTCATTCTGGGAAGTAGTATCAAGCTTCTAGCCAGAAATCTTAACTTCCTATAAAACACTTCAGTTTATCTCCTTTGAGCATGTTTATTGTTGTTTTTAATATCTCTACAGTACTTTATTGGTCAAGCACTGTGCTGCTAAAGTACTTTACAAATATCTCATTTGATCCTCACAATAACTCTGGGAAGTTAGGTGCTATTATTATCCCCATTTTACAGTTGATTTCTTGATTACATTGATTTCTTTTCTCCTATATTCTCTCCATCCTACTTATCAACTACTATCAATAATACCATCCTACAAGTCTCAAAAGCTGGAAACCATTCTCAACTCCTTTCTTTTTTCCCCCTCCCCATGTCTAATCTATTGGCAACATGTCAATTTCACTTTCTCAACATGTCGCCTTCTCTGACACTGCCATCACTTTAGTACAGGTCTTCAGAATCTCACCACTGGGTTAATGGAATAATCTGCTGCCTGCCTCAAGTCTCTTCCCAATACAATCCATCCTCCCTTCAGTCACTAAAGTACTTTTTAAAAATGCGGGTCTTACCATATCATTCCCAGCCTCAATTCAATTGGCTCTCTAACGCCTGCAGGTGTTAAGAATAGAAAACCCCTCTAGGCATTTAAAAGGCATCAAAACATAGCTCCTGCCTTTCTGGTGGTCTTTTTATTCAACTTTATAGTTTGCACTCTTGGATCGGTGACATTGGCTGCTGTTCCACAAACGAAACATCACATCTCTCTGGCCCCAAGCATCTTTTCTGTCTCTCCAGATGAGAGAATGGTCTTTCTCTACAACTCTGCCTACAGATTTCCTGGCTTCTATGTTGTACACAGGCTTTCCCCTATTTGTTACTTCTGCTAATTACTCTTTATCCTATATATAACTTATTGATAACCTGTTTTGTTTGCTTAACATCTCTCCCCTTAGATTGGGAGCTCCTTGAGGGCAAGAGATTTGTATTCTCTTTTTGTATCCTTAGCACATTGTCTACAATGTAGGCATTTAATATGACTGATTCAAGCAAAGATAATTGAGGGATTTTTGCTGCCCAAGGTCACACTGCCAGTGTCTGAGCAGATGGATTGTAACTTGGGCTTTCCAGACTCTGAATGGCTTCTCCAGCTGCAACACCTCACCACCTCTGGATTTGCTGCCTTTTGTTCTTGGTTTTTTTTTTTTTCTGAACTTAAAAAATAAAACTAGCGTTTCCATAGCAATAGAATAGGGGAAATAAAAGGATCACACATGAAATTGCAGGTCTTTTATGTACAACTTGCTTTTCCTTTTAAATATGTAATAATATAACTTTTTTTCTCCCTTTCCCCCTCCAAGATGGCTAATATTAGACACAAAAAAGCATACATATTTCTATTCATCAGTTATTTGTCTGGATGCAGATAGCATCTTCTTCCAATGGCCCTTTGTAATTAATTTGGGTATAATAGTCAAAATGACTGGTTGCTCAGTTTCTTAAAGCATTGCTATTACTATATGCAAAGTTCTCTTGATTATTATTCTTCACTATTTTGTGCAAGTCTTTTCATGTTTTTCTAAAATTAAGTTCATTTCTTATAGCACCATAATGTTCTATCAAGTATATCACAACTTCTTTAGTTAAACTATTCCCCAATTCATGGGTATCCCAGCAATTTTCATTCTTTTGCCATCACAAAAGAGAGCTGTTATAAATATTTTAGAACATGCAGGTTCTTTTCCTTTTTCCCCATCCCTCTTGGGAAGCATACCTAAAAGTAGTATTGCTGAGTCAAAAGGAAAGGACAGTTTAATAACTGCATGGGCATATTTCCAGATTGTTCTCCAAAATTGTTTGATTAGTTCACAGTTCCACCAATTGGTAAATTTAATGTCCCAATTATTTCACATCCTCTCCAACATTTTTTCATTTCCCCCTATCATTTTAGCTAATCTTGTAGGTATAAAATATCTCAAGGTTATTTTTAATTTGCATTTCTATAATTTAGATAATTTTATCATACATCAAAATTGTTTTGATTTCTTCATTGAAAAACTACCTGTTCATATCTTTTGACCATTTATTGAGGAATAGTTTATATTCTTAGAAATTTGACAAAATTCTTGATAATTTGAGATGAGACTTTTATCTAAATATAATATATATAAAAACTTTTCCTCAATTTTCTGTTTTCCTTCTGATCTTACTGTTAATTCATTAATAGTAATTGAATTTAATGTAATTAATTTTAATGTAAGTAATAGGTAATATATTTCATGTTCTTCGAATTTTCTTGAAATATTTCCCTTTTATCTGTCATGTACCCATTTTGACTTTGTTAAATAAAGACAGTGGTCTATGCCCAATTTCTGCCAGACAGCTTTCCAGCTTTACTGAAAAACTAAAATCTTTATACTTGTCTATATATCTCCTCTATTCCATATTCCACTGATCTGCCTTTTAAGTCTTATAGATCTGGTTCTGCTAAAATACCTTAATACTTTTTTCACTAGTTCGTTCATTTGATATTGACTTTTTCTTCTTCCAAATAGTAATTTTTTTATATCTCTGCAAAATAAACTTTTGTTAATTTAATTGGAATGGCACTGAATGTATAGATTAACTTAAGTAAAATTCATCGTTTTTATTCGATTGGTCCTGCCTACTATGGGCTATTAATACTTCTTCATAATACATCTGATTTTATTTGTATAAAAAGTTGGGTTTTTTATAATTTTAATATATTTAATTTAATATATTTAATATATTTTATAATTTATAATATAGTTCCTGGGTTTGTTTTGGCAAGTGTACTCTAGGTATTTTTTGTCTTATATTTCAAATGGGGTATCACTTAACTATCTTTTCTTGCAAGTGTGATATATAGGATTGTTAGTGATATATAGGAATACTGATGATTTATGTATATAAATCATTTATATCCTACTACTTTGCTAAAAAAAAATGTTCCAACTTTTTAGTTGTCTTTTAAGATTTTCCAAGTATATCATCATTGTGTCTGCAAGACAGACAATTTTATCACCTCACTCTTTCATTCTGATTTCTTCTATTTCTTACTACTATTACTGGAATTTCCAATACAATATTTGAGAATACTGATGACAGTGGACATCCTTGTTTCACACTTGATTTTTACTGGGTTCTAGCTTATCTCCTGATGGTATTTTTTAGTAAATACTTCTTATCAGTTTAAAGGGGAAAATCCATTTCTACCTATACTTTAAAATGTTAAAAACAGAAATGAGTGTTAATATTTTATATCAAAAGCTTTTTCTACATCTATCATATGACTTACTATTTATGTAATCAATTTTATTAGTTTTCCTTTGTTTTAAACCATTCCTGAGTTAAGTGATAAAAGTTTTCTTGGTCACAATATACTATCTTTGTGTAATATATTAGAATCTACTGAGTATAATATAGGATTTTTGTATCCAAACACATCAATGAAATTGGTCTACAATTTTCTTTGAATTTTATTCTAGTATTTAGGTATCAATATCGTATTTATGGTAGGACCTCCTCTTTGCCTATCTTCCAAATAATTTAATACTGAAATTAGTTGGACTTTAGATATTTGATAGAATTAATTTATAAATCCATCTGATCCTGATCCTTTTTTCTCATTTTTCTAAAATATGTCTTAGATATTCTATTTCCTCTTCTGCTTAGGCAGAATACATGCTGCTTAAGCAATATATATTTTGTAAATACTCTTATATATTAAATATATTGACATAAAATTGGACCAAATAACTCCTTAAAATTAATTTGATTTCATTTTCATTAGTGGTATATTCATCCTTTTTATTTTTACTAGTGATTTGGTTTTCTTTTTTTAAATCATATTAACTAATGATTTATTTATTAGTTTTTTAATATAAAACCAGCTCCTAGTTTCATATATTAATCCAATGTTTTTTATATTCAATTTTATTATTTTCGTTTTTAATTTTTAGTATTTCCAGTTTTGTGTTCAACTGGGAACTTTATTATGCTTTTCTATTGCATACCCAATTCAGTTCTCTGCACTTTTCCTATTTTATTGACATGTGCGATTTAGAAATATAAAATTTCCTCTGATTACTTAACTGCTTTTGCTGTATCCCATTAGTTTTGATATGTTCTTTCTCTTTAATGGAATTACTGTTTTTATGATTTGTCCTTAAACCCTACTCAGTGTTTAAAATTAGGTTGTTTAGGCTCTAATTAGTTTTTGTTTCCTTGGTTACATGTGAAATAAAAAATTTTATCATGTTGTGATTTGAAAAGAATAAATTTAATATTTGTTTTCTTGCTTTTAACTATAAAATTTTTAAACCCTAATATATGGTCAGTCTGAAAAGATATCATTTACCACTGAGAAAAAAGGATTCCTTTCTATTGCAATTCAGTTCTTAGATAATCTATCATATCTAGCTTATTTAAAATTCTTTTTACTTCTTTGACATTTGGTTTTTTAGATTTATTTCTGAGAGGAAAAAGATTAAAGTTTCTCACTATCTATTTCTGCTTGTAATTCAACTTTTCTTTCAAAAATTTAACTATTTTAGTATTTGGTGCCTATAGTTTTAGTATTGATATTGTGTATGGCCCAGCTTCTCAAACTGTAGTTCACCACAACTCCATGGTTTCATAACTAAATTGCAGGGGGGGTTAGTGAAATTATGATTTATCAATGTTTCATTTATATACAACAAATTTTATCTGCCTATACAATCCAAGTTCATGTAAAAGCCCTAGTCTATGGAACATTTTATAATAATGCAGTTTCCCTGTTTATCTTTTAATTAAATCTGTTTTAGCTTTAACTTTTGAGATTATTATTACTACCATTTCCTTTTTTGGCATCAGCTGAAGCATAATAAATTTTCCTCCACCCTTTATTTTAACTCTAGTATCTCATTTTTAAAGATATTTTTACAAACAGTCTGATTTTTAATCATTCTACTATGTTTCCATTTTAATGAGTGAGTTTATCCCATTTGCATTCAAAGTTATAATTACTATTTGTGTATTTCTCTTGTCAAACATGACATAGATCCAATCAAGAGTGATACTCAGTCGTTTGGAGTTGTCTGCTGGAAACCCTCCAAGATATAGGGATATGGAATAATCCCATTAAGTGAGCTAGCCCTCCTCCTGGGAGGAGTCTTGTGGGCTTCCCCATCCTGCTAGTGAGTCAGACTCATTGAGCAAGTTAACTCGTCTGCTCTGGCTAAGGCTGGCTGACCAGTGGACACCACCATGGATTTTTATAGAATTTTTGGAAAGATGTAGATATGTATAGAGGGAAAGATTGGAGGTTTATCTGGAGTGCAATTGAGGGACCACCTAAAGTTAATCTTTTGAAACTTAAGCCTACAAAGATACATATAAGTTTATCAGATACCTAGGGATCAGCTAAATAAAACATCTATATAAAGATTATGGCTAGATGGTACAACATGTGAGTGACTTACAACTATGCCAACTTCTTTACTGTAAAAAAAAAAAAAAGACTAATTTTGCTAAGCATGGGACAGGGGAGCACAAGCCTTGCAGCTACACATGTGATATGGGGGCTTTAGACAGTAACAGCAGAAGATGTTATCAAAGATATTGTTTGATTCCATGGTCCAGGCGTTAACATAAGTTTTCTTCCTTGCACCTGGTTGTCAACATTTTTAGTGAAGGGGAATCATAGGTTTCACACCTCACCCCATTTTTCTTCCCTATTGTCCTCTTTTTTGCCCAATCCCTCCTCACTTAATTTCTAACCATTTCCCCTCTAATTCACCCTTTTAAAGAATCCCTTCCTTATCTTCTCCACTTGTCTTTATTCCTTATTCTACCCACAAGTTCTTAACACTTTACCTTATCTCCTCTTCCCCAGTCTCCTAAATCTTAACCTACACAGCCTTCTTTAAACATGCCTCCCCAGCTCTGTTGTTCTTCAAAATATGTTTCAAGACTATGGTCTTAATTATTGTTAGAAGCTGCTAGATTTTGTATGACTGTAGATTTGCAGTACTTAATTTTTTTTTTCTTGTAACAGCTTACTTATAACATTCATTTTCTCCTTATTCTGGGAACTTTGAAATTTGGCTCTGATATTCTTACAATTTTCCATCCTGGGATCTCTTTCAGGTACTAATTAGTGGAAATTTTCTATTTTTACTTTACACCCTTGTTCTAGAACTTCAGAGTTCCTTAATTTCTTAGAATATTGTATTGATTTTGATCATAACAGGGGATGCAGGGAAACTGGGACACTGATGCATTGCTGGTAGAGTTGTGAACGAATCCATCCATTTTGGAGAACAATCTAGGATTTTGATCATAACTTTCAGGGAGTCCCAACAAATTCTTATATTTTCTCTTTGATTTTGTTCTCCAGATCAATTGTTTGCTAATGTTTTCATGCTCTTATTTTTTCCATGGTTTTGGCTTTGCTTTATTTCTTGATGTCTTAAACATTATTAGCTTCCTCCTCATTTCTAGGTTTTTTTTCATATTTTTTCCATAATTTCTTGATTTTCTTGGAATGCTCTTTTTCCTAATTTTTCCTGGATTTCTCTTATTTGATTTTTTAAGTTTTTTAAAGTTCTTCTAAGAACTCTTCTTGAGCTTGTGACTATTTTAATCATTGTTCTTTGAGATAGGAATGGCTTTTTTAAATTTCACTATCTTCTGAATATGAACCTTAATTTTCTCTATTTCCATACTTTTCTGACCTATTCCACCACCTTTCCAGAATCCTCTTTCTAACTTTATTCCTAATAATTACAATTACAATTACAAATTCAACTAAAGATTGCCTGATTATCCTTTTTAAAAAGACAGTGAAAAATTAAAGCTAAGAAAGGTAACAAACATTCCAACTTAACCCACCAGAATTATCCATGATATCTCAGGATCCCATGAGAAAGCTAAAAAAGGAAAAGAAATTAATATATGATTACCACCATATATGGTCTGTAGTCCCAGATTTCTGAAACCTAGCTTCTGTCCCAATACTTATTGCTAGTTCAGCTTGAACAGCTTCCCTCCTTGTGGTGTTGACTCTTTTTGGACTTTATTTTCAACTCTCCAAGACTTCTTACAATTTCCCTTTATCTAGTTCATGCTACTTTTGTGCTTGTTCCATCAGGAGCTGGATCCCTCTTCTAACCTCCCTCTTGGACTTAGAGAACTAACAAATGCAAATTTATGCAAATTAAGACAACTCTGAGATACACTACACACCTGTCAGATTGGCTAAGATGACAGGAAAAAATAATAATGAATGTTGGAGGGGATGTGGGAAAACTTGGGACACTGATGCATTGTTGGTAGAATTGTGAATATATCCAGCCATTCTGGAGAGAATTTGGAACTATGCTCAAAAATTTATCAAACTGTGCATATCCTTTGATCCAGCAGTGCTGCTACTACTGGGCTTATATCCCAAAGACATATTAAAGGAGGGAAAGGGACCCGTATGTGCAAGAATGTTTGTGGCAGCCCTCTTTGTAGTGGCTAGAAACTGGAAACTGAGTGGATGCCCATCAATTGGAGAATGGCTGAATAAACTCTGGTATATGAATGTTTTGGAATATTATTGCTCTGTAAGAAATGACCAGCAGGAACCCCCAACCAAAAATTAAACTTGAAATACAAAAATCAAAGGAGAAATCAATAATATTGAAAGTAAAAAAAAACTATTGAATTAATAAATAAAACCAAGAGTTGGTTTTATGAAAAAGCCAATAAAATAGATAAACCTTTGGTAAACCTGATCAGAAAAAAGAGGAAAATCAAATTGTTAGTCTTACAAATGAAAAGGGGGATCTTTCCACCAATGAAGAGGAAATTAGAGAAATAATGAGTTACTTTGCCCAAATTTATGCCAATAAATATGATAACTTGTGAAATGGATGACTTCCTCCAAAAATATAGGCTTCCTAGATTAACAAAGGAGGAGATAAATTGCTTAAATAGTCCCATTTCAGAAAAAGAAATAGAACAAGCTATTAATCAACTCCCCAGGAAAAAATCACCAGGACCAGATGGATTTACATGTGAATTCTACCAAACATTTAAAGAACAATTAGCCCCAATGCTATATAAACTATTTGAAAAAATAGGGGATGAAGGAGTCCTACCAAACTCCTTTTATGACACAGACTTGGTACTGATACCTAAACCAGGTCGATCGAAAACTGAAAAAGAAAACTATAGACCAATTTCCTTAATGAATATTGATGCTAAAATCTTAAATAAAATATTAGCAAAAAGACTTCAAAAAATCATCTCCAGGATAATACACTATGATCAAGTAGGATTTATACCAGGAATGCAGGGCTGGTTTAATATTAGGAAAACTATTAGCATAATTGACCATATTAATAATCAAATTAATAAAAACCATATGATCATCTCAATAGATGCAGAAAGAGCATTTGACAAAATCCAACATCCATTCCTACTAAAAACTCTAGAGAGTATAGCAATAAATGGACTATTCCTTAGAATAATCAGGAGCATATATTTATGACCGTCAGTAAGCATAATATGCAATAGAAATAAACTGCAACCTTTCCCAGTAAGATCAGGAGTGAAACAAGGTTGCCCACTATCACCATTACTATTCAATATTGTACTAGAAACGCTAGCCTCGGCAATAAGAGCCGAGAAAGAAATTCAAGGAATTAGATTAGGAAATGAGGAAATCAAACTATCACTCTTTGCAGATGACATGATGGTATACTTAGAGAACCCCAAAGACTCTGCTAAAAAGCTATTAGAAATAATTCAGAATTTTAGCAAAGTGGCAGGATACAAAATAAATCCACATAAATCCTCAGCATTTTTATATATCACCAAGAAAATGCAACAGCAAGAGATACAAAGAGAAATTCCATTCCAAACAAATGTTGAGAGTATAAAGTATTTGGGAATCCATCTACCAAAGAATAGTCAGGAATTATATGAGCAAAATTACAAAACACTTGCCACAAAAATAGATTTAAATAATTGGAAAGACATTCAGTGCTCTTGGATAGGCCGAGCGAATATAATAAAGATGACAATACTCCCCAAACTAATCTATTTATTTAGTGCTATACCAATCCGACTCCCAAGAAACTATTTTAATGACCTAGAAAAAATAACAAAATTCATATGGAAGAATAAAAGGTCGAGAATTACAAGGGAACTAATGAAAAAAAAAAAGTCAGAGGAAGGTGGTCTAAGTGTACCTGATCTAAAGCTATATTATAAAGCAACAGTCACCAAAACCATTTGGTATTGGCTAAGAAATAGACCGGTAGATCAGTGGAACAGATTAGATACAAAGGACAAAAAAGGGTACATCTATAGCAATCTAGTGTTTGACAAACCCAAAGATACCAACATTAGGGATAAAAATTCATTATTTGGAAAAAACTGTTAGGAAAACTGGAAATTAGTATGGCAGAAATTAGATATGGATCCACACTTAACACCATATACCAAGATAAGATCAAAATGGGTCCATGATTTAGGCATAAAAAATGAGATAATAAATAGATTAGAGAAACAGAGAATAGGCTACACCTCAGACTTGTGGAGGAGGAAGGAATTTATGACCAGAGGAGAACTAGAGATCATTATTGATCACAAAATAGAAGATTTTGATTACATCAAACTAAAAAGTTTCTGTACAAACAATACTAATGCAAACAAGATTAGAAGGGAAGTAACAAATTGGGAAAATATTTTTAAAAACAAAGGTTCTGACAAAGGTCTCATTTTCAAAATATATAGAGAACTGACCATAATTTATAAGAAACCGAACCATTCTCCAATTGATAAATGGTCAAAGGATATGAACAGACAATTCTCAGATGAAGAAATTGAAACTATATCCACTCATATGAAAGTGTTTGGCAATTGTCAACGTTGTAAAATTTACACATGCATATATCTGGTAAATAAAAAATTATTAAAAGAAAAATGCTATCTCCAAGAAGAGTTATGCTGAATCTATGCCTGCTAACAATTATCCTCTGTTCCTGTGGCCACAGTTACAAAGAAGGTCAAAATAATTTGACGTTTAATGGTGTGACCCCATTGATAAACCAGCATAGGACTAGCTTAGAAATCTAGAGTGTTTTTAGAGGCTCCCATTCTCCTCTTGGAGGAGGCAAAGGTTTCCAGGGTCTTGGGTTATGGCCAACATTTCTTCTTCCATTCTGCACACTTGGAAGCCGGATTCATTCCTCAGTCCACTCCCTGGCCCCAGCCAGCAAGGCTGGGCCTGTGGCCAGGAAGATCGCAGTGCAGCCTTAGTCCCAAATACTTGGGAGCTCTGCAACCCTTGATAGGTCACTGACGTCCATTGACTTATTTCCTCATCTAGAATTCTAGAGCAGCCAGACTAATGGCTCAGCCCAATGGTGGCAGCATAGTGGGCACTGGATCCAGGCTGGGAGCCTGGAGACCCCAGAATTCCTTATGCCACAGGGCCCCATGGAGCCCCAGGCCAGCAGGGGAGAGTTAGCAGAATCTCTTCTCCCATTGAGTAAACTCTGAAGGCCAGGACTAGGGCACAAGGCATAGTAGTCTGATGAATGGTCCTTGGTTCTGACTCTGATTCTCCGGGTCCAATCAGTGGGCACCTCTGGGCATCTCTGAAATCCCCCTCTCTCCTCTGACTCTCCATCACCAGAGTAGGTTCTCAAACGTCAGGCCCTCCTCCATCCAGCCACCAGGGTACAGCTAGATCCTGTCCCTCCTGACGAACTGCAGGCGTTCTAGTCGCTCTATTTGGAATCCAGAAGCTGTCTGCTCTTTCCATCTTTCCAGCCTTTTGTCTCTGTGTCACCAGCACTCATCCCAGGGCTTGGCACAGGAGAGATGGCTAATAACTCACTGGCATCATCTCTGTAAAGAAGTCATCTCCTATGGTAATGAAAAAAAGAACTATCCACCACAAACTTCATCTTTTCCTGTAATAAACTCCTCAAAACTACACATTTTTCAGGAGGCAAAATCGTAACAATGGAAAAAACTGAATTTTAATTGGATCAATTATAAAGAGTTTGTACAGTAATTATATATATGTATACATAGACATGTACATATATATGCATACACATGCATTATACAATTATACACAGGCTGTCTCAGACTTTTGGAAAAGCCTATGTCTGGGACTGCACTAAGAATTTGAGGACATCTGTGTGTGTGTGTGTGTGTGTGTGTGTGTGTGTGTGTATACACATACACAGACATATATAATGTGTAGCACACTTTAAATCTTCATTTGAAACATAGAAATAGCTAAAATTGTTTTATATCTATGCAATGTGAATTGAAATTCTAGTTTAAAGATAGTCTTAGGGGTTAATGCTGGAGTAATTTCTATGTCTTCAGAATATTTTATTTTTTTGGACAATTTAATCTCTCTTGGGCTCAATTTTTAAGCTAAATCTTTAAATTATGGTGGTTATTTTAGGGTAGGGAAAAAATAAGTATGTACCACATCAATTGGAAAATGAAATTGTAATATAATATGAATAGAATTGAATACTATTTTGCCAAAAGAAACAACTATTAAATTCAGAGAAATACAGGAGACTTGTATGACCGATGTATAGTGAGCAGAACCTCAAGAATAAGAAACATGGAGTACAATAATATAACTGATGCACAACACACACACACTGAAAGGCAGTTGAATGTGTATCAATTGTAGTGACCAGCCTCAGTTCTAGCAAACAGATGAAATATTTTTCTACTTGAATAGGAAGACAGACACTCCTCTGTTCTCCTTTGGGGGATGAGAGAGCCACAGGTGTTATACAAAGCAAACTTTTGGAACTTTTTTCAATGTATCAAATTGTGCTAACACTTTTTTTCCTATCTATAAAATACTGTGTCATGTGAGGTGGCTTACTGGGCCATAGAACACTATGGTGATAAAAGATACAGAAAATATCAATAAAAACTTAATTTAAAATAAATAATCCCTTTCAGTGGTGAAATGAAAGACTGCAAAAATGAACTTCAGAAGTAGTTGGTGGGACAATGATAAGGCAGTAATTCTATCTTCTCAAAAAGACTGAGTTTGTATGCCCAAAGGTCTATAAAACTGCATATCCTTTGATAGTCAATACCATCACTAAATCTGTGTCCCCAAAAAATAAAAAAAAAGGACCTATGTACAAAAAATTATGGCAGCTCTTTTTGTGGTTTTTAAAGAATTTGGAAATTGAGAAAATACCCATCAATTGGGGAATGGCTGAAAAAGTTGATATGATTGTGATGAAATACTATTATGCTACAAGAAATAATAAATAATGAGGCATATAGTTTCAGAAAAACCTAAGACTTGATATGAATTGATATAAAGTAAGCAAAAGCAGTAGAACACTGCACACATAGTAATAGCAATATTGTGTGATGATCAGTGTGAATGATTTAGTTCTTCTCAGCAATACAATGATACAAGACAATTCCAAGGACTGAATGATGAAAACGCTATCCACAGAATTAATGGAGTCTAAATGGAAATCAAAAACAGTTACGGGTGTTTTTTTTTTTGTCTTGTCTTTTGCAATATTGCTAATATGGAAATAAGTTTCCATGGATATATGTTTATAATCTGTATCAAATTATCTCTTTAAGGAGCAGAGAGGGAAGGGAGAATTTGGAACTCTTTTAAAAGAAATGTTAAAAATTGGTTTTACATGTAATTAAGAAAAAGACATGAGTTCAAAACCAGCTTTAGACACTAGCTATGTAATCCGGGGCAAGTCACTTAATTTCTGTTTGCCTTAACATCCTTTATTGTAAAATGAAGATAATCATAGTACCTATATCACAAAGTTGTAAGGATCATCTGAGATACTTGTTATACAAAATGTTTGGTACTGTGTACATGACTATGCACAATTCAGTTTACTTTGCTTACCATTCATTGAGTGGCGGCCAAAAGAGTAGTATATTGAAAAATAATTCCTAGATTCCTACTTATGTGTATATTGTTTCCTCCCTTAAAACAATACAATGCAAGCACCTTAAGTACATCATCTAGCTCTTGTCTTCATATCCTTAAGGTTCAGCACAGAGGCTAGCTGGCACACAGCAGAAATTTAATAAATGCTTATTTGGTTGAAGAAAATGTTTTCAAACAATGAGAAGGAACAGGTAGATGGAGAGAATACCAGCTCTGAAGTCAGGAGGACCTCAATTCAAGACATGACACTAGTGTGACCCTGGACAAGTCACTTAAGCCCCAATTGTCTTGCAAAAAGGAAAAGGAAAAGATGATAGACATATGGTTGTTGGATAAGTTTCCTTCCAATTCTGAAATTCTTTGATGCCTCTGTATGTACCTAATTTATTGCAATGTGTCTTGGATTTTTAGCATATATGACCAACACCTAACACCCTATACCAAGATAAAGTCAAAACGGGTTCATGATTTAGACATAGTGATACTATAAGCAAATTAGAACAAAGGATAATCTACCTCTCAGATTTGTGGAGAAGAAATTTATGGCCAAAAAGGGAACTAGAGACATTATGTAATGAAAATAATTTTGATTAAAAAGTTTTTGCACAAACAAAACCAATGCAGACAAGATTAGAAGGAAAGCAGAAAACTGGGGGGGAGGGGGTAATTTATATCCAAGGGTTCTGATAGACCTCTTTTCTAAAATATATAGAGAATTGAATCGATTTTTTAAAATACAAGCCATTCTTGATAGTTGAAAGTATATGAACAGACAATTTTCAGATGAAGAAATTAAAAGCATTTCTAGTCATATGAAAAAAATGCTCTAAATCATGATCAGAAAAATGCAAATTAAAACAACTCTGAAGTACCATATACCTCACACCTTTCAGATTGACTACGATGACAGGAAAATATGACAAATTTGGAAGGATTGTGGGGAAAATGGGCACTAATACATGTTGCTGGAGTTGTGAACTGATCCAACCATCCAGGAGAGCAATATAGAACTATGCTCAAAAAATGATCACATTGTGCATATACCCTTTGATGTAGCAGTGTTACTACTAGGCTTATATCCCAAAGAGATCTTAAAAGGACCCACATGTGTATAAATGTTATGGTAGCCCTCTTTGTAGTGGCCAGAAAATGGAAACTTAAGTGGATATCCATCAATTGGAGAATGGTTGGGTAAATTATGGTATATGAACCTTATAGAATATTATTGTTCTGTAAGAAATGACCAGCAGGATGATTTCAGAAACATCTGGAGAGACTCACATGAACTGATGCTGAGTGAAATGAATAGAATGAGGAGATCATTGTACACAGCAGCAACAAGATTATGCGATGATCAATTCTGATGAACGTGGCTCTTTTCAATTCAACAATGAGGTGATTCAAGCCAATTCCATTAGACTTGGTGATGAAGAGAACCATCTGCACCCAGAGAGGGCTGTCGGGGCTGAGTGTGGATCACAACATAGTATTTTTACCTTTTTTGTTGTTTGCTTGCTTTGCTGTTTACTTTTTTTCCTTTTTGATCTGATTTTTTTTGTGCAGCATGATAAATATGAAAATATATATAAAAGAATTGTATATGTTTAATATATTTGAGGGTATGGGGAAAAAAGGGAGAAATATTTGGAACATAAGATTTTGCAAGGGTGAATGTTGAAAAACTACCTTTGCATATATTTTGAAAATAAAAATATTTTAATAAAAACTAATATCCTGTGAAAGTAAAAATAGTCAAGAAGACTTAAGGTAAATTCACAGATTACACAACTATAATAGATTGAAGGGAAGTAGAATTCGCATTCCATTGCAGGACATCAATTAAATGAATTATAAGAAGCAGAATGAGCTAGGCTGGATAAGCAATGGACCTGACAGAACATATGGATTTTTGGTTGTTTTATGTTATTGAAACATGTTCCTTTGAGATTATATATACTAAGCAAAAAAAAAAAAAAAAAGGCATATATATGAGCTTGATGAATCCAAAATAACCTTCTAGAGAGTTAAAACTTTTGTGGTTTAGATGTTATCATCTTAGTGTCATATAACTCATATCTTTACCATTCCATTATATAAAATAACATGTAATTATAAAGTATATACGTTTATATGTGTGTGGATGTATATATGTGTATATCTTTCCATGTGGGAACTTGCCATTTGTTCCTGCTTGAATTTTACCTAATCGATCACACTCAATTCTTCAAAGCTCTATAATTTCATCTTGTATGGGTAACTCTATCAATGTTGACTCTAACTTTTTCATTAGTATACAGTTTGAGTTGCTATATAGCAAAAGAAACTTATCATCCAAAGGGCAGCCTTGATGAATCTGCTTAGCTAGACTGGTTTGGGGATAATCTAGATACAAGCAGTGGTCACGCCCATGCTGAGAAGCCTTTTCAGCTTGGTGTGGGATCTACTAGAGTTTTCACTGTTAGCAGAGCTTTCTGAGAATCCAAAGGGATCTCTGCACTATGTACTGAAATATTCCAGTTTTGTTTTTTTTTTTTGGGGGGGGGAAGGAGTGAGAGGAAAGGACAAATCCTCAGCATCCATATATAAAATCATGCTTTCATTCAGTGTTCCTTTTAAATAGGGCATTTGAATCCCTCCCCCAAAGCATTTTTAAAAAAGCAAACATGGAATTCAAAATAATTTTTAAAATAGTTAATTGGGGGTGGGGTAGCAGGGCAGAGGGAGTGAGAAGGTAGGAGTTGATTTCTTGTTCACTGAAGGAAAAAGGTAACAGTTTTCTGAAATGGATACTGACCCATTGCTTATGTGGCTCATGAGAGCTGAACTAACTTTAACCTCATTTCACTTTCAATTTGTTTTCCTGCAATCTGATTTTTTGTCTGGATGATTTTAGATACATAAGAATAGGCAAGTGTCAAAATAGTTTATGGTATAATTCATTCTAGTGCCTCCATTATTTAGCTTTCTAAATTTATGATAAAATATGTTCTCATATATGATACAAAATTTGTACATGCAATCTTTTGCATATTTGTAAAGTTTTTGTATTTTATTTTTACATGTATTTTTAATCTCTCTCACTACTCCCATTAAACAAACAAACAAAAAGACAGGCATCATAAATGTAAAATTACTTCCCAAAAATTTATCTTGCAATATATAAAACATTTAATTCAAAAATTTCTCATATTTCATGATTAAAGGTCATATATAAAACTTTACAGTTTTTTACTTGTAAAAGTGTTTATGTACATACTACATTTTTAAAAAATCATTTCTCCCTAAATAGTTTCATATAATTTAATATCAATTGGGTAGCCTTGATAGTTCTAAAATTTGACCTTTGGGAAGCTAGAAGATGTTTTCTGGCCCTCCCTATTAACTCGCCTTAGCATAATGAAATCCTGTACTATTAATGTTAAGTTGAACTGTTTTTGTTTTCTGATTAGACTGCTGGTTTAAGGATATTTTCATTCCAAATACTATAATATATTGTTGGTATCCCTGTTACCAGTTCCAATTCACCATGTATTAAGTAGAAATGCTCTTAGCACTTGTGCCAGGCACTTCAAGATACATAAAAAAGTTTTAAGAAATGATCTCTGCCTTCAAGGGGTTTATAATCTCCTTGGGAAGAAGAAACAAGAGATCACAGCTATAAATCAGAAATGGAGATTAGGGAAAAACGTCAAGTTCAACTGAAACCAAATGATCAGGAATGCTGAAAATGGGGTAAAACTCCAATAGGGTCATGAAGTTGGGGAGAAAGGGTGGGAATAGAATAAGCAAAAATTCATAAGTCAGAATGTGTACCCGACAGTAGTACAAAATCTGACTTTGAGCCAAGAGCAAATATAAAAAAGGAAAAATGCATGAAAGATTGCTTCTTAGAGATATGAAAGGCTGGTAACCTATATTTATAAACTGCTGTCTGAAATCTTAACAGTCTTAGAATTTGGGAGCTTGGGAAGCCATGTTTACTATTTTTTCAATACTAATATATTTGGTCATACTATTCCAAAAATGAATTGGGGAAGGGAGGAGGAATATTAAGCTTAACAATTACAACTTCTTTGTTTCAAACAGCTTTCTATATTTCTTTGGGAATTTGAAGGTAAGAATATTTTCACAAAGTATCTGTTTGAAAATTATTCTCCTAGGGATCCCTACCTTGAAAAATCAATAGTTAAACTTCTCACTTAAAACTCTATAAATAGTCTGGTTTCTGACTTCCTCATTCAAGTGAAATTGCTCCTTCCAAAGTAACCAACAATCTTTGTCAAATCTAATGGCCATATCTCAATCTTCATCCTTCCTAACATCTCTGCTGCCTTTAGCATTGCTGATCATGCCCTTCTCTTTGAAGCTCTTTTTCTCTGTTTCCATAGCACTACTACATCTTGGTTTTCTTTCTACCTATCTACTTTTCCCTTCTTAATCTCTTTTATTGGCTCTTTAGCCATGTTCTGCTTGCTAACCCTGGATGGATGTCCTAGGGCCTGTCCTGGGGTCCTTTTTTCTTGTCACACTACATTATTTCACTCTGTGATCTCATTAATCCCCATGGAGTCAATTAAGTTTTCTATGGTGATAATTCTCAGATTTACTTAGCCATACCTAACCTTTCTCCTGACCTCCATTCTCTCTTCTGCAAACTATCTATTAGGTATCCGTAACTGGATATCTCATAGATATCTTATATTGAATATCTCCAAACTGAATTCAATATCTTTTTCCCAAAACTCTCTCTTCTTCCGAACTTCATAAATTGTGTGGATCAAAGACCACCAACTCAAATAATCAAGGAGATTTCTTGAGATGAAAGCAAAAAGATTTATTATAATCTCGTGAGAAAGGGCATCTCCCTCCTAACAAGCAGTCAGGCAAAGAGAGGCAAGTTACAGGAGGAGAGCACCAGGTTATAGTATACACCTCTAATCGCAGGAATCCCCGGGCATCCACCTCTGATCTTCACTCCCAGTGGCTGGGAGGCAGACTCACAATCTAACTGCGGAAAACTATCCCAGATACAAAGAATAAAGGAGAAAAATTCAGCCAATACATGCTTTTAACTAAAAAAAAAGTATAAAATTTTTTTTTAAAAAAAGCATTCATAATCTTATTTGGCCTAACCTTTGCTGATGTTGGCAAAATCTTGCAAAAAGCGTCAGGGGGAGGGGGACTTCCTAAGGTTCCGACTTCTCATAAAATCAGATTATTTTTGGTAAATGAAACTGAGGCCTAAGGTTTGAACAAATTTTTTGAATTGATTCTGAGAAGACTTCACCTAAACGTTCAATGCCTCCTCTTGATTTTCTAAGTCTTTGAAGACTTCTGATACCATTGCTAATCAGTTTGTTTCTTCATTATCAATCTCTTCCCTGTCAAAGTTGGACCTTTCTTGCACATCAGTAGGAGCCCAAGCTTGACCTTTAAGAACCATTAAACTGACAGATCCTCCAGCCAATCATCTTGGATAATGCATCTTGGGCTATTTTCATAACTAATCATATTATACATGGAAAAGAGATTGGGAATAGGAGAACCCCACTGAATCGCTTCTACCACCTCATCCATCATCTATCTGTCATCTAGAGTAACAACCTAAGTGTCTTATACTGGACTACTCACTCTCACATCCTCCCCCACATCCAATCAGTTTCCAAGGCCTCTTTGATTTTATCTTTGATTTTACTTTTAATAACATCTCTTACATTTGCCTCTGACCCATGGCTATCACTACTATCCTACACTTGTCACCTGATACCTGGACCAAGGTTAAAGCCTGCTGAGTAGTCTCCCTGCCTTGGCTTAGGTATCAAATTGCTCTTCCTAAATACTGGTCTGATCATGTTTCCACCATCACCACCATCACCACCCCATTCAATCAAGTTCAGTGGTTCCCTATCCAGGATCAATTATAAAATCCTATGAAAAACTCATCAGAAACTTCCCCCTTCTACCTTCTTAAATCTTTTTACTCTTTATTAATCCCTAAATACTCTTTATGATCAAGTGACACTGGTCTCCTTATTGCTCCTCACATAAGACATCTCTCAAATTGAAGGCTTACACTATTTCTGGACTTTTCTCCCTCCTCATTTTCTTGTCTTGGCTTCTGTAGGTTCAAATACAGCTAAAATCTTACCTTCTTTCTCAGTCCCCCTAATGGCAGTGGCTTACCTCTAGACTATCTTAAATTTTGCATCCATCTTCTTTGCACAATTATTTGCTGCTTTTCTCTTCCTTGAGATCATAAGTTCCTTGAGATCAGGGACTGTTTTTTGCCTTTGTATCCCCAGCACTTAATACAAGGAATGACATAAAATGTACATTTAATAAATACTTATTAACTACCATTAGTAATTTATCCAAGAATGTTCACAACAGAAAGGACTGACTTATATGTACATGAATATTTATAGTAGCAAAGACCAAACACACTGTAATAGATTAATGGAATATTAAGAATCCTGAAAAATATAGAAAGTCATGAGTTAATACTAAATTGAATGAGTAAAACCAGGAGAGACATTTGTGATTACCGCAATAATATGAGATGAAACAACTTAGGAAGCCATCCAGACTCTTAACCAAAGCAAGGACTAGTCATAATTTCCAATGACTTAACAATGAAATAAATGAGAGGTGATGACTAAAATTAAAAAATGAGACATACATTCTCAGAAGTAACTGTTGATTTGTTTTTACAGTACACATTTTTTAAACAAGAAGGCAGGTTAAAGAGCAATGCAATTTAAACAATTGGATAGAGATTCATAAGAGATGATTTAAGGAAGCTTCTTTTTCCAAAACTCCTAGGCTAGTTTTTTGTCATTCCACAGATGAAGGAGCTTCCCCAGTGCTACACACAGAAAGGGAAAGGTTTTTTCATGGCAGCAAATAATGCCTTAACATATTACAATAATGCCTACAAGACACTTTTACGTTCTCTATTTGACCTTCCAAAACAACCCTGATAACTTTATACATAAGGAATCTGAAGCACAGGAAGATTAAATGTCTTAACTCAAGGTGACAGAATAGTAGATTATTGCATTCAAACACATCCTCTGATTCCATTTAAACATGTCACCATATACTTACTTATATTATCTACTAGGCACTGTGCTAAGTACTGGGAGTATGACAGCTCAAGGAGTTTACAATCTAATGGGGGAGATAATCTACAAAAGAAGAAAAGGGGAGGGGGGGGCGGAGGTGACACCAGTGAGAAAGGTATCTTGTTCCATAGAGTTGAAGCCAGGCAGAGAATTGGATACAAAGTGGAGTGAGCCAGGAAGTCGTTCTGCTCGCTGTAAAGGAAGGTATTGGGAGGAGTTTGGTACTCTAAACTCTAGCCCCCCAAACTTAAGGGGAGAGGATGGTGAGGGAGGTAATGTCAATCAAAACTTGAATAAGCAGGTGAGAATGGAGGTGAGCTTAATAAAGATTAACAAAATGAAAAAGCAGCAGATTCAAAATGGAGTTATTACTCAAAATAAACTATTGATTTTCTTAGATGCCTTTCAAAAACAAAACCTATTTTTCTCCTTATACAGGATCAAAGTATACTTACCTGAAACCTTAACTATAATAGCAGTAGAACTGAGCATGTCAAAAGTGGTGGAGGAAGGATGTGGGAATGGGACAGAGTATCCCAAAAAGTATCCCTGACTACCCAATCACATGACAAAGGCAGAGATCCCTGCTTGAGATTTCAATCTCTCTGCTGCTGTAGGAAGTAGAGCTTTATAAAGGTTGAATTAAGTGGTATACTGAAGTCAGAAATTAGTATAATCAAAGGATGTTATTTAAGAATATTTTGATGGATATGATAAAATAATTTCAACTTTATTGAAAACTAGCAAATTGGTTTCAGGGATTCCTAAATATGACAAGATGGCATTCTGCTTTTATTGAAGGAAGACTATATAGAGTTTGGTCTAGATGATCGATTCTAATCAACTTCCCTAGAAACAGGTATTTGACTTGTCTCTGCTAGCACATTTTAGTTGTTCAGTTGTATGCAACTTTTCTAGACTCCACTTGGAGTTTTCTTGGCAAAGATACTGGCCTGGTATGCCAATTACTTCTCCCGCTCATTTTACAGATGAGAAAACTGGGGCATACAAGGTTGTGACTTGCCCAAGGTCACACAGCTGGTAAGTATGTATGTGAGGTCATATTTGAACTTGGGTCTTCCTGACTCCAGATCCTGTGCTCTATACACTGCACCTCTTAGAACCCTCCCTCCCCCTTAAGGAATTTGCATTCAATTGATCAAAAAATAGCATGTAAATTTTAAGATTAAAGTGACCATAGGAGTCTCTATGGGAATGTTTTTGGAGAATAGGAACAGTGATCATTAAGGACACTCAAAAAAATATAAAACAAATATTGCAACATACATACTAGAAAAAAAAAAAAAAAAAGCAGGCAGCCAAATTTCAATTCCTTCATTTGCTAGCTGTGTGAATTTGAACAAATTATTTCAGTCTGAGCCCCAGTCCTCTCATCTGACAAAATTAAGATACCTAAACTCCATAAATAAATGTAAAGAAAGTGCATTATAAACTTTAAAAGACAAAGCTCAGGTTTATACTGTGATTTCCTTGGAAAAAGGAAACTACCAAGTAAGGAAACCACCTTCTCAATCAGTACCTTCTCTGGGGTGTCTGAGGTATTCAGGGAGGCTCTCTGGTGTGAGGACTTGCCAAGTCCTTTTCAGGGCTACTCATTCACCTGATTCACCTAACTCTCATCTGTGGCTCCAAGAACCTGCAGTGATGTGGCAGCCACGCCCCAGTAAACCATCTCGGCAGATGGGCTAAACTGCACTGAGGGTAAAGGACAAACCTCGGCCGTCTGCCCCAACTTTGTGAAGCCCCCTTCCCTTGGTGGAATGAAAAGAGAACAATTTGTTCAGTAGCCTGACTGAAGGCAGCCTAAGCAGTCACTGTCAAGCAAGAAGCCAAGGGCACCTTTTGTGTCCTGACCCATGGCTAATCGTCCTGCTGTTTTGTCCTATACTGGATTCTGATGACACTGCAAGAGAGAGAGAGAGAGGTTGGCAAGTCTGTGGAGCTCTGGCTGGCTTAAATCTCATTGGGCACAAGTCAAGATGTCACTCATGATGCCTCTGGGCTTCTTGGAAGGACAAAAACCAACCTCCTCTGGAAATGAGAAGTGCCCAGAGGTGGTATCTTGCCAGACATTCACACAGTGGGTAGGGATCAGCAGCAGAATGTGAAGCTAGGCAGGCCTTCTGGCTATTAACACCAGGCTGCCTCTCTAGCAGCATAAACTGGAGAACTCTATAAAGGTTATCATTATCCTCATCCCTGATCCTTAGGAACT
Organism: Sminthopsis crassicaudata; assembly: GCF_048593235.1. NCBI lineage: Eukaryota > Metazoa > Chordata > Mammalia > Dasyuromorphia > Dasyuridae > Sminthopsis > Sminthopsis crassicaudata. Next base: position 606,738,458 of record NC_133617.1, on the reverse strand, counting down.
GACATCATGTTCATAAATATTTTTATTGAACCTGTTTCATTGGACAAACCTTTCTGCTTTTCTGAAGCAATATGCTTCACTGCAAACCATAGGATAGGTGCTATATTAGGAAGCCCTTCAGTCTAATAAAGGCGATAGATTTGACAGAAGTATTCTGTAATTTTATTGAGTAAAGTATTACAAAAAGCAATTGTTTTTCCCCCTGAGGCAATTGGGGTTGTGACTTGCCCAGGGCCACACAGCTAGGAAGTGTAAAGTGTCTGAGACCACATTTGAACTCGGGTCTTCCTGATTTCAGGGCTGGTGCCCTAGCCACTGTGCCACCCTCTTCCCCCAACAAAAGTTTTATCTGGACTCTTGGTACTTTACAAAACTTTCTCAAATTTGTTTTCTTCATCTGCATTCTCCCCTCTTTTCTGAGATCAAATAGAATACCCTAAAAGTAAATCCTACAGCTTTTTAAATGAGCTTTTACAATGACTGAAAATAAAAGTGTTTAAATTCAAATTACTCTCAACAGGTAATTTTTAAAAGATTTGATAATGCTTTATTCTCCATCGTTTTCTCTTTGGGGGCAACCTGGGGTATATGTCTTTAACTGCTGACTAGAATAATTAAGTGCACAAACTTTATTACTTGAACTGTTATAAAAATCTGACTAAAGAGAAATTAAAATTTCTGTAAAATAAGACACAGATCTGGTTTAGTTCGGAATAAAATGATCACACACACTCCTAAACACCCACATTTTTTTAAAAAATTGCAAGATGCTTATGCCACCAATAGTTTGGATTTTGGATAATAAGCATCTAAAGCCTTAAAATCTTATTATTCTAGATGCTAATTTAAAGGCTATAAAATAATTTTTGAATTTTGAACCCATATAATCCAGAAAAATGACATTCCTTTCTCTCATGTTTAATAATTACTAGCCTCAACAAGTCACATAAGTAGAAAAATTGCATAAGAATGTGGAGAAGGGAAAATCTTGGATTGAGTTTGTGTCCCAATTGATAAGAGTTTTGGATCTTTCCCAGCAAAGTTCATTCTGTTAACCTTTTACCCTTGAGTGGGCAAAACTGCCCAGCAAATGGGAATCAAGTAGATGAGATCTTATTACAACCTTGTTCCTAAGCTGCACCAAAGGGTTGTCAAATCATCATAAACTAAATACTTCCAATTATGCTGTATAGCCAGTAAGTAAATATACCTGTACAAATACAGGGACATTTAGCTAACAGTAAGGGAGAAATTAGCAAGTGGGTCATAATTTCAACATAATGGATATTTGTCATTTATATTTACATTTACTATATATAAGGACTAAGTGGCTTAAGACAAGTAAAAGCTCTCAGGATTTTTTTTTAACAAGGAAAAGAAGGGGTAGTGTATAAGAAGTATTCATAGAATGATGGGGCTGGAAAAGAAGTTTGTGGCACAATAAATATACTACATACCCTCCTAGAATCAAATGAGTGATCCTGAGGATCTGGATTCAAATCTATCGAGATTAGAAGTCATTTAAGTGCTCTGAGCTTCACTTTCCTAATCTGTAAAATGGGGATAGTAGTAACTACCTCACAGAGCTGTGGTGGAAAGCAAATGAGTACTGTATAGAAAGAGTTTTGCAGATCTTAAAAGCCAGATTTCAGGTTGCTTTTTTCTGTTTTGTTCTGCATTGGTTTCTGATGGTTGGTTCTCCTTTGTTCTCGAAGAGGACCAAAATGGCATCACTATATTAAGAGTTCAATTATGGTGTGTCCAACTGTGTCTGATCAGACCACTACTTGGAAGGCTCTGCCAAAGATCAGACACACAAATAGTCCCTAGGAACACTTGGGGTGGCTTCTCTAACTTTGCGTATCTTGAGTTTCTTCTGAGCTACTTCAATTCTGCTTTGCTCATAGAGCACAGCACCTTTTCTGATGAAGGCATGCCATGCTGGGTGGTTCTGTGCCAAAGTTCTTCAGAGAGATCTTGAGAGTGTTCTCGTATCACTTTTTCTGCCCACCTTGTGAGCACATGTTCTGTGGATTCATGAATAGGCTTAATAATGTGCTGTAATAGATAAAGAGTGTTGGACCTGGAACCAGGAATATCTGGGTTCACAACCTGTCTCTGGTACAAGAATTTAATTACATGGTTAAGTTCCAATGAAATAATGTATGTCAAGTGCTTTGCAAATTTTAAAGCATTATATAAATGTCTCCAATTTAATTCATTGGCTTTAGAAATATACAGACTTCATTAGCAGAACCAGGAGAACATTGTACATAGTAACAGCAATATTGTAGCAGTGATCAATTGTGAAAAACTTAGCTCCTCTAATCCAGACAATGATCCAAGGTGATTCCAAAGGACTCATGATGAAAAATGCTGTCCACCTCCACAGAAAGAACTGATTAACTCTGAGGATAGTTGACACTTTTATTTTTCTTGCCTTATTTGGCATCATGGATAATATGGAAATAGTTGTGGTTTTTTTTTTGCATGACTTCACATGCATAATGGATATATTGCTTGCCTTCTCAATGGATGAGAGAGGGGCAAAAGAGAGGAAGAGAATTTGAATCTCAAAATTGTGAAAGTAAATATTGAGAGAAGAAACTTGCAGCTTGATTTTCTATAAAGAAAAATTTCCCTAATACATAATGCTATGGAAAAGGGAATGGACTGCTTTAGGAGGTATTTGATTCCTCCTGATTTATCAGGGTTGCTATAAAGGTGTCCTCCTTCAGACCTAGATTGGGCTAGATGGCCTCTTGTGGTCCTTTCAACTCTGAGATTAAGTGAGGTTAACAAGCAAAATATGTTTGTTCCTTTTTTTCTCTCATGCAAATAAGAAAGTTTTGTGTTTTGTTTTGTTTTTTACAATTTTGTTGTCTTTAAAATATACCTTAGAAAGTCTTCAAGCACAAGCAGTGAACTAAGGTAAAAGTAATTGGCTAACAATTTTTAAAAAGTATGACTTTGGCATATTGAACTTGAAGAGAAGTAAACTTATCCTAGCTAGTTAGCTAGTTATCCTAGTTGAAATAGAAAATGGTTCTTTAACATTATGATATTACAATCTTATATGTGAAAAAGTTAATTTTCAAGGTTCCTTTTTTTAAATATTTTTCCAAATACTTGTTAAATTAATTTTTGTAAAACTTTATTCCAAATGTTTCTTCCTTCCTCTCTTACCTTCTCCCCAAGACAGCAAGCAACCTGACCTTAGTTAAATATGTATAAATCTTTTAAACATATTTCCATTTTTGTCATGTATTGTGCAAGAAAAAAAAAATCAAAAGGGGAAAAAACACACCAAAAAAAATGGTGAAACACTTTGCTTCGATCCATATTCAGTCTTCCTTGTTCTCTCTCTCTGGATGTGGATGTTATTTTCCATCCCAAGTTATTGGAATTATCTTGAATCATACCATTGTTGAAAAGAGCCAAGTCCATCACAGTTGATCATCACATAATCTAGTTACTGTGTACAATGTTTTTCAGGGTTCCTTTTTTGAGGTTAAAAATTCTTCCCAACTTTTTGCTCATTGTTTTCTGATTATTCCTCAAATTTTAAATTATCTTAGATTGTGAACTTCAAAACTAAATACTACTCCATCTCTTAAAGACCCAACCAGGATTTAATTTCCTCTTGCTGTTTCTGGTTCATGGCTTACCATCAGAATAGCAGGACTAATGACTCATTTAGAGCCAATATTTGGAAGTCTTGAGGCACATTTCATAACCGGGTCAAGTCTTGATTACATCTCAACTTCAAAAATAAGAATTACATAAAGAGAAAAAAAGTTGCCTAGGCTTCTTGTTGTTGATAAAACTTTTGCCCATAGAAGATTGAGAATTGGTTAAGGGGCTTCTATTTCTAATTAGGCTGTGGAACAGTGGGGGGAAATTGCCACCTAAATATGGACCAGCTCAACCCACTAGTGTTCTTTCTTCGGAACATGATATCCTTTCTCCTCTTCTGCCACCCTATGGCTACCTTTAGAAACATAGTGTGGCATGGGTGACTAACATGAACTTAACTATTATATACTTTTCATTGTATTTCACAATTGTGTGAGAGAAAAACAACATACAACCCAATTTACATGACTGATGAGTGGTGAGAGCAAGAGCTGCAAATGGTAGGATTTATTTATTGTATTCTGATATCAGTAATAAAGCAAAGTTATTGTTCTAGATTTCCTCATCTCATTATCTCAAGGGAGTTGAGGCATTTCAAATTCACAAATTGTTTTAGAATTGAAGATTACTTGGTATCTCTAAAATTGGTAAGCTTTTACAAATGGCTTATATTAAGACTTTTTCCCTCTCTTCCAGAGTTGTTTTAGTTCAAAAAAGAGTAATGCTTATCAAGAATTTCTCAGAATTGAATCATCTTATGAACTTTGAAACATTAACATAATAGTGTGGGGAAAAGTTGTAAATAATGAAATATAAATCCTTATAATTATGAGAAGATTCCCTGTATTTTATATACTGGAGGGTTTTAAGGTTTTTTTAAGCTAATAAGAAATTAACAAAATGTCACACCTCAAATCATTGCAGCAATTAGGTTATGTTTATATGTATGTACAACAGCAAGAATAGGAAAGAAAAATAGGTACATGGCAGAAAGAGGGAGGAAAGGGATTCACTTAAGGTGGGAAGATGCCAAGTTCAAACAGTGACATGTATATCAGTTTTGCTTGTCTGATTTGAGAGACGTGATGAAATACTTCTTCACATAAGTCAACTACAAATGATACCCACATTCTACATTTTCTATTTATAGCTTTCTTCTAAAACATTGAATTTGATTATGACAAGTCTTGTAAACTCAATTTTGACCCTATATGCTACCTTTTAATCTATGTGGCCTCAAATTCAAAACTCTAGGTCTACACAGAACCTATTGACTCAAAAGAATTCCCACAAATCACTCTTTTGCTTATATCCCGTAATGGAATTTCCCCCTGGAAACATGAAGCTTTGTCTCTTTTTCCTATACATAGTTTTCCTAGGAAGAATCAGGATAAGTTCTCTATTAAAAAAAAAAAAAAAAGGCAAAAGGATTATAAATTCTCATGCAAATACTTAAGCTAACAACATGACCCGTCAGCCAATTAGCATTTGTTTTGTACATGCCAGGCACTGTGCCAATCACTGGGATAGAGAGGCAAAAAGCAGTGCCTGCTCTTAAGGAGATCAGTGGGGAAGATCCAATACAGGCAGGATACGTACTAACAGAAATAACAAAGTGACAGCTTTCAATTGGAACATTGAGTACAGAAAGGTCATTTAAATGAAATAAGTCTGGAAAGGTAGGCTGAAGCCAGATTGTGAAGGGCTTTAAAATGCCTGGCTGAGGACGAGAAATAACAGATTCTCAATATTCTTTAACTGAGAAATGATGCTTTGATTTTTGCTTTTAAGATTTGTATTTCAAAAAGAGATTATCATCAATGTGAAGGATAGTGAAGGATAAAGGGGAGAGACTTAAAGGCTGGGAAACCAATTAGGAGGCAGATGAGAGGTGATAAGGATCTGTTATAGAGTGAAGATCATGTAAATGGAGAAGAGACAAATGCAAGATGACTGATTCTTAAGATAAGAGGAAAGGAAGAAATAAGAGTAAGCATTTATATAATACCTAAAATGTGCCCAGGTACTGTGCTAAGAACTTGTTACAAATAACTCATTTGACAAAGGCATTTGCAATATCTCCTTTGATCATAGAATAGAATTTCTAAGAAGTTGTAAACCTGGGTGAGGGGAAGTGTGATGACAGCCTTCAAAAAAATGGGAAGTTGGGAGGGAGAGGAAGATTTGGAGTGGATAATTCATTCTATTCTGGATAGGATGTATTTGAGATAGCTACAAGACATTCAAGTGGAAATGTCCAGTTGAGCAGTTAGTAAAGCAAGAATGAAATCCGAGAGATTAGGGCTGGACTCTTAAGAGATTTGGGAGCCATAATTATAGAGGTAATAATTAAACCCACAAGCACAAATGAAATCACTGAAAGAGTATATGGAGAAAGAAAATCAGGGGGCCTAGTCAGTTCCTTGGGGAAAAAAACATATTAAGAATATTGGGTAATTAGTACTCTTAGTGATGTCATTTTGGTGATCTTTGAGAACAATGTTAGAATGAAGATACAATGCATCCAGCTGTGACTGATCAGACCAATATGAGCTCAGAAAGCTCTGCCACGGGTCAGGCCCAAGTAATCCATATGAACATTTGGAGCGAAGATATCTCTAAAGCTGTGTATCTCATGTTTCTTTTGAGCTTCTGCAATTCTGCTTCACTCATAGAACACAGTGCCTTTTTTTGATGCAGGCCCGCCATGCCGGACAGTCCTGTGTCAGTGTCTCCCATGTCACACAGTTCCAAAGTTCTTCAGAGAGACCTTGAGAATGTGCTTGGAACACTTTTCTAACCACCACATGAGGGCCTGCCTTGTATTAGTTCTCCATAAAATAGTCTTTTAAGCAAACATAAGTTTGGCATTTGAACAATGTGGCCAGACCATCAGAGTTAAGCTCTCTGCAGTAAAATTGGAGTGCTTGACAGTTTAGCTTGAGAAAGGGCCTCAATATCTGGTACCTTATCTTGTCAGGTGATTTTCAAAATCTTCCTAAGACAATTCAAATGGAAGCAATTCAGTTTTCTAGCTTGGTGCTGGTATACTGTCCAGGCTTCACAAGCATACAACAATGAGGTGAACACAATGTAAACCCTTCTCACTTTGGTAATTATTCTAATATTGCTTCTCACCCACCCACAGTTTCCTTCAGAGCCTCTCAAACACTTGAGATAGCTCTGGCAATATGTACATCAACCTCATCATCTATATGGACATCCCTGGAAAGTATACTGCTAAGGTAAATTAGCTTATCCACAATATTCAGGATTTTTCCATTTATTATAACCCATGGTTTCATATATGGATGGTATGGTGCTAGCTAGTGGAAAATTTGAGTTTCTTAATTGTGAAGGCCAAAATTACTACAAGCAATGAAGAATTGACCCCTACTTTAATGTTTCTCAGTTTCAGAGATTGCATTAGGTGCACAATCATCTGCAAATAAAAAAGCATGCACCAACTCTCCCTCTATTTTAGTCTTGTCTTGTATTTTCAAGTTAAATAATTTATCACCAGTGTGGTAGTTGATCTCGATTCTGTGTTCTTCCTCATTGAAGGCACCTGACAAGATTGCTTAAAACATCATGCTAAAAACCATGGAAGGCAAGCACGCAGCCTTGTTTCACTCCATTGGTACTGGAAAAGCATGAGATCATTGTCCATCATCCAGAACCTTGGGCAAATAAGCCTTCATGAAACTGATATACAGTACTGATGAATTTCTCTGGGAAACCAAATTTTGACACAAGTTCTCACAATGGGCATAATCAAAGGTCTTGATCAGATTGTGTCGTGCCCAGGCCTCTGTTCTGCTCCTGGCATTTCTCCTGGAGTTGTTGGGCAGCAAACATCATATCAATTGGTTCCTGTCCCTTTCTGAAGTCCCACTGGCTCTCAGGTAGATGACTATCTTCCAGGTGAAGGATTAACTTATTTAGGAAGACTCTGGAAAGATTCTTGCCTGAAATAACTAAAGAAAAAGACCCTTTTGTGGTTATCACAGAACAATCTATTTCCTTTCCCCTTTTCTTTAAAGAGATGGACAATGTAGGTATCCTTAAACTCCTGAGGGATGACCTCTTGTCATATAACTCAGAAAACTGGTCAACCTTTTTAAGAGCAGTAGACACCCAGCATCATAAATCTCACCTGAAATAAATCCACACCAGATATTTTGCCACATGAGAGGAATCAAATGGCAAACCTCCTCTTCAGGTGAAAGTTCAACCAGTGAACATGGACTTCAACCTGAGGTAAATAAGTCAATGGTTTCAGCATTGATTAATGACAGTCTATTAAAACACAATGGAGGTTCAGCCCATCTGTCTAGGATCATGTCCTTATCACTAATCAATGTGGCTCCATCAGCACTGAATAGCTGAAATGTACCATAAGTCTTTAGTCCATAAGTAGTTTTTTAGGGCATCATAAAAGTGCTTTGGATTGTTACTATCAAGGTAAAACTAAATTTCACCTACCTTCTTACTGAACCAAGAATCCTGAATTTCTTTTTAAGCTTTGCTTGCACTTTAATTTTGATGGAATTAACACTGCCTTCTCAGAGATGAATTATCCTGTTGGTAAACCCCTGGGGAATTCTCATTTAGCAATTTTTGAATTTTCCCATCATTTTTGTCATATTGTTTGTGAGTGTTCTGGCCTAGGTGAGTAAGAGCAGTGCATCAAATCTCTAAAAGTTGCCAACTCCCTTTTTTGTTCCACTGTTTCCAACCATAAGTTGGCTCAGCTTTCCTTCCAAGTTAGAGAAGTGCTTTAATCTGGTGACATAAGTCCTGTGGTCGTCATCTTGCCTTGGGGCCACTGCTTTTATTGAATGTGATTGTTTAGCTTGGAGAGGATAAGTCTATGATCAGTCCAGCATTCTGTGCCCCACAAAAACTTCATTTCTCTCACATTCTATTTCTCTTCTCCTTAATAATGGCATATCCAATGTTTGCTTTGAGGTTGCATCCACAATGTTTTTTTGTGTTTAGGTAAATGGAAGACAGTGTTAGGGATGAGAAGGTCATGAGATGTACAAGTCTGCAGTAGTAACTGACCATTGTTGTTGCTGTTTCCAACTCCATTCTTTCCAAGGACTCCCTGCTATATCTGGTAGTCTTTCATTAAAGACACCCAGATATAGAAGCTTGACTTCTTGGATGGTAAGGTTCTCCAGATCTTCATGAATTTTTTCTTTGACCTCATCAGGGTTTTTATCATGGTGGGAACACATGCACTGATTGATGATGGCGTGGTGTTTTCCTTTCCTGCAAGTGGCAATCACATTGTCATGAACCTGTCATTCACTCCTTTTGGTAGGCATATAAGCTTGTTCATTAGATTAGTTTTTAATTGCAAAAACCTATACCAGCTTCAAGGCACCCACTCCTCTTCACTTCCTGCTATTCCAGAAAAACATGTATCCAGGTCTAACTTAACCTGACCTTCATTTGCCAGCCTTGTTTCACTTAGGGCTGTTATTTGAATGTGATACCTGCTGAGTTCTCTTGAAACAAGAGCTGTTCATCTTTCAGGTCTACTGGTTTTGTGTTGTCTATAAATGTGCATATATTCCATGTACTCATGGTGAGTGGAATCATCATTGCAAATGATGATTGCAAATGTTTTTAACCCCAGGGTGGGATCCCTGACTACTGAGGCAAGCAAACCAGAGTTGAGCGAAGCAGACAATGTTAGGACAACTTTTCTAGCCTCTTTTTCATGCCATGAGGTCCTATAAAAAAGACTGCTCAGATACCAAGGGGATTGCTTCAGTCCAGTGAGAAAATGTGTGCAGGGCTGTGACTACAGATCCCAGTGTATCTGCACTTGCTGTTTCATCAACACTTGCTTGTCACCACAGGATCATGAGATGGGTAAAAATGGTATGGATGATAGCTTTTGATTTGAGCATAAATTGGATTTAAGTGAGACAGAGCTGCTCGCAGTGGTCAGCTTCTCATTCTTCTTTTATAGTCATTCAAGTCCAGTAGCAAGACAAAGTCAAGACTATTTGTGATGGTCCAGGGTGCACTATATGACCTTGATGTCTTCGGTGTGTAACCAGGCTCTCAGCCCTCCACAGCACCTGCTTCAGCTACTTTCATGGCTGTTAGAACAGATTGTTCTAATCCACCTGTCCCACCAAGGGTAGTCATCCCATGTTTGGGTTAATAAACATTGCCCCCTCGCTTAGTGACAGGTTTAAAGTCTGTTGGTTACCTTCAAGTGGTTTAGCCCACCTGCCAAAACAGTTTCTTGAGGGGTTTCCCTTGCACACGCTACAGCTTCTTGAGCCACAAATGAAAGTTAGGTGAAATAGTGGACACACCAAAGCTAGAAAGCAGTCCTGAAAACAGGTGAAAACAGCCCTCATACCAGAGGTACTAGTCCCCTCTGGACACATGCTACACACCCCTCTAAGGGAGTAAGACATGAATGATGATTGCACAGAAAACACCGAAAAGGAACAAGCAGAAAGGTAGGTGAAATTGGTATCAGGAAAGCCAAGGAAAGAGACAGCATTCAGGAAAAGGAAGGGGTTGATTAACAAGGTCAAAAGAAGTAAAGATCAGGACTGAGGAAAGTAACACTATTTAGCAATTTAGAAATCTACAAGAAACCTATTTCTGTCATATAGTGGGGTAGGAATCTAAACTACCAGGCATTGTAAATAGGTTAAAGATTTTCAATACTAAATTATACAAAATTGACCATTAAAATCATTGCATGAAAAATTCTGTTCAAATCTGCTCCCATTTCTTTTAGGCATTGTCTATTGAATTTGAAATTGAAAGAAAATATTGAGTGTAATTACATTATAAGACCAGGTAACTGGGGGTTTTGCTTTTCTTGCTTTCTCAAGGGAGGCAGAGAGAGGGACCAGGGGAAGGGAAGAGAAAGAAGGCAGTGATTTCATTTGGAGAAAAAAAATTATTTAAAAAAAAAAAGGCAGCCTTAGGTTGGTTACTCCTACCTTTAAATTTTGTACTGATAATATCTACCTAAACATATCTTTTAAAACAACTTGTACCCATGCTTTGTGCTTTTCTTGATCAAATAAACTTGTCGCTTATCTTGATTTCTTTCAATATGTCAAAGTACTTGAGCAACAAGAGCATTCTTAAACACAAGTCAGCCACTCAACCACTTTCCATGACTTAGAATTCTTATTTTTCACTAGCAGCAAACTTAGTTTCATCCTAGATTTTTATCATTTCTAATGAAAATATAAGGAATATTTTTAGGTCTGCTATGGAAAATTATTTTCCATTTTTCCCTATTTTTGTTTTAAATGCACAAACCACTCAAAATAGTAAGTGGTAGGATTTTCCCACTGACCCTCTATCATTTTATAATTGTCATTAACTATAATTAAGAATAAAACTTAAGATAAGCAATAGCCAGCTTCTTTATAGATAGATGAAATTATCTTCTGCTCAGTTATTTAGTGCCAGAAGGAAGACCAACATTCTAGTCACCAACCTTCAATCCTGAATTTTTTCGTATGACAGGCATTCCCAATAGACTTTGGGAGAATGAATTGAGAACCATCTTGGAAGTTAAAAAGACCAAATAAAGATCCTTTCAATACAAGCATTTATTGAGAGCCTACCTTGTATCAGCCTCTGGAAATGGAGGTACAAAGATGATTTTACTGGAGGGGAAGCATGTATATATGGATAAATAGTTAATAAATACAAAGCAATTTGATAAAAGGGAAAAATATTAATGATCTGAGAAAAGCCTCTTCTAGGAAACTGTTGTAAAGCAAAGAAAGGGATTCTATCCAGGCATAGGAGATAAATCTTTGCAAAGGAGCAGGTGGGAAATAGATTGTTTGGGGAGAACAAGTAAAAGTCTGAATGGTTGCAGTATAAGGTATATTTGGGGTTGCAATATAAGATATATGAGGAGAAATCATTCTAGAAAAGTAAGAGGTAAATTGTGAGGGTCTTTAAATGCCTAGTGAAGATTGGTTTTATTAGTGAAGATTAGGGAAAGGGGAGCCATGGAAACTTTTTGAGCAGGGAAATGACATGGTCAAATTAATTTTAAAATATCAGTAAAAATAAAAACATGTGGAGAATGGAGTACCAAGAAAATAGGCTTACCAATTAAGAGCTATTGCAATAGTCCAGGAGAAAGTTGACTTGGGCCTAAACTAGATTGGCGACTTGTGAATGAAGAGAAGACAGTTATGAGAAGTGCGAAGATGGGGTCAAGACCTGGCAAATTGGTTAGCTATGGAGGGTAGAGAAGGACTATGGTATAATGTATACTTAATGAAAAAAATTTAAAAAGCTTTGGGGGAAAAAGTCATTTTTAAGAAGTGAACAATGAATTTGGGATCCCTTTGGGACACAGAACTCAAGATGCCTAAAAGGAACAGTTTTATTTCCATACCTTGGAACTGAGTATCCCAATCTTGGAATGTAGTTTTCCTCACCTCTATCAATTGCTCATTTCCTACAAGGCTCAGGTGGAGGAGTTACCTTCATGTAGCTTTTCAGATCCCTCAACTATTAAGGCTTTACCCACAAAAATAGCCATGTGTAGAGATTCTCAATCTCTTGTCTCTTCTCTCCTCCTTGCCCCTCTTCCCCGCCCCCCACCATGCATGTAATATAATCTGAGATGTGAGACTCCCTTTGTAAGAGGTTCCAATCCCCAGTGCAAGTAGGATCAGAGTTCAAGCCTGAGGAGCCTGTCTTTGTCTTTGGTTCTTTATAACTCTTCCCCCAACCCAGCTCTGAGTAAAATCACTTCAAGAAAACAAGTTTGGATCATGTTGAGGGTCTTTAAGGAAAAATAAAGGCACTCATGTACAATGTAATTTGTATTTAGTGCAGAGGCTATTTCCTTCATCATACAAGTTTAAAACACAAAGTGCTCATAAGCATGTTAGAGCAATCTCTAACTCCTATTATATTCTCTCAAGGGGTAGATTTTTACAACACATGTTGGAGACTGCTAGCCAGCCCCTTCAGGCAGTTGGATGGTACAATGGATAGAGTGCTGGGCCTACAGTCAGGATCCAAGCTCAAATGCAACCTCAGGTCAGAGTTTAAAGTGCAAGGTACTTCAATTTTTTCCACTGATTTCCTCATCTGTAAAATGAGCTGGAGAAGGAAATGGCCAACTACTCCAGTGGGGGTCACTGCAAATCAGGATTGAAACAATTTAGGAAGAATCACAACCAGCCATTTCTTTGGAATAGTTTATCTGAGATACAAAATTAGTAGTGATATTGCTCAGTCAAAAGATATGCACAATTTTATGGTTCTTTTGGTCATAGTTCCAAATTGTTCTCCAGAATAGCTGGACCAGTTAGCAACTTGACCAACAATGGTGTATCTATTTATCTATATTTCCTCCAGTTCTTGTCATTTTCCTTTTCTGTGATGTTAGCCAAATATATTAATCAGGGATTGGGTTTTTTCCATTTAATAAGTTTATTTACAACAAATATCATGGTAAATAGTTTTATCCATTCTTCAAAACTAGTCTTACAGACTTACACAACCAGGAGAACATTGTACATAGTAACAACAGCATTGTGCAATGATCGATTATGATAATTTTAGCTCTTCTCATCAATACAGTGATCTAAGACAGTTCCAAAAGAATCATGATGGAAGATGCTATCCACTTCTAGAGAAAGAAATTCAGACCAAAGCATAGTATTTTTTCTCTTTCTTTGGGGATTGTTTTGTGGCATGTTTTTTTTTCCCTTTAGACATGACTAATGTGAAAATGTTTAGCATGATTGCACAAAACATAACCTGTTTCAGATTGTTCACCATCTTGAAGAGGGGGGTATGAAGGCAGGGAGAAAATTTTGGAATTCAAAATCTTATTTAAAAAATAATGTTAAATATTTTCTTTACATGTAATTGGAAAACTACTACTTACATTTTAAAAGAGTCCCAAGAAACCCTGTTTTTATAAGTCTGATTCCTGTATAGGAGAGAAATTCATGTATCTTAATTTGCATATCTCTAATTATTAGTAAGCACTTCTCAATATGCTTACATATATCTTTTTATTTAGCTGAAATCTGCTTGTTCATATTCTTTAATCAATTAGGTGATATTTTTTTATAAATTTCACAATTCCCTACATATTTGAGAAAAAAGGCCTTTATCAGAGAAACTTGCTATAAATTTTCTCTCTAATTCTGCTTTCCTGCACTGATTTTGTTTTTATGAAAATTTTTCATTTCATGTAACCAAAATTAATACATTTTATCTGCCATGATCATGAAACATTTTTCAAAACACAAAGCCGTATCTGAGAATCCTAATGCAGAAATATCTGTTAAGTCTTGGCAAATAATACATGTATCATTACAGTTAGGATCCACTTTTAAGAAAATCCTATGGATAAAAATATAAATGCAAAATAAATTAGGAAGTAAGGGTTTGCATTGTAAAAGATTCGTGAGAGAGTTTCTTTAAATGGAGAATTCATGTAGTTCATGTAAATAGTACTTATTAAAAATTATGTAAATATAGCAGCTCTTCTCAGGGCAAAGAAATGGAAATTGAGATGCCCATCAATTGGGAAATGGCTGAATAAATTGTGGTATGTGATTATGATGGAATATTATTGCTCTGTAAGAAATGATCAGGATGCTTTCAGAAAAAGCTGTAAAGTCCTTCAGAACTCAAAGTGAAATGCACTGTGTACAAAGTAGTAGCAATGTTGTGGGATGATCAACTGTGAATGACTGCTGTTCTTAGCAGTACAATGTTCTAAGACTATTTTGAAGGACTTAGAATGAAAAATGCTATCCATACCCAGAGAAAGAACTGGTTGTGCCTAAATACAGATTGAAGCACTAATAAAAAATTTTTGATTGTAACTATTTTAAAGAAACATTTGTGTTGTAGAAAGCATCAAAAAATGATGGATTCTAGTTCCAGTTTTTGATCCTGTTTTGAGCAAATCATAACCTCTTTTCCCTTTGTTTCTTCAACTGTAAAAATGTAGGTATTAGAACAGATAATCTCTTAAAATCTATTCTAGCCTTTGGAGAGACTTACATCAACTGATGCTGAGTGAAATGAATAGAACCAGAAGATCGCTGTACACTTCAATGTTATAAGAAGATGTATTCTGATGGAAGTGGATATCTTCAACATAAAGAAAATCCAACTCACTTCTAGTTGATCAATGATGGACAGAAATAACTACACCCAGAGAAGGAACACTGGGAAGTGAATGTAAATCGTTAGCACTACTGTCTATCTACCCAGGTTACTTATACCTTTGGAATCCAATACTTAATGTGCAACAAGAAAATGGTATTTACACACATATATTGTAGCTAGATTTTATTGTAACACATAAAAAATGTATGGGATTGCCTGTCATCGGAGGGAGGGAATGGAGGGAGGGGGGGATAATTTGGAAAAATGAATACAAGGGATAATATTATAAAAAAAATTACTCATGCATATATACTGTGAAAAAAATTCTAAATAAAAAAAAAACTCATAAAAAAATCTATTCTAGCCTTAAATATTCTCCAAGACACTGACCCTGTAAAAAAAAAATTTCAACCCTGAAACCATTTATTAAATTTGCAAAGATTCATTTCCTCAATTCAGGTTAAATCTTCAGGCACAGTTCTTATCTTCACTTGTTTCTCTCTTTCTCAATACCCCTCCCTACTTTCAAACCAGCTGGTATTCCTGGTATATACGCATTATGGCTAAGCCACTTAAATAGTGGAGTGTTTACCCTTGTGAATAGGCATCTGCAGAAATTTCTAGTTTTAAATGCAAACATGTCTGTCTTTCAGTTCAGAGACAAAAGAACCCTAAAGCTAGTTTCTCTAAGTAGTAACACCTGTATGTTCTTTGATTTGTTACACTTTTTTTTCAATGTCCAGAATTTTGGCTTACAATTTTACATTTTGGGTGGTCAAGTGTTATACCACTTTCAAGATATCATTTTTATATGTACAGAGTTTTCTACCAGCTAATGGTTTCTTAAGCATTAAGGAAAAATCTAGGTAGATCATTTTCTTTTATCAGGTAAGTTTTGTTTTGAAAATATTAAGTTTTAACACTATTTGACAAAAATTGCTGGGAAAATTAGAAATTAGTTGCCAGAAACTCTGCATTGACCCACATCTAACACCCTGTACTAAGATAAGATCAAAATGGATTCATGATTTAGACATAAAGGATGATGCTCTAAGTAAATTAGAAGAACAAAGGATAGTGTACCTCTCAGATCTGTGAAGAAGGAAGAAATTGGTGGCTAAAGAAGAACCAGAGTACATTATGGATTGCAAAATGGGTAACTTTAATTATATAAAAAGTTTTTATACAGACAAACCAACACAGACAAGATTAGAAAGGAAGCAGTAAACTGGTTAAAAAAAAATTGCATCCAAAGGTTTTGAAAAAGGCCACATAAAATAGAGAACTGACTCAAATTTATAAGAATATAAGCCATTCAATTGATAAATGGTTAAAGGATATGAACAAATTCAGATCAAGGAAATAAAACTATTTGTAGTCATATGAAAAACTGCTCTGAATCACTTGATGAGAGAAATGCAAATTAAGGCAACCTTGAGGTACCACTACACACCTCTCAGATTGGCTAAGATGACAAGAAAAGATGAGGAATGTTGGAAGGGACACTGGGACACTAGTACATTGTTGGTGGAGTTGTGAACTGATCCAACCATTCTAGAGAGCAATTTGGAACTTTGCCCAAAAGGTTATCAAACACATTCATACCCTTTCATCCATCAGTGTCTCTGATTCTGTATCCTAAAAAGATCATAATAAAGGGGAAAAGACAAATATGTGCACAAATGTTTGTGGCAGCCCTTTTTGTAGTGTCAAGGAACTGGAAACTGAGTGAATGTCCATCAGTAGCAGAATAGTTGAAGTTATGTTATTGTTTTATAATTTTTCTATATTATTATTCTATATGGAATATTATTGTTCGATAAGTAACGATCAGTAGGATAATTTCAGAAAGGCCTGGAAGGACTTGGCATGAACTAATGCTAAATGGAGTAGAACCAAGAAAACATACATGGCAACAAGGAGATTATGTGATGATCCATTCTGATGTTCATGTTTCTTTCTAACAGTGATTCAGGCCAGTTCTAATGGACTTATGATAGAGACAGCCATCACCCAGAGAAAGGACTGTGGGGACTGAATGTGGATCACAGCATAGTGTGTTTACTTTTTAAAGTTTGCACTTTGTTTTTTGTTTCCTTTTTGATTTTGTTTTTCCTTGTGCAGCACAATAACTGTGGAAATATGTATAGAAGAACTGCACATGTTTAATACTTGCTGTCTAGGGCAAGGGGTGAGGAAAACATAATTTGCAAAGGTGAATGTTGAAAACATCTATGCATATGTTTTGAAACTTAAAAAGCTTTAAAAAGAAAAAATACTGAATGTGAAATATTTTTTGGGACAGATCAAAGTGTTCAGCAGGCAGTTCCATAGGGCCTGAATTGGATGACCCTAAATGCAGAATACAGATAGTTTTTCACTAAAATCCTCAAATGTTTAAAAGGGATAATGAGATATAGCAAGGTTTAGTAGACTAGTCAACTAGGAATGAATATGCCATAGATACTGCTCAGACTTCATCATATCACTTAACCCTTCTGTCCCCCATCTATAAAACAGAGTTAATCACAGAAGTTTATATGCTGCATAGGTGGAGCCAAGATGGCAGAGAAGATACACGTGGATTTGTAAGCTCCCTTCTTCCCTCATTACCAATTAGCTAAGTCAGCCTCAAAAATAGCGCTGGACTGATAGAAACCACAAGGACTGGAAGCACGACTTACCAGCTGAAGAGAATCTGGAGTTTCAACAGAAAAGGTCGGTTCACAGGGGAGGAAAAAAAAAAAAGGCCATTGCAGACAGGGTGAGGTGCTAGCACACTGCACAGATCAGGCTGGGGAGAACTCTGGGACCAGAGAAGCCATTGAGATAGAGGAATCTGGCACAGGCTGTTAGCTCTTCTCTGCTTATAAAACAGCAGTTCAGAAGAGAAATCAAGCCACTTTAAAATATAAAGCCAGATACTAGAACCACCCCAATCCGGAAGTAACCTAACAGATCTCCCCACGGCTGTGCAGCCGCCTTCTGCTCTCCAGGGCTTCACCTTGGGGTAGTTGAGAGCCTGAACAGTGGGGACACGGCCTGAGGCTGCCTCTAATCCACATAGTGCGGGTCTCAGCCTGAGGCAGTGGAATTCTAGCAGCTGCAGAATTCCCAGAGAAGCAGAACCTTTGAAATAGGGACCACGGTTTCCTGGCAGACACTTCCAATTTGAGCACAGGGGCTTTTCATGTCAGCTGCTGATATCCATGCCCCACGGACGCATTGGCTGGGCTTTGTGACGCTTTCACTGTTCAGCCTTAAACCTCAGGGCAGTCGCTAGGCCACACAGCGGGGTCCATCACTGGGCACTCCTCACAGCCCAGCCATGCTAAATACCTCTGAGGCATTTCTGGGGAGGAGGGAGGGGAACTCTCTCCCAGAGCTCGCTCTCTTACCTCAGGTACAAGGTTGTTGCATTCTACCTCCAGTCTGGGAGGAACCTGGTAAATAAACTTCTTACCCCAAAGGCAAACCCCAACAGATTTTTAACAATGAGTAAGAAGCTGAACAGAATGATTGACACTTTTTTAAAAAATTAATTATAAAATTTTTTGACAGTATATATGCATGAGTAATTTTTTTTTATAACATTATCCCTTGTATTCATTTTTCCAAATTTTCCCCTCCCTCCCTTTATTCCCTCCCCTAGATTACAGGCAATCCCATACATTTTACATGTGTTACAATATAACCTAGATACAATATATGTGTGTAAATCCAATTTTCTTGTTGCACGTTAAGAATTAGATTCCAAAGGTATAAGTAACCTGGGTAGATAGACAGTAATGCTAACAATTTACATTCACTTCCCAGTGTTCCTTCTCTGGGTGTAGTTGTTTCTGTCCATCATTGATCAACTGGAAGTGAGTTGGATCTTCTTTATGTTGAAGATATCCACTTCCATCAGAATACATTTTCATACAGCATTGAAGTGTACAGCGATCTTCTGGTTCTATTCATTTCATTCAGCATCAGTTCATCTAAGTCTCTCCAAGCTTCTCTGTATTCATCCTGCTGGTCATTTCTTACAGAGCAATAATATTCCATAACCTTCATATACCATAATTTACCCAACCATTCTCCAATTGATGGGCATCCATTCATCTTCCAGTTTCTAGCCACTACGAAAAGAGCTGCCACATTTTGGCACATACAGGTCCCTTTCCCCTCTTTAGTATTTCTTTGGGATATAAGCCCAGTAGTAGCACTGTTGGATCAAAGGGTATGCACAGTTTGATAACTTTTTGGGCATAGTTCCAAATTGCTCCACCAACAATGTATCAGGGTCCCAGTTTTCCCACATCCCCTCCAACATTCATCATTATTTGTTCCTGTCATCTTAGCCAATCTGACAGGTGTGTAGTGGTATCTCAGAGTTGTCTTAATTTGCATTTCTCTGATCAGTAGAGATTTGGAACACTCTTTCATATGAGTGGATATAATTTCAATTTCATCATCTATTCATATCCTTTGACCATTTATCAATTGGAGAATGGTTTGATTTCTTATAAATTAGAGTCAGTTCTCTATATATTTTGGAAATGAGACCATTATCAGAATCTTTAACTATAAAAATATTTTCCCAATTTGCTACTTCCCTTCTAATCTTGTTTGCATTAGTATTGTTTGTACAGAAACTTTTTAGTTTGATGTAATCAAAATCTTCTATTTTGTGATCAATAATGATCTCTAGTTCTCCTCTGGTCATAAATTCCTTCCTCCTCCACAGGTCTGAGAGGTAGACTATCCTCTGTTCCTCTAATTATTTATGATCTCATTCTTTATTTTGATCTTATCTTGGTTTATGGTGTTAAGTGTGGATCCATATCTAATTTCTGCCATACTAATTTCCAGTTTTCCCAACAGTTTTTTTCAAATAATGAATTTTTATCCCAAATGTTGGCATCTTTGGGTTTGTCAAAACACTAGATTGCTATAGATGTACCCTTTTTTGTCCTTTGTACCTAATCTGTTCCATTGATGGACTGGTCTATTTCTTAGCCAACGATTGACACTTTCTACAGAGAGAAAGAGCGGGTATCCAACCCCAAGGAAGTTAACAGCAGAGAGTCTGCAGATAACACCCTAAAGGGGAACGATACCTGCCTCCCATCATATAACTCTCTCCTAGAAGAGACTATTAAAAAGTTAAGAGAGTTTGAACAAAATGGGGAAAGGAAATAGAAGCTATGATAGAGGATAACAACGTCCTGAAATTTGAGTTGGAAAAAATAAAGAATTCACAAGAGGTGCAGGGAAACAAAATTTGTGAATTAGAAAACATTTTAAAAAATCACAGGAAAGTAGGATTTCTGAATTGGAAAAGATAAAGTGTCAAGAAAATAGGATTTCTGAATTGGAAAAGATAAAAAAGTGTCAAGAAAGTAGGATTTCTGAATTGGGAAAAGAAAATTCTCTAAAAAAATTAGGGAAATGGAAAAAAATTCAATAGAGCAAAATAATTCATTTAAAAACTCAATTGGGCATATACAAAACAACTAGAAAATGTGAATGAAGAAAATAACTCATTAAAAATCAGGACGGAACAAATAGAAATGAATGATTCATTGAGAACCCAAGAATCAGTCAAAACAAACAAAAAAAAAAAATGAAAAGCTGGAGAATAACGTCAAATACTTACTGAGAAAATCTATAGACCTGGAAAGTAGATCTAGGAGAGATAATCTGAGGATCATTGGACTTCCCGAAAACTATGACCAAAAAAAGAGCCTAGATTCTATTCAGGAAATCTATCAAAGAGAACTGTCCAGAGATAATAGAAACAGAATAGGTGTTGAAAGAATTCATTGAACACCTTCTGAAAAAGACCCTAAAAAAAGAACTCCACCAAACATTGTGGCTAAGCTGCAGAACTACCAAACAAAGGAAAAAAATATTGCAAGCAGCTAGAAAAAAACAATTCAAATATCAAGGTGCCACAATAAGGGTCACTCAAGATCTGGCTGCCTCCACATTAAAGGATCAAAGGGCCTAGAACCTGATATTCCAAAAGGCAAAAGAACAAGGATTGCAAGCAAGAAACTACCCATCTAAGTTTAGCATTTTCTTCCATGGAAGAAGATGGTCATTTAATGAAACAGAGGAATTCCATTTGTTTCTAAGAAAAACACCAGACCTAAAACAAAAAAATGATCTACATCCACAAGACTGAAGAGAAGCAGAAAACGTAAAAAGAACTCTTGAGAACTGTATCTCTGTTGTGGATATACAAAAAGTCCGCATGGATAATTTGATTTTAGTGATTTAAAAAAAGGGGAGTAGTAAAGGGAAGGAGATAGTATCAGAAAAAGGGAAAGGAGAAATAAAAAGAGGGAAACTACATCCCAGGGAGAAGCATAGAAAATCTACCACATCTGAGGGAATTTAGAGAGGGGGAGAAAAATTGTGTGAATCTTACTCTCATCAGAGTAGGCTCAAAGAGTAAATAATTGACATATTTGTTTTTCAGAGAATTCCTTCTCACCTCATTAAAAGGAGGGTGAGGAAAAGGGAAAAGGAAAAGGGGAATAAGGGAAGGGTACAAGAAAAGGGAAGGGACTTAAAAGGAGGGGGGAGGGATACTAAAAAGGGAAGGCAGTGCATCACAAGTGGGGTCTATAAATTAAATATTGGGGAAAAGGTTCAGGGGGGTCAAGGGAAAAATGCATAATCTGGGGATAATACGATAGCAGGAAATAAAATAGTAATTTTAACTGTAAATGTGAATGGGATGAACTCTCCCATCAAACGGAGACGGACAGCAGACTGCATCAAAAGTCAGAACCCTACAATATGTTGTTTACAGGAAACACACTTAAAGCAGGGAGATACATACAGAGTAAAGGTAAAAGGTTGGAGCAGAGTCTATTATGCTTCAGGTAAAGCCATCTTTATCTCAGATCAAGCAAAAGCAGAAATTGATCTAATTAAGAGAGATAAGGAAGGAAACTATATCCTGCTAAAAAGTAGCATAAACAATGAAGCCATATCAATACTAAACATATATGAACCAAGTGGTATAGCATCTTAACTTTCTAAAGGAAAAGTTAAGAGAGTTGCAAGAAGAAATAGACAGTAACTATAATAGGGGGGGATCTCAACCTTGCACTCAGATTTAGACAAATCAAACCACAAAACAAATTAAAAAGGTAAATAGAACATTAGAAAAACTCGGTATGATAGACCTTTGGAGAAAAATTAATAGTGACAAAAAGGAGTATACTTTCTTCTCAGCAGTTAATGGAACCTATACAAAAATTGACCATATATTAGGACATAAAGATCTCAAAATTAAATGCAGGAAGGGAGAAATAATAAATGCCTTCTCAATTCACTGCATTCAATAAGAAGTTAGGGGTAAATAGACCAAAATAATTGGAAACTGAATAATATCATCTTAAAGAATGACTGGGTGAAACATCAAATTATAGAAACAATTTCACCCAAGATAATGACAATGATGAGACATCATACTAAAATCTGTGGGATGCAGCTAAAGCGGTAATAAGGGGAAATTTTATATCTTTAGAGGCTTATTTGAACAAAATAGAGAAAGAGATTAATGAATTGGACCTGCAACTTAAAAAGTTAGAAAAAGACCAAATTAAAAATCCCCAACCAAAAATCAAACTCGAAATACTAAAATTAAAAGGAGAAATCAATATCAAAAGTAAAGCTATTGAATTAATAAATAAAACCAAGAGTTGGTTTTATGAAAAAGCCAATAAAATATATAAACCTTTGGTAAACCTGATCAGAAAAAAGAGGAAAATCAAATTGTTAGTCTTACAAATGAAAAGGGGGATCTTTCCACCAATGAAGAGGAAATTAGAGAAATAATAAGGAGTTACTTTGCCCAACTTTATGCCAATAAATTTGATAACTTAAGTGAAATGGATGACTTCCTCCAAAAATATAGGCTTCCTAGATTAACAGAGGAGGAGATAAATTGCTTAAATAGTCCCATTTCAGAAAAAGAAATAGAACAAGCTATTAATCAACTCCCCAGGAAAAAATCACCAGGACCAGATGGATTTACATGTGAATTGTACCAAACATTTAAAGAACAATTAGCCCCAATGTTATATAAACTATTTGAAAAAAGAGGATGAAGGAATTCTAACCAAACTCCTTTTATGACACAGACATGGTACTGAAACCTAAACCAGGTCGATCAAAAACTGAAAAAGAAAATTATAGACCAATTTCCTTAATGAATATTGGTGCTAAAATCTTAAATAAGATATTAGCAAAAAGACTTCAGAAAATCATCCCCAGGATAATACACTATGATCAAGTAGGATTTATACCAGGAATGCAGGGCTGGTTTAATATTAGGAAAACTATTAGTATAATTGACCATATTAATAATCAAATTAATAAAAGCCATATGATCATCTCAATAGATGCAGAAAAAGCATTTGATAAAATCCAACATCCATTCCTACTAAAACCGCTTGAGAGTATAGGAATAAATGGACTATTCCTTAAAATGAGCATATATTTAAAACCATCAGTAAACATCTTATATAATGGCAATAAACTGGAACCTTTCCCTGTAAGATCAGGAGTGAAACAAGGTTGCCCACTATCACCATTACTATTCAATATAGTACTAGAAACTCTAGCCTTGGCAGTAAGAGCCAAGAAAGAGATTCAAGGAATTAGAGTAGGAAATGAGGAAATCAAACTGTCACTCTTTGCAGATGATATGATGGTATATTTAGAAAACCCCAGAGATTCTAATAAAAAGTTATTAGAAATAATTCACAACTTTAACAAAGTTGCTAGATACAAAATAAATACACATAAATCCTCAGCATTTTTATACATCACCAACAAAATGCAATAGCAAGAGATACAAAGAGAAATTCCATTCCAAACAAATGTTGAGAGTATAAAATATTTGGGAATCTTATCTACCAAAGAAAAGTCAGGAATTATATGAGCAAAATTACGAAATACTTGCCACAAAAAATAGATTTAAATAATTGGAAAGACATTCAGTGCTCTTGGATAGGCCGAGCGAATATAATAAAGATGACAATACTCCCCAAACTAATCTATTTAGTGCTATACAATAAGACTCCCAAGAAACTATTTTAATGACCTAGAAAAAATAACAAAATTCATATGGAAGAATAAAAGGTCGAAAATTTTAAGGGAACTAATGAAAAAAAGTCAGAGGAAGGTGGTCTAGGTGTACCTGATCTAAAGCTATATTATATAGCAGCAGTCACCAAAACCATTTGGTATTGGCTAAGAAATAAACCAGTCGATCAGTGGAACAGATTAGGTACAAAGGACAAAAAAGGGTACATCTATAGCAATCTAGTGTTTTGACAAACCCAAAGATGCCAACATTTGGGATAAAAATTCATTATTTGAAAAAAACTGTTGGGAAAACTGGAAATTAGTATGGCAGAAATTAGATATGGATCCACACTTAACACCTTATACCAAGATAAGATCAAAATGGGTCCATGATTTAGGCATAAAGAATGAGATCATAAATAGATTAGAGGAACAGAGAATAGTCTACCTCTCAGACCTGTGGAGGAGGAAGGAATTTATGACCAGAGGAGAACTAGAGATCATTATTGATCACAAAATAGAAGATTTTAATTACATCAAACTAAAAAGTTTCTGTACAAACAATACTAATGCAAACAAGATTAGAAGGGAAGTAACAAATTGGGAAAATATTTTTACAGTTAAAGGTTCTGATAAAGGTCTCATTTCCAAAATATATAGAGAACTGACCCTGATTTATAAGAAATCAAACCATTCTCCAATTGATAAATGGTCAAAGGATATGAACAGACAATTCTCAGATGATGAAATTGAAATTATATCCACTCATATGAAAGAGTGTTCCAAATCTCTACTGATCAGAGAAATGCAAATTAAGACAACTCTGAGATACCACTACACACCTGTCAGATTGGCTAAGATGACAGGAACAAATAATGATGAATGTTGGAGGGGATGTGGGAAAACTGGGACCCTGATACATTGTTGGTGGAGTCGTGAAAGAATCCGGCCATTCTGGAGAGCAATTTGGAACTATGCCCAAAAAGTTATCAAACTGTGCATACCCTTTGACCCAGCATTGCTGCTATTGGGCTTATATCCCAAGGAAATACTAAAGAGGGGAAAGGGACCTGTATGTGCCAAAATGTTTGTGGCAGCTCTTTTTGTTGTAGCTAGAAACTGGAAGATGAATGGATGCCCATCAATTGGAGAATGGTTGGATAAATTATGGTATGTGAAGGTTATGGAATATTATTGCTCTGTAAGAAATGACCAGCAGGAGGAATACAGAGAGGCTTGGAAAGACTTACATGAACTGATGCTGAGTGAAATGAATAGAACCAGAAGATTGCTGTACACTTCAACAACAATGTTGTATGAAGATGTATTCTGATGGAAGTGGATATCTTCAACATAAAGATCCAACTCACTTCCAGTTGATCAATGATGGACAGAAAGAACTACACCCAGAGAAGGAACACTGGGAAGTGAATGTAAATTGTTAGCACTACTGTCTATCTACCCAGGTTACTTATACCTTCGGAATCCAATACTTAACATGCAACAAGAAAATTGGATTTACACACATATATTGTATCTAGGTTATACTGTAACACATGTAAAATGTATGGGATTGCCTGTAATCTAGGGGAGGGAATAAAGGGAGGGAGGGGAAATTTGGAAAAATGAATACAAGAGATAATGTTATAAAAAAAATTACTCATGCATATATACTGTCAAAAAAATTTATAATTATAAAATTAAAAAAATTAATTAAAAAAAAAGATTGTTTAAAGTGTGGATGAGGATTAGGCTTCATGAAAGTGTAGTAACAGATGAATTAAATGAGGTTTCTGAATCCAAAAAAATGTGTATGATACAATTTGAAATAAAAGAATTGTTAAAGACTTCACAATTATATATATATATATACATATATGTTTATATGTATATATATATATAGAGAGAGAAGCATCAGTTAGAATTAAAGCAAATTGATCTAAAACTGCTCTCCTGTTTTAATAATGCAAGATCTGATCTAATTTTAATCTATATCAAGAAAGAATGTGTAGCTTGAATAGGCATAATAGTGTTCTAAGCAAAATTGTTTATTTTTATTCTGCATTCTCCCACAAATAGAAAAATCATGTAGAATCAAACTGAGTAGACACTAAAAATGAGGCATACATGCAGTGGGTGGCAAAAGCATCTTACAACTCCTGGACTTTCTTCATAAAGTTTTCACACAGGTACCCCTGGGTTTGTCATTTCTTCTAGGATATTTGCCCCAGTTGAGTTACTGTCAATTACTGTCCCATTCCTCAAAGTTTCATTCCCTCTTTCTATCAAGGATGTGTGTCTCTGCTTCCTCAATTGTGCCAAAATGCATAATTGGCTATCTTCTACTTCCCTGAAAGATGCCATGTCTAATGGTAGAGGAGGAAAAAGGAAATAGCCCTCCCTCCCTCTATAGGGGGACTCAAAAATCAGTCAATAAATATTTATTAAACAATTATATGCCATTATAAGTACTAGGGGGAGAAGGAAAGGGAAAAGCTGCAAAAAACTCTATAAACCCCAGATTCTTAAACTGTGGTTCATGACCCCATATGGAGACTTCTTAACTGAATGTGGAGTTTGTAAAATTATGATTTATTATCAATTAATGCTTGATCTGTATAACTGTTTATATGCCATTTCATATACAAATTTCTCAGGTAAAAAATATGCCATGAGTAGAAATAAATTTAAGAAGCCCTGAATTATAATATAAAAACTGAAAATAATCACCAAAAGAAAGTTCGAGCATTAAGAATCAGAAAAGGCTTCTTATAGCATGTTTGTTCAAATAAAGTTTTTATTTTATTATG
This sequence comes from Sminthopsis crassicaudata, assembly GCF_048593235.1. Classification (NCBI taxonomy): domain Eukaryota; kingdom Metazoa; phylum Chordata; class Mammalia; order Dasyuromorphia; family Dasyuridae; genus Sminthopsis; species Sminthopsis crassicaudata. The sequence goes on along the minus strand of NC_133617.1, from coordinate 606,711,750 downwards.
ATCAAAATTTTACTTCCCACAATCCTATCTCTTATTTACTCATAATTTTTCCCTTTTCAATAAATCTAATAAGTAAAATATTTCATGTTTCCCTAACTTATTTAAGGTAAAGCCAATTATGTTTAAATCATGTACTCATTTTGGATTGTATATGGTGTCAGATGTCGGTCAACATTTTTGCACATGTGGTTCCCTTTCCCTCCTTTAAGGTCTCTTTGGGATATAAGCCCAGTAGAAACACTAGTGGGTCAAAGGGTCTACACAGTTTGATAACATTTTGAACATAGTTCCAAATTGCTCTCCAGAATGGTTGTATCCAATCACAGTTCTACCAACAATGTAATACAACAATGTATTAGTGTCCCAGTGTTCCCACATCCCCTCCAACATTCTTTGTCTTTCACCTTAGCCAAATTTAGAGGTATGTAGTAGTATCACAGAGTTATCTTAATTTGCATTTCGCTGATCAATAGTGATTTGGAACACCTTTCATATGAGTAGAAATAGTTTCAATTTCTTCATCTGAAAATTCATATCCTTTGACCATTACCAATTGGAGAATGGCTTGAATTCTTATACATTTGAGTCAATTCTCTAGAAACGAGGCCTTTATCAGAACCTTTGAATTTAAAAATATCTCCCCAGTTTATTGCTTCCCTTCTAATCTTGTCTGAATTAATTTTGTTTGTATAAAAACAATATACTCAAAATTATTTATTTTGTGATCAATAATGATGTCCAGTTCTTCTTCAGTAACAAATTACTTCTCCAGATCTGAGAGGTAAATTATCCTATGTTCTAATTTGTTTATAATATTCTTTATCATATTCTTTATGTCTGGATCATGAACCCATTTTGACCTTATTTTGGTATACAGTATTAAGTGTCAATGCCTAGTTTCTGCCATACTAGTTTCCAATTTTCCCAGAAGTTTTTGTCAAATAGTGAGTTCTTATCCCAAAAACCAGGGTCTTTGGGTTTGTCAAATACTAGATTACTATAGTCATTGGCTATTTTGCCCTGTGAACCTAACCTATTCCACTGATCAACTACTTTTATTTCTTACCCAACACCAAATGATGTTGATGACCACTGCATTTTTTTTCATTCCTTTGAATTCTTGACCTTTTTCTGTTCTTCCACATGAATTTTGTTATTTTTTCTAGGTCAGCAAGATAGTTTCTTGGGAGTTTGATTGGTATAGCACTAAATAAATATATTAGGTAGCATTGTCATCTTTATTATATTCACTCGACCTATCCAAGAGCACTTGATATTTTTCCAATTGTTTAGATCAGACTTTATTTGTGCAGAAAGTGTTTTGTAGTTTTGCTCATATAATTCCTGACTTTCCCTTGGCAGATAGACTTCCAAATATTTTATACTATCGGCAGTTATTTTAAATGGAATTTCTCTTTGTATCTTTTGCTGTTGATTTTGTTAGTGATGTATAAAAATGCTGATTATGTGGATTTATTTTGTATCGTACAACTTTGCTAAAATTGTGGATTATTTCTAATAGTTTTAAAAATTGATTCTCTAGGGTTTTCTAAGTGTAGCATCATATCATCTGCAAAGAGTGATAGCTTGATTTCATCATTATGTACTCATAATTCCTTTAATCTCTTTTTCTTCTCTTATTGCCAAAGCTAACATTTCTAATACAATATTAAATAATCATGGTGATAGTGGGCAACCTTGTTTTATCCCTGATCTTATTGGGAATGATTCCTGTTTATCCCCATTACATATGATGCTTACTGATGGTTTTAAATAGATGCCACTGACTATTTTGAGGAAAAGTCCATTTAGTCCTAGGCTCTCTAATGTTTTTAATAGGAGTGGATGTTGGATTTGATCAAATGCTTTTTCTGCATTTATTGAGATAATATGTTTTTGTTTGATTATTGATATAGTAAATTATGCTAATAGTTTTCCTAATATTTAACCAGCCTGGTATAAATCCTACTTGGTCATGGTATATTATCCTGGAGCTGACTTTTTGCAATCTCTTTGCTAATATCTTATTTAAGATTTTTGCATCAATATTCATTAGGGAAATTGATCTATAATTTTCTTTCTGTTTTCATCCTACCTGGTTTGGGTATCAGTACCATGTCTGTGTCATAAAAGGAATTTGTAGGAGTCCTTCTTTCCCTATTTTTTTCAAATAATTTATATAGTATTGGAGTTGATTGTTCTTTAAATGTTTGGTAGAATTCGCATGTAAATCCATCTGATCCTGGAGATTTTTTCTTAGGGAGTTGATTAATAGCTTGCTCTGTTTCTTTTTCTAAAATGGGACTATTTAAGTGATTTATTTCCTCTCCTGTTAATTTGGGCAATCTAATTTTTTGTAGTATTACTCCATTTCACTCAGGCTATCAAATTTATTGGCATAAAGTTGGGCAAAATAACTCCTAATTATTGCTCTAATTTCCTCTTCATTGGTGGAAAGTTCTCCCTTTTCATTCTTGAGACTAACAATTTTATTTTCCTCTTTCCTTTTTTCTAATCAAATTAAGTAAAGGTTTATTTTATTGTTTTTTCATAAAACCAACTCTTATTTTTACCTATTAATTCAATAGTTTTTTTATTTTCAATTTTATTGATCTCTCCTTTTATTTTTAGAATTTCAAGTTTGGTATTTGGTTGGGGGGGAGGGGTTAATTTGTTCTTTTTTAGTTGCAAGCCCAATTCATTGATTTTCTCTTTCTCTAATTTATGTAAGTAAGAATTTAGAGATATAAAATTTCCCTCTTATTACTACTATGGCTGCATCCCACAAATTTTGGTATGTTATCTCATTATTGTCATTCTCTTGTCTGAAATTATTAATTGTGTCTATGATTTGCTTTTTCACCCATTCATTCTTTAGATTGAAATTATTTAATTTCCAATTACTTTTTGGTCTATTTTCCCCTGGCGTTTTATTAAATGTAATTTTTATTGCATCATGATCTGGAAAAAAATGCATTTACTATTTATGCCTTTCTGCATTTGATTTTGAGGTCTTTATGCCCTAATATATGTTAATTTTTGTATAGTTTCCATGAACTACCAAGAAAAAATGTACTTCTTTCTGTCTCCTAAGGTCTATTATACCTAACTTTTCTAGTATTCTATTTACCTCCTTAACTTCTTATTTATTTTGTGATTTGATTTATCTAGTTCTAAGAGCAAGGCTGAGATCTCCCAGTATTATAGTTTTGCTGTCTATTTCTTCTTGCAGCTCTCTTAACTTCTCCTTTAGGAATTTAGATGCTACATCACTTGGTGCATATATGTTTAATATTGATATTTCTTCATTATCTATGATGCCCTTTAGCAAGATATAGTTTCCTTCCTTTATCTCTTTTAATTAGATCAATTTTTGTTTTTGTTTGATCTGAGATCAGGATGGTGTAGAGGCTCACAGATAGTGGGAGAACTGTGAGTAAAGTATAAGACCCTTCAGTCCAGAAGAAACCTGCTAAAAAGGTTCCCCATTTTCCATATGTAATTTCTCACCTCCCTCCCTGAGAAGTCAGGGTGCTTATTCAGTGTGTAAGATAATGGTTTTCTAGTTCACATATACTTAGTATGATATGATGTAATCTTTCTAGTATGATTTAATGATGTAATCACTCTAGTTGGCATATATTTAGTGTGATGTAATGATGTAATCAGACTGAGGTATTTAAGGGCTGAGAGGAGTAGAGATGAGAGCTCAAGCTCAATCTCAGACTCAGACTCAAACTCAGACACAGAGGAGACACAGAAGACAGAGACAGAAACAGAGAACCTCCTGGTGGCTCTCCTGCCTTCATCACTCCTCCACCTAACACCAAGACTGATCCATAGATACTCCAGAGAACTAGTCTGGACACTACATTTTGGGGCCCTAAATGTAAGGCTCTAGACTTAAGTATCTACATTCAGCAGTTCGACTGACTTGATCGTAAGCTCAGTGGAGAAGTCCCTGTGACCCAGAAATAGGGTGAGTACAAAAATAGACAAGGAGGAAACTTTGGTAAGGGCTAAACTAGTCATTTTCATTTTCCAGCTGAAATGGGGCAAATACTAAGAAAAGAGCCTCCCCTACCTCGAGGGGAATGTGAAGCATCTGTAGTTAGGTTAATAGAGAAGCAAGGTTTGTTGGTAACTCAGAGGCAGATCACTGGGCTCTTAAATATATTAGCATGCATGTCTCCTTGGCTCTCTTAAGGAAGAAAAATTAGAATCGGATATGTGGGAAATAATGGGAGAGCAACTAATTGGACATTACAAAACTACAGGTTCTGATTCAATTCCTAAGGAAGCATTCTTTATGTACAATATAATACAATTGGCTTTAAAGAATCCCACAAGTTTTAAAACAAGGAAAGATTTTATTGTGGACTGCCAGACAATGAAGTGTGAGGAGAAAGAGTGGGAAGGGGATGGTACTGACAAGGCAGCTGGAAAGCATGGGCAGTTGGGCCAAGTTAAATAACTTAAGTATCCTGGTGATAAGCTTAAAGAATATGGTGCTTCTCACCTTCACAATTTCACAAGGGAAGTTTCACTTCCACTTGCACCTGAGCAGGCACCCTTAGGGCATTCCGCATCTCCTGGCCCTCCTCCCTCAACTCATTGTGGGCCAGAGGAGGAGGAGGAATGGAAGGGGCAGTGACATCATCAGCACTGCCTATGCAGCAGTTTTGCCCACCCCCTATGTCACCATTACAAGGGGCATTAGTTAAAGCTAAAGAGGAAGGACAGGATACATCTAGTTTGAGAATAGAAGCATGCCCTGTAATTGAAGAGTTTGACTCTTCAGGTCAAGCCAGGAAAAGATACACTCCTTTTAATTCAGAAATTATCAAAGATCTGAAAAAAAGGTTTGCATTCTTTATGGGCTACATCGTCTTATGTTAAGATGGTATTAGAGAATTTGGCTTATGAAGTTTTATTTTACTGGAGATCTATAGCAAAGACATATTTAGAACCTGGACAAAACTTGTGGCTTTCTCAGTATAGTGAACTCTGCAGAATACAGGCCCAATGAAATAGGCAATCTAGAGTTAATATATCAGTCATCTTTGATCAACTAGCAGGTGTTGATCCTTATGAAGATACTTTAGCGCAGATTACCCTTTGATAGTATATGGAGCAAATTGCTGCTGCTACTATCAAAGCATGGGGAACCCTCCCAGGAAGACAAGATAGAGGATAAGCCTTCACTAAAATAGCACAAGATTCAAATGAACCCTTTGCTGATTTTGTGGGATATCTGCAGACATCTGTCATTAGAACTACTGGTGAAAATGCAGCAACAGAAATGATAAAACTTGCTAGAGAAAATGCTAATGAGGATTGTAAAAGAATTATACTAGGACTACACAAAGATATTCCTTTAGAAGAGATCATAAAGCAGAACATGGGAAGATAGGGTCCCTTGTGGCAAGGGATTTCCAGAGATACTCGTTAATGCTTTCAGTGTGGTAAAGTAGGGCATTTGAAAACTCAATGTTGACATAAAAAACAGGGTGGGTGAGCAAGACCCCAAACCCCATGTACAAAATGCAATAGAGACTTCCATTGGGCATTAGAATGTAGAATGACTCAAGGTAATGGGAAGCTCCAGGACCCCAGGCAAAAAACACTTGGGGCATGATGGCAGCTGATGCCACACCCAGAGAGTCTTTAGAAGTTCAGTACTCAGACATGATCAATCAGCCGAGAAGCAATCTAATGGGAGAAAGAGTTACATAATCAATCAGCCAAGAAGCAAGCTGATGGGGGGAAAGGGACTACAATTGGGGAGAATAGAGTTGTATGCAACTGGAACTACTGAGATATCCCTTGAAGAGGTGAAATCTGTTCCTTTCCAGCCTAGGGATTCCTTGCCTCCAGGCACAGTAGTCTTGACCATTTCACCTCCTGAGAGTACTTACAAAATAGTGTTCATCCAAACACTGATGTGGGAAACTAGGGAATGAGTGGATAATATTCCAGTCACTAATACAAGTAGACAATGTGGACTTGTCAACCAGGAGAAGTAGTAGCATCAGATTTACTGATACAGACTCCTAATAGGTAATCTGATGATAGTTGCCCAGATTTTGACTCCCAACAACAGAATCCGGTAATATTCTTGACTAAAGCAGTTACAACTGACCATCTTATGCTCACTATCTATATAAATGGCATACTATTAGAAGGATTGGTAGACACAGGTGCAGATCCTACAGTCATTAGAGGTGCCAACTGGCCCAGTCACTGTTGAAAGATTAAGGCTTATATGTCTGGAATAGGGGGATCAATAACAGCTGAAGTTAGTGCTACCCCTTAGAGATGGACATTTGAAAGTGAAACAGGAGTTTTTACTCCTTTTGTAGTTGAAAAAACCCCCATCAATCTGTGGGGAAGAGACGTCTTACAACAGTTAGGATTACAAATGAGTACTTTGGCTTTTTAGGCAGGGCTGCTGTTGAAGGCCTGCCAACATTCTCACCTGTTCCCATTCAATGGAAAACTGATACATCAGTGTGGGTAGAACAATGGCCCTTAGCTAGTGATAACATTCAGTCCTTATTAGATATAGTACAAGAGCAACTGACCAAGAACACTTACAACCTTCTCTTAAGTCCTTGGAATTCCCCTATATTTGTTGTAAGACAGAAATCTGGAAAATGGAGCATGTTGATTGATTTAAGAAAAGTAAATGAACAGATGGAAACTATGGGAACTCTTCAGCCTGGACTTCCATCTCCTACTCAATTGCCTAGAGAATGGCCTCTTTGGATTATAGACATTAAGAATTGTTTCTATTCTATCCCTCTAGATAAGAAGGATATGAAAAGATTTACCTTTTCAGTGTCCAGTATTAACTTAACTGAGCTTTATGAAAGATATGAATGGACAGTTTTGCCACAGGGAATGAAAAACAGCACTACTATGTGTCAAATGTATGTGGTTGCTGTTCTTACTCCAGTAAGACAAGCATTTCCAAAAATTATGTTATTGAATTACATGGATGATATATTGGCAAGTGCACCTGAGGAGCAAATGTTAGTGTTTCTATGGTCTTTTGTAGACTTGCTTCTAAGGAACAACAAATTGCACATAGCACCAGAAAAAAATTCAAAGGTATGCTCCTTTTCAATATTTAGTATATGAAGTGTACCCTAAGGTGCTTACAGTACAAAAGTTTTCTTTAAGAACAGAGAAGTTAAAGACTTTAAATGACTTTTTAAAATTGATAGGAGATACTCAATGGATTCAACTGTCCAGTGTTAGGATTAATTCCCTATCAATTACAACCATTATATGACATTTTAAGGGGAGATATTGCTTTAAACTCATCATGTCAGCTTACAAAAGAAGCTCCAAAGGCTTTGAGAGAAGTAGAACTTGCTTTATCCAATGTGGTTGAAAGAGTCACTCAAAAAACCCTTGGAATTATCAGTTTTTGCTATAAAAGAGGCAGCTACAGCAGTCCATCAAGGAGACAGTGTGATAAAGTAGGTGAACCTCCCAGCACGAGAACAAAGCCTTACTCCTTACCCAGTGCTTGTGGCTAGAATTTTATTAAAGACCATTAAGTGAGCAGTACAATCATCTGGGATGACACCTGACAAGATACACACCTTTTATACCAATGCACAAATTAATGTGTGCTGTGAAACCATCCCAGAATGGCGAATTTTATTGGCCACAACTCCAAATTTTACACATGCATCTCCATTAAAGATAATGCAGCTATTCCATAATTGGCAATAGATTCTTGAAGAAAAGGATCCTAAAGTTCCTCTTAAAGGATAAACTATCTTTACAGATGTGTCCAAACATAACATTTGTGCTGTATACTCTCATGAGTAACTATAAAGAGAGTAGTCAGAACTACTTTTCAGTCCACTCAGCAGAATGAATAGTATGCAATCATTCTAGCTCTTATTATCCAGGAGATGTAAATATAATATCTGAATCAGCCTATTCAGTAGGAGTGGTACAAAGAATTGCTACAGCCCAAATAAAATTTGTAGTTTCCAATATATCTCAACTATTTAAGGAACTTCAAGAGCAAATGAGAAAGCGTCCAGATAAGATTTACATATTACATGTCTACTCACATAGTGGACTTCCAGGTCTTATTTTTGATGGTAATTCAAAGGTACATCATCTTCCAACCATGTTAGCCAATACTCCTGTATTTCAGGTAGCCAAGAATCTCATTCTACATATCATCAGGCTGCTTGAGCTTTATGTTTGCAATTTGGGATAACAAAAGAGGAAGATAAGAGCATTGTAAAAGCCTATACAGCTTTATTTCCTGCCATCTTATTCACCCCAAATTACACTTTTCTCTTTCCTTTTCCCCTTTCCCTCCTCCCCAATATTTTACTTATGAGCACTCCTCGCCTCAAGCAGTCCTCCCTCTTTAGAAAGCCTCCCCTTGTCTTACATTTTTCCCCTACTATTTCTGTTTCCCCTTCTATTTAGCCTACTCCTTTTCTTTTCCCCTTTCTCTTCCCAATTTTTCTATAAGATGAGAAAAATTTCTCCATGAAATCAAATATGTCTAATATTCTCTCTTTGAGTCAAATCTGATGAGAGTGAGATTCATACAATGTTCATCCCACTCCCTTCTTTCCCTCAGTTATAACAGATTTTCTTTGCCTCTTCCTGAGATGTAATTTCCCTCATTTTACTTCCACTTTCCCCTTTTCCCAGTACAATCCCCTTTCCACCTCTAGCTTCTTTTTTTGTTATAAAAGTAAAATAAAATTATGCATGCACTATGTATACCCATAATATTTATAGGTATCTTTTCTTTTTACCTTTTTATGCTTCTCTTGAGTTCTATGTTTACAAGTCAAATTTTTTGTTTAGCTCTAGTCTTTTCATCAGAAATACATGGAATTCACCTGTATCACTGAATGCCCATCTTCCCTGGAAAAAATGCTCAATTTAGCTGGGCAGTTTATTCTTAGCTGCATTCCAAGTTCCTTTGCCTTTCAGAATATCAGATTCCAGGCTCTTTTGATCCTTTAAGGTGGAAGCTGCTAGGTCCTAGGTAATCCTTATTGTGGCTCCTTAGTATTTGAATTGTTTTTTCTGGCTACTTGCAATATTTTTCTCTTGGTCCAATAGTTCTGAAATTTAGTCATGATATGCCTTGGGAGTTTTAATCTTGTGGTCTCTTTCAGAAAGAGTTTGATGAATTCTTTCAATGGCTATATTACTTTCTGCTTCTGTGGCATTATGGCAGTTCTCTTTGATGATTTCCTGAAAAATAATGTCTAGGCTCTTTTTTTCATCATGGTTTTCAGGAAGTCCAATAATCCTTAGATTGTCTCTCTTAAATCTATTATCCAGGTCAGTTGTTTTCCCAATGAGGTATTTTATATTTTATTCTATTTTTTCTTTTTTTTTTTTTTGTTTTGCTTGATTGATTCTTGATGTCTCATTGAGTTATTCATTTACATTTGTTCAGTTCTAATTTTTAGTGAATTATTTTCTTTATTTACTTTTTTTAGTTCTTTTTGTATTTGTCTAGTTGAATTTTTAAATGAGTTGTTTTGTACTTTTTTTTCCGTTTCACAAATTCTGTTTCCTAGGGGTGATTTTCTTTTTCCATTTTGTCAAATCTTTTTTTAAGGAGTTACATGCTTTTTCCATTTCACTAAGTCTATTTTGTAATTTTCTTCAGATAATTTGTTTCCTTTTCCAAACTTCCTTGAAAAGTTCTCATTTCCTTTCCCCATTTTTCTTCCAGCTCTCTTTTCAGATCTTTTTAAATCTCTTCTATGAGAGCCTTGTGTAATGGGAGCCAATTTATATCACTCTTTGGGGGCTTCATCTGGAGATAATCTGCTTTTAAATTTCCTCAAAGTTTGAAAGCTGTTGTTCTGTTTTACCATAAAAACTATCTTATGATCAGAGTTCTTTTTTCTTTTTTACTTTTTTTTTCTAAAAAAGTTGAGATCTGCTTTTAGGGCAGAGGCCCTAGCTTCCTCTACAAGCAGCAGCAGCTGCGCTGAGTCCAAGCTGACTTACTCCCAGTGCTGGATGGGCATGGCTAGGTCCTGTAAGACTCCGTCCTTTCAGGATTTACTAATAACCTTTTGTGCTTGTGTTAGATGTCTTATAACTTCTTTTGCTGATCTACTGGCTTGGAGCCAAGGCAGAGTAGCCAACACTGTAATAGAGTCTTCCCCATAGACTCTCTGCCACACAGAGCCCTCACTACCCCGGGTCTGTGCACTGCCTACCCTCCCTACTCAGTCTGTTGGTGCTTGGTCCACCTCTCTCTGTGCCTAATTGAAACAGAACGTTTCTGGCAATCTTTGAAATTATCTTCTGCTGGTAATTTATTGCACTGCTGATATTTGTGTGTTCTGCTGGTCCAGAGCTAATTCAGAGGCTGGATTTGTGAAGGTCAAAAAGAAACGTGTGTTGTCTCCACCATTTTGATTCTGTCCCCCAGTTGGCTCTTAATAAATGTTTATTCACTTACTAATATCACCAGTCTTTTGATGTCATGATAGTTTACAGTTTGTTAAAGTTTTGAAGTCTTTCAGAGTTGTTTCTGAAGATGGAGCCAAGATGACAGAACAACAGAAAAGGTATATAATAAACTATACCCCTTATTAAAAAACTCCTTCAAAGAGATCTAGATCTAAAATAACGATAGTTAAAATGAAGGAAAAAGTCACAGCAAATCAATTTCCTGATCCAGGTCAGCATAAGGAAATAGAGGTCTATGGACAGAGAGGAATCTAGCCAAAAACTTAACCATACCAAGCACTCTAGTCCAAGGGAGAGTCTTTGCACCAAAAGTCTCAAAACATGCCAGAGCACCTAGACAGAAATAGGCACCAAGTGGCAACTCTATTGCTGACCCTCCAGTTCTGACTCATGGATTCCAAGTAGAAAGAGAAAGGGACTTAGAAGTGACATTTTGGAGTAAGAAGTGTTTACAGGTCCTAGCCTGTATGTTGAGGGAAGAGCAAGCTCAAAAGTAAATAACATTTCTCTGGCTCAGATCTTGGGAGCAGATGAATTTCAAGAACTCAGTTTTCGCTTCTAGACCAGGCTAAAGCCTAGAGAGAAATAATTGGAGCATGAATCTCAGATCAAAAAGGAGCCTACAATTCTGCCACTATGAACCAGGAGAGCTTCCCAGCTGGCTAATAATTACTGAGTCCAGCAGTATTCTACTGTTAATTCAAATTCTTAATAATAACTCCCCAACAAAGAAAGCATCTCATCCCAGACCTTCCCTCCAGAAGTACACCGTCCTACCCTAACAACAAATAGCAAAGTCAAGAAGTTAAGTTGGAACAATGAACAAAGAAAAAACTAATCCCATCATAAAAATGAATTCTTGTGTTGATAGATAGGTTTAAAATATAAATGCAGAAGAAAATCACTCAAAAACTACAAATAAAGTTTCAAAGAAAAACAAGTTTTGGGAATAATTCAAACAGAATTCCTGGAAGAGATTAATCAAGAGTCTTAAATTTTTTTTTTAATGTTTTATAAACTTAGAGTACTAGAAGAAAAAATGGAAAGGAAATCAGTCATAAAAGAGAGTATTGGAAAGGAAACTAAGAATGTGGCACAAGAGATATAAAATCTTGCTCAAGCATCAAGCTCTCTAAAAATAAGGACCAAAGAGAAACCAATGATTCCATGAGAAAAGAAAATATTAATCCCCAGTTAAAAGAATGAAAAAATATGGGGAAAGTAAGACTTTAACTTCATACCTCAAACAACTGATATGACAATAGATTGTCTATTGATTCTTAAATATTTTCTTTTCAATCTAAAAGCCATGACCAAAAACAAAACAAAACAAAAAAAAATTTCAAGAAATCTTAAAACTATTAGATTTTTGATAGTTTATTTTGAGACCTACAACTTTACTGAAGTTGTCGTCTTTATTGATTTTTGTTGTCTTTGTTGATTTTCTAGGATTTTTCAAATATACAATTATCAGAAAATAGGAATAGTTTTGTATATCACTATAGTCTGATGGGATTTTTGCTTAAAATTTTTGCATCAATATTCATTGATATTGGTCTATAATTTTCCTTCAGTGTTTTCTCTTTCTCCAAGTTTAGATTTCAGAACTACATTTGTCTTATAAAATCAGTTCTGGTAAAGTGCTTCTTAGTTTTCAAGAATAATATGAAAGATATTAATTGTTCTTAAAATTTTGATAGAATTCTCTTGCGAATTTGAACATTACAAAACTACACAGATCAAGCAGGACTTAAATGAAGACATATGACCAACTCAACCCTTTATGGAAGTAAGAAATCCACAGATATTACGAACTGCACAGATTTCTGGACTTGCTTAATATATAAGTTATGCTAATTTTTTTCCTTAAAAAAAAAAAAAAAGACCTATTATTATATCCCCTCTCTAGGAAGCAATGGGAGAGGAATTCTTGGATAACTATAATGAAACAAAAGTTTCAAAAAGAAAAAAAAAAAGTCAACAAAAATGTATTTAAAAAGAAAAATGCCCAGAGCTCTTAGAACCAGAGGTAAAAATGGAAATAAGAAGAATCCACCAATCACTTCCTGAAAGAAACCTAAAATGAAAACTCTCAGAAACATCAAAATGAAAATTTAGAGCTTTCAAGTCAAAGAAAAAATACTACAAGCAGTGTGTCTACTGGATCTATAGCCCAAAGTGATCTTAGAGGAGGGAAATAGACTCACATGTGCAAAATTTGTGGCAACCCTTTTTGTAGTAAGGAACTGAAAACTTAGTAGATGCCCATCAGTTGGAAAATGGCTGAATAAGTTATGGTATATGAATGTTATGTAATATTCTTCTGTAAGAAACAATCAATAGTAAGGTCAAAATGGGCTCATGATCTAGACATAAATAATGATATATTTATGATAGTTTACCTCTCAGCTGTGAAAAAGGAAGGAATTTGTGACCAAAGAAGAACTGGAGATCATTATTGATCACAAAATAGATAATTTTGATTATATTGTTTTTGTACAAACAAAACTAATTCAGATAAGTTTAGAAGGGAAGCAATAAACTGGGAAAATATTTTTAAATTCAAAGGTTCTGATAATATATATAGAGAAAAATATATAATATATATAGAGAGAATTGACTCAAATTTATAAGAATTCAAACCATTCTCCAATTGATAATGGTCAAAGGATATGAATTTTTAGATGAAGAAATTGAAACTATTTCTAGTTATATGAAAAGCTGCTCCAAATCACTATTGATAAGAGAAATACAAATTAAGACAACTCTGAGATACTATACACCTCTCAGATTGGCTAAGATGACAAGAAAAGATAATGACGAATGTTGGAGGGAATGTGGGAAAATATTGTTGGTGGAACTGTGAACGGATCCAATCTTTCTGGAGAGCAATTTGGAACTATGCTCAAAAAGTTATCAAACTGTGCATACCCTTAGATCCAGCAGTGCTGCTACTGGGCTTATATCCCAAAGAGATCTTAAAGAAGGGAAAGGGACCTGTATGTACAAAAATGAAGTGGCAGCCCCAGAAACTGAGTGGATGCCCATCAATTGGAGAATGGCTGAATAAATTGTGATATATGAATATTATGGAATATTATTGTTCTGTAAGAAATGACCAACAGGATGATTTCAGAAAAGCCTGGAGAGATTTATATAAACTGATGCTGAGTGAAATGAGCAGGACCAGGAGATCATTATATGGCAACAACAAGACTCTATGATGATCAATTCTGATGTACGTGGTCCTCTTCAACAATGAGATGAACCAAATCAGTTCTAATAGAGCAGTAATGAACTGAACCAGCTACACCCAGCGAAAGAACTCTAGGAGATGATTATGAACCACTACATAGAATTCCCAATCCCTCTATTTTTGCCCACCTGCATTTTTTTATTTCCTTCACAGGCTAATTGTACACTATTTGAAAATCTAATTCTTTTTGTACAGCAAAACAACTGTTTGAACATGTACATATATATATATATATATATATATATATATATATATATATATATATATATTTGTATTAGATTTATACTTTAACATATGTAACTTGTATTGGTCAGCCTGCCATCTGAGGGAGGGAGTGGAGGGAAACAGGGGAAAAATTGGAACAAAGGCTTGGCAATAGTCAATGCTGTAAAATTAACCATGCATATATCTTGTAAATAAAAAGCTATAATAAACAATAAGAAATAAAAAAAAGAAAATTACCCATGTTCTGTTTTGTAAATTTTTTTTTTAAAAATGATCAATTGTAAAGGGCTAGAACTGAGCAATGCACTTGGATGGTGAAGCACGTGAGACTAATTGCCAATTGGACGGTTCCCTATTAACTTGTTTAAGGTTGACCCTCCCCAGCTGTTCTGTGCTGACTTGATTGGTGGGACAAAGAGGGGGAAGTGACGTGTGTGGGAGGAGCAAGAGAAACTTGGGTGGTGGAACTCACACTCACTTGCACTCGTGACCTGGCGTTGGAGGCGACGGTAAAGATCTAGAATAAAGACGTTTAGTGATCCTGACTCTTGCTGATTTCTGGAAAGATAGAGTTCCAGCAATCAATAGGATGATTTCAGAGAGGCCTGGAGAGATGGACATGAACTAGCAATAAGTAAAGTGAGTAGAACCAGGAGAACATTATACACAGCAACAGTAAGATTATACAATGATCAATTCTGATGGACATGGCTCTTTTCAACAATGAAATGATTCAGATCAGTTCCAATGGTTTAATGATGGAGACATCTGCATCCAGAGAGAGGACTGTGGAGACTGAGTGTGGATCTGAATATAGTATTTTCACTCTTTTTGTTGTTTGCTTGGTTTTTGTTTTCTTAATTTTTTTTCCTTTTTGACCTGATTTTTCTTGTATAAAATGATAATTGTGGAAATATGTATAGAAAAATTTCACAAGTATAACATATGTTGAATTACCTTCTCGGGGAGAGGATTGAGAGCAAGGGAGAAAAAATTTGGAACAAGGCTTTGCAAGGATGAATGTTGAAAACTATCTTTCCATATATTTTAAAAATTAAAAACCATTATTAAAAATAAAAGTAAAAAACTTCACCCAGCACAATTGAGTATAATACTATAGGAGGTAAACTTTTAACTTTTAACAAAATAGAAGACTTCCAAATATTCCTGATAAAAATGCCTATCAATTGGAGAGTGGCTGAACAAGATGTGGAACATGAAAGTAATGGGATATTATTGTTCTATAAAAAATGAACAAGCTAAGAATTTTCACTTTAAAATAAATTTTGCTCTCTTTTGAACTATATTATTAAATACCTGCTATGTGCCAAGCACTGTGCTAAATGATGGGGACATAATGAGAGTGAAAAATAGTCACTTTTCAAGGAGTTCACAGTTCTTTCTAGAGACCCACAGGTTCATGTACAATTCTCTTTTCTGCTCTACTTTCCACATGTGAATGCCCATTCTTTTTGGTATTTGTTAAGTTCAGAAAAAAAAACAAAACACATTAAAGAATTGGAATTAACTGTTGTCCTTCCCTTATGGAAGGCCAAAAGAGTAGAATTCTTTCTCTGTCCCACTCTTTTCCTTCTGGCTCTTGCCTCTTGAGTAATGAGGGGCTTGGACTAGATAGCCCCAGAACTCCTTTTTAGCTCCAGACTTCTGATCCAACAAACCTAATCAAATAATTTCATAAAATGCTATACTGAGCCTATAAAGGGCTAGAACTGAGCAATGCACTTGGATAATGAAGCACGTGAGACTAATTGCCAATTGGACAGTTCCCTATTAACTTGTTTGAAGGTTGACCCTCCCCAGCTGTTCTGTGCTGACTTGATTGGTGAGACAAAGAGAGGGGAGTGACGTGTGTGGGAGGAGAAGAAGGAGGAAGAGGAAGTGAGATGAAGAAACTGACTCAGTCTCTCCTGGCGTTTGAGGGAGGAAGATGTGTGTGAGGCAGCTAGGCCTAATCCCCCGTAAAAGATCAAGAATAAAGATGTTTAGTCATCCTGACTCCAGCTGATTTCTGGGAAGAAGTGCTCAGATAAATATTATACCCTACATGTCCATTTTCAGAGTGGACCTTCAAATCATTTACAATCAAGCTGTTAGAGTCTTATATTTGCAAATTGTGCTAACTAAAGAGGAAGCTAGGAGCATGGCAGAAGGCTCCACAGCTTATCTTTCTTTCACTCTCCTATACTCCCTATAGGACAAAACCCTTATGGTTTGAAATTTAATGTTTTAAGAACAATGGACATTATGGCTTCATTCCAATCTGGAGAAGCAGCTAGGCATGTAATCAACCATTTTTCCATTGTAGAAATTTCACATGCATTTAAGACAGTTTGTGGATTGGCTTACAAATATTTTGCCTTTAGGTGTTTTTGCATTGAATTTAACTTTGGCATTTCTTATAATCCTATTAGTAAAGTCATTACTGCACAGACTATATCCCCAAGATCTTCTCTTCTAAACAAGAGAAGGGAATTTTGGGATATGCACAAGATGTGGCAATACATATATGTGATTGCTTGCAATTTTTAAATTTTGATTTTACATTTTTAAATACTTTTGATTTTGCATTTTTAAGTTATTTTGATTTTACATCTTTAAAGTATTTTGATTTTACATTACTATTTTGATTTTATATTTTAAAGTTATTTTGGTTTTACATTGTAAATCTATTTTGGTTTTACATTTTTAAATTATTTTGGTTTTACATTTTTAAATTCTTTGCATTTTACCTTAGCAATGCACTTTGGGCATACACAGAAAGTGCAGCTAAGTAACAGACTGACTAACTTTTGTCTGACTTTTGTTAATCTTTTTCACAACTTTGTTTCCACTGTAATGTGGAAAGGCCAAAGTTGGGCCCCAGGTACATTCTTTCCTAGGTGCAGATCCAGCAGCAGAGTTCATCCCCACCAGAGACATTTGTCACCTGGGGATCCAAGAGAAGAACCAGACAACAGCCCAGAGGGGCCAGCCAGATGTCCGCAGCCCTCCAGACTCTGATGGCAACAATGTCCCTCCTGACTGTGACACCAGAGACAGCAGACAGTTCCAGTGTTGCAGCTGAAATGGACTGTTTTGGGTGATATGCAATGGGCCTGCTTGCTCCTCCCGTGGCTACTTGCCATATGGTGGCCTGGGGAAAGGCTTTGCCCTATGCTTTCTATTGAAGGACTATGCATTTAAATTAGTGGGTGAAAAACCAACACTCCCACCTGTCATTGTTATTGAGACAATGTTTCTGGACATGACTTTGCTTATGTGCACCTGTGAAACAAGAATTGCTCTAGAATTGTGATAAATGTAACTAGAATTGTGACAACCTACCTCACTGATATTTAATTGTTAACTAAAATTGTGATGTTTTACCTTGTTGACTTCTCCCACCTCAGTGTTGACATCCTACCTCATTGGCATCCAACCTCTTTGGCTTATTATCTCCTTGAGTATGACTTTAATGAATGGGTTGAACACTTGGGCCAATGTTGAGCCTGGTTCTTATTGTCATACTTCTGTTTACTGATCTGCTGCTTTGTACCTCCTTGGGCACAACACTCTGTCATCTCATGGATCAAGTGAACTACAGCTGGTGCTAAAAGTTTAGCTTGATGAAATGTGCGGTTCCTGCAAAACAAGAGAAGGAAATTATAAGGGCCCTTTAAATGGGTGGCGCACAGCGCAACGGGAGATTTGAGTGGCCCAGAAGTATTCTCTGTGCATATAGGACTGCCCTGTGGGTGGGATTCTGTCCATATTGAGATAGCTTCATAATGGGTGACGGCTCTCTTGCTGATTGGCTGTGTGTGTGACCTCACAGGCCCTTCCTTTATAAGCCCACTGCAGACAGCAGTCACTCTGTTTAACCTGGCTCCCTAACCTGGGGTAGCCAAGCCAAGCCAAGCTGATGGATAGCCGAGAGAGGTAAGAAGTTTGGTAGTAAACACGTGGGTCTTCAGACCAGGTGTTCACTAGGGATCTAACAAGTCAGGGCATTATGTGAGTAGGTATAGTAAAGGCTTTTAAGATTACACGTGGCTGTTCTTGAGTGCGCTACCGGTTATTAAACAACTATTCAAGAAATTGTGGCCAGAGACCTTTGAAGGCCTCAGAGGAGGCCAGCTTGGTAGAATGACACTGCAAAGGTCAGTGGTCAAAGGTACTCTGTTGGACCTAGGACAGACTGGTAATAGTTACTGCCAGGGGGGCATGTTACATGAGCCTAAAACAAGTATTAGTGATCTATTTCCATCTAAAATAACGAGTCAAATTTCTGGGATTATTATAATTTTATTTTCTCTGTAGACAAATCATTTTTAATATTACTATATATTTCTTCTGGGCTAGGATTTCCCCTCTATAGGCTGTATAATCTCTATCAAATACTTATCTCAATCAAAATTCTATCTTTACCAAGTAGCATCAGCTCTCCAGGTCCTCCAGTCAATTCCTGGAAATTCCCAAAAGTAGTGGTTCGAAGAAAATTTGACAAACTTTGAAAGAACTATTGCATCCAGAAAGAGAACTCTGAGGACTGAACGTGGATCACAACAGTTTTTTCTCTTTTTTGTTTGCTTTCTTTTTTCTTTTCTCATTTTTTTCCTTTTTGATCTGATTTTTCTTGTGCATTGTGATAAATATGGAAATATGTATAGAAGTATTGCACATACTTAATATATATGGATTACTTGCCGTCTAGAGGAGAAGGAGAGAGCAAAGGAAGGAGAAAAATTTGAAACATGGCTTTGCAAGGATGAATGTTGAAAATATTTTTGCATATATTTCAAAAATTAAAAGTAATTTAAAATAAAAACAAAAATAGTTCACTCAGTACAATTGAGTATAATTTCACAGGTTGTTCTTTCAACTCTTGTCCATTTAAGACATCCACCTATAACAGCTCAAGAAGGCATCCCTTGAATAATTTATGGCATTTCTCCCAAACAGTGGGTTACTAGATCAATGATCCATTAGGCAATCATATCTAAATTTGAAACTCAAAACAATATTATAGATCCAAGATATTTCATCTCATTAGTTTTAGTAATCAATCAGATACTTCAATTAAAAAAAAATCCTACAAAGCATTGTTGCATAATCTATCAAATGTACCTGCAAAAAACAGTCAAAACTAGTGCAGGGATATCAGGTTAAAATCCTGCTTTGGGTCCTTCAAGAAAGCTATAAATCATATATTCATTAAGCAAGTAGACTATTATTCATTTAAATAGTAAATAGTTTGCTGAAGAAAGATAGAGGCCTTGGCAGAAATAATCATTTTCAAGAGAACTTGTAGATCTAACAAGCTTCTTAAAAGTTTTCTTGCTTTGCTAAGCAGTTGAATCTTTAATACAGCATCAAAAATTACTTTATCTTCAGGCAAATAACTAGTATGCCATTTTCAATACTAAATTTTAGATTAACCTCCAGGAACCTAAAGGTGAAGATACTAGAACGTTAAACCAAGAACCAAGCTTTCCCCAAACCTAACAAGTTCTAAAAGCAGGGCTGAAGTCACTATTCCCCCTGCTTGCCTAACCAGAAATCCCACTACCCAAGGTCTACCCATGGCTACAGCCCACCAAAGCTCTCCACCTCGTGGTGTTTTTCCCCTTCCCCCATGCCACATGGTATCTCTCCTAACTTCACTTTGCTTTTCAACCCCCACTCCTCCTTCTTAGAGCTAACCCTCTTAGGGTGCTAAGTCCCTTTCAGGATTTAGCCTGCCAATGTGTTTCCTTTCTCCTGGCGAATGGCAAGTTTTTATTAAAGAATTTGTTCTCTATTTCCATCCTGCTCCTCTCTGTGCCCTCACATCCTCTCTCTCTCTCTCTCTCTGTGTCTCTCTCTGTGTGTCTCTCTCTCTCTGTCTCTCTCTGTCTCTCTCTGTCTCTCCTCCCTCTGTCTCTGTCTCTGTCTCTGTGTCTCTGTCTCTCTCTGTCTCTCTCTGTCTCTCTCTGTCTCTCTCTCTCTCTCTCTCTCTCTCTCTCTCTGTCTCTTTCTCTTCCAATCTTTCTCTCTCTCTTTCTCTAACTAATATGCTGTCTTGCTCTCTCTAACAAACCTATCAAATCAAACCTCAACAATTTTAGGTTCCAATATTATGACAATAACCCCTACTTAATTATCAATTTTTATAAATGTTAGCCAAATAAACATAACATAGCTTATCACAGAAATGGGTAGGAATTTCATGTAATTTACAGTTGTTTCCAATTTTAACATAACACATCAATTAAAAAGTTGTCTTTAAAAATCAATACTTTACCTTGTGATAGTTCAACTACATGTTCCATTCAAACTATCAATTACTTTTGCAAATCAATCTTTCTTGTTCCTAGTTTTAAAAATCACCTTTTTAAAACTTTTTAAGGTTCACAATATAGCTCATATTTAAATAACTTTGAGACCAAATTTCATAAAGCTTATATACATGTCCAGCAAAGTTGACAAAATTTTAAAACATAGTTCATAATTTTTACAAATTACCCAATATATATTTTAGAAAGCAACGTACTTCATCCAATTAGGGGATAAAAAACACGTGGACCTCTTCAGGTTCCTTACCAGAACAAACTAATTTTTAAATTAAAAATCAAAGCCAAATATAGATTTAAAATTTCCAGTAGTAATGTTTCAATATTTGAACAAATGCCTAAGTTCTTATACCTAGAATAAACAAATTTATCACATACCAATAGTGGTACCAATTAATAGTACTAATAGATACCAATAGTATCAATAGTAATTATCTCTTACAATTTTAGAATCAGAATTTTAATTTAAACATATACAGCCCCAAAATTTAAGGTGGCAGAAAACTGCCCTTTCAAGTCTGTCTACCCATTTCAACCCTTCTGCAATTAGGATTGAAGGAAAAGAGGGTGCTGAGCCAACAAATCATACCCTTTTACCCACTTGTGGTCCCAAGAAGAGGATTTTTATTCTCTTAAATGTTTTCCTTTTGCTTTAGGGAGAAAACAAGACAATTCTTAAAATTGAGATACAACAGAATTTTAAATTCACTATAGCTCATGACATTCACTAAATTCTAATTAAATGTTTCAGGCAAACTGAACTGCCATATGGTTATTTTCCAACACACACAGACTATTTCTCTTTTGTAAGCCAGAAAAGGGTTAAAATGGTAGTTTTTTTTTTTTTTTTCAGGGTCCTCAGAAGTCTGACTCTAGATAATTCAAAAGCAGGCTGTTCATTGCCAGAGTTTTTGAAGTAGCATTGAATTGTTTTGTTTTTTGTTATTTCTACAAGTGAGACAGGAATTTGAGTTTCCTTACAATATTTTAGCACTCTCTTTTTTTAATCTGATCTGAGAGGAGAGGAGTTAGCAAATAGAGGGACTAGGGACTATATCAATGTTGTTAGCAGTCTCCATAACTGAGCTACATTCAGGAATACAGGGAGCAGAATGGACAGGGTCCCTTAATACTTTCTGGGGTGCTTTCCCAAAGGAGCAAAAGGGGGAATTCTGGACAAGATAGGAAACTAGTTTTGTTTTTTCCTTTCAGAATGAAGTAAATTCCTAGAATTATCCCCAATGTTTCAGGAATTTTTCTTGCAATCTTAAAATGACTAATTATCAAACTTTTAATCACTGCTCTCAAAACATTGAGAATCTTATGTTAATTTAATTTTAATTAGCTACCTATTTCTGTAGCCCCCAGCTTGGCCAGAGCTGAGATAACAGGAAAAGGTTAGACTTTTTGGAGTAATTAGTGAGGCAACCCAAGAGGGTCCTAGGGGGAACTAGTGACCCCCCCATTTAATAAGTCAATAGAGGAGCCAAACACACTAATGGTAGTATTAAAGATAATAATTTCCTCCCAAGAGAAATTAGGGAAGCTTCCTTGAAGGAATTCTTTGGAAAACCATTCAAGTGGTTCCCCAGGGAAGACAAAGGGAAGGGGTTTCAGGTTAATTACAGTGCAGTGGAATTCTTTAAAACGGCCATTTAAACACGTAATAAAGACAGATGAGGCACAAATGTAGGCTACACAAATGCACCAGAATTTTTCAACTTCACCATATATCAACAAATACAGACCAAGGGCAAGCTCCTGAGGTCTCAGGAATGCCAAGAGGGTAGATTTCACCATTGTGTCCAGCAATCTCTCCCTCTCAGAGACAGACTAGCGTCCAGATTGAACTGGAGGAACCAGATGTGTTCCTTGTCTTCACAAGGAGAACCCAGACATACTTCTAGTTTTCACAAGAAATACCCATACAGATCCCTTGCTTTCATAAGGAATACCCAGAGAAGAGAGGACCCAGATATCACGTCTGATACAGAATTCCCCTCCAACCAGATGTCTAGACCCAGAACCAGAACAGACTTACCTCTGGAGGTGTAAACAGATCTCCATGCAGGCCAAATAGGGATGGCCATCGAGAATAGGCTTATACTAAGACTGTGTCAACTATAACCTGGGGGCTATGTAACGTCTTCAGAGGCTGGCTCCCCTAGGAATAGCAAGGACAATCTATTCAAACCTAAGCTCTAGACTCCTATGGTCTCTTGTGACAACACAAAATGCCACAATCTCGTTGGGGTCTCCAAAAATGTTGCGTACAACACAATACAAATATAAATGTATTACAAATTTGTATACACAAATACAAGTGTGAGAATGAGGCAACGTGATCTAAGTGGAGAGTTTATTGTAGCTAGCGGCTGCGAGGGAGAGTGCCCAAATTAGGCAGCCGCAAACAGCAGGAGATGTGGGTTTATAAATACTAAAATTACTAAGGGGAAGGGACTAATAGCATAAGCAAGAACTACAAAAGCAGGAAGTTGAGCAACAGAGCAGAGGAAGGGGGTCTGAGTGTATACATGATAACAAGGTTGACTACCTAAATGAGATGTGCTGTAATAATATCAGAGTGTTCCTGTAATGTTCTTGAATTGTGAGGAACTAGTCGTCTGCTCAATTATAATCCTTCTCTGGGAGGAGATCTGTAAAATCTTTTCCTCTGTGTGCAGGTTTCTTGGGAGCTCTGAATCTCCTCCAGCTCTTGTCCTTTCTCAAATCAGACTGGTCTCCTTTCAGCCTGCCTGGCATCAAAATACTATCCCAGAGTCGATTCTCTCAGACCCAATGCTGCCCTTCTTTTATTCTCCCAGAGAATGGGCATGTAAGGACTCAATGGGGCGTGGAGAAATACTTCTACCAATGAACTTGCTCCTCTTAGAATTCCTAAGGTGTAAATTCCCTTTAAAGGCCTGAACCAAAGGTCTGAGCCAGAGAGCTGTCAAGTCAACCTGAGTTCTCACCTTGTAATTATCCAGACAACCTGAGTTCTCACCTTGTAATTGTCCAGACAACCTGAGTTCTCACCTTGTCACTGTCCAGACAACCTGAGTTCTCACCTTGTCACTGTCCAGACAACCTGAGTTCTCACCTTGTCACTGTCCAGACAACCTGAGTTCTCACCTTGTAATTGTCCAGACAATCTGAGTTCTCACCTTGTCACTGTCCAGACAACCTGAGTTCTCACCTTGTCACTGTCCAGACAATCTGAGTTCTCACCTTGTCACTGTCCAGACAACCTGAGTTCTCACCTTGTCACTGTCCAGACAACCTGAGTTCTCACCTTGTCACTGTCCAGACAACCTGAGTTCTCACCTTGTCACTGTCCAGACAACCTGAGTTCTCACCTGGTAATCCTAACATGCTCCCAAGGCTAAGAAGCAAATGCAAAGATACAGAATATTCCAGAAAACAACATTTTTGTAACATTTTCATTACTTTGAGATAGGGGGCCTGAGGGTGCAGGTGTTACTGCCAGATTTCAGAAATTCCAGGGAGTTGCATGTTCCATGAAATATCACTCTTGTGACCATGAGAAGTTTCAAGGGGCCCCAGCAGTTTCAAGTGCTCCTCCTCTTACTAAAATGGCCCTTTGCTCTGATCCTCCCCACACAAACCTAACTTCTGCTTTAGGAGAGACTGGTTTTTAAGGAGAGGGGGTCAGTTTCTTTTTTTTACATATAGCTTTTTATTTACCAGATATACGCATGGGTAATTTTACAGCACTGACAATTGCCAAGCCTTTTGTTCCAATTTTTCCCCTCCTTCCCCCAAGATGGCAGGTGGGATCAGTTTCTTTTACTTGAATCCTCTGGCCCTTTATATCCCTCACTGTGGAACTCTGAGGAGAGTTTAAAACTTTTAAATCCTTTAAAACTTAGGTTTGGTTCATACCTACAGTAGCCCCAAAAGGGAGGATGAAAAGATACCCATTATATTATTTATTTCCTCGTCACAAAAGAAAAACACCCAAGACTCATAATCATACAAGGACAAATACTTGAAGCAGTAACATATAAGTCCTCTTATGTTGATACTTAAATCAATCAAAACATGATACATTTTGTGAGCTTGTTTAGTTTAGCAGTTCACTCAGCCTTCACAAGGCAAATGTCTTCTGGCAGGCAGGTCCTGGGTTGGGCTCCTTTGTTTGCCAAGACTCTTATCCCAGACACATTGTAACATCTAATAAGAAGGATTGGAGCTCCCAAGTTAGTGACTGCTAAAAAATCAGCCTCTCAGGATGTGTTTGGATACCCATTATTAGGGAAAGAAATACAAAGCAGAAGAGGCAGTCAGAGGTCTACAGCCCAATCTAGAGGTCACCTAGTCCATAATATGAAGGCATCATAGCTTTAAGGACTTAATGAATCTGCCCCTTCTCCCTGCTTTTATTAGAAGTCCAAAAATAGAGAGAATTACATTCCAGAGAGAGAAAGGAATGGAGAAAGTACCAGAAAGCAGAATCCTGGCTTTTATTATCTACAAACATATCCTTGCTTCAGTAGTCAGTTCTCAGACATAGTTCCTTCTTTCTGCTACACCATTCCAAAGAACCAACTCTTTCGTCATACACAATCTACCCAAAGAAGCAGAATAAATGTGTCATCAGAAAGGACTGGTCTGGGGAAGCACTGGGTTAGTAGCATGAGAGCTTTAGGACAAAAAAAAACAGAGAAAAATATATTTTATTAAGGGTGATGGAGGAGGGCTTAAATGAAAGACTCACACATCATTGTCAAGAGGAAGTCTCTGCAAAGATATACCCAGGAAAAAGACCCCTGGAAACTTCTGCATCACTAGCTCAAACCAGATGGAGCCTCCAAGACTTGCCCAGACTATGTTTAGGATGTAACTTAGAGACTCACATGGATCTCAAAAGCAGTTATTAAAAATAACTTTTTTATTATGACCTGACTGAGAGGGTGTTACTTATGCTTTGAAAGAGACCATGTTGCAAGTAGTTCTGCTGGCTAAATTCCTCTACTGCAGATTAAATCTCT
The DNA here is from genome assembly GCF_048593235.1 of Sminthopsis crassicaudata. NCBI lineage: Eukaryota > Metazoa > Chordata > Mammalia > Dasyuromorphia > Dasyuridae > Sminthopsis > Sminthopsis crassicaudata. Next base: position 606,686,428 of record NC_133617.1, on the reverse strand, counting down.
CCAACAAATTAAACCAAGGCCCAGCTGCACTGCTGAGACATGGTCCTGGCAAGAAAGAATCAGCACCCCTGTGAGTGCAGAGACAGTGGGGCAGGGATGCTGCTGGCTGTGGGTACCTGCTGGAAGGGGGAGCTCTTGATTTGGGACAGAGAGAAGAGCTGAAGTGAAGCTTGGGGCACCATCTCCCTTCCCCCCATTAGAGGTGCTTACATTAATACTTCATATTTTTAAAAAATGAACTGGCAATGAAGCAATTCCACTATAGAAACTTACTGTCAGAATCAGCTACAGTCAGAGAAGGAACACTGGGAAATGAGTGTAAACTGTTTGCATTTTTTGTTTTTCTTCCCAGGTTATTTTTACCTTCTGAATCCAATTCTTCCTTTGCAACAGCAACAACAACAACAACAAAATTCGGCTCTGCATACATATATTGTATCTAGGATATACTATAACTTTTTTAATATGTATGGGAATGCCTGTCAACTAGAGGAGGGAAGGAGGGGAAAATTCGGAACAGAAGGGAGTACAAGGGATAATGTTGTAAAAAATTACCTATGCATATGTACTGTCAAAAAATGTTATAATTATAAAATTAATAATAAAAAATAAGAGAAAAAAATTTAAAAAAAAGATTTGTCAAACTTAAAAAAAAACAAAAAGAAAAGAAAAGAAATTTACTGTTATGGGGCAGCTAGATGGTGCAGTAGATAAAGCACCAGGCCCGGAGTCAGGAGGACCTGACTTCAAATGGAGCTTCAGACATTTAACACTTCCTAGCTGTGTGACCCTGGGCAAATCACTAAATGCTAATTACCTCAGCAAACAACAACAACAAAAAAAACATATGTAATATACTAAAAAGAAAAGAAAAGAACTTACTATGGAAATAGAGAAGACTGGTGTTTATCTTCATAAGAAGACACTGATGTGAAAAAAAAAAAAAAAAAAAAAAAAAAAAAAAAAAGCTTCTATCCCAAAGAAGAACATTAAATGGCTTCCTGACCAGAGAGAATTTATAGAACTCAAAAAAGAATTTAAAAATCAAATGAGAGACATTGAGAAAAAATTTTTTTAAAAATCCAAGAAAAACAAGATCATTTTTTAAAATTAACTAAAAAAGAAGATGCATAGTTTCAAAGTTGAAAATTAGAACTGAGCAAGGGAAAGCCAGTAAAACTATAAGATCAAGAAATAACAAAACAGATTGTTTAAAAAATGAAAAAATAGAACAGAATGTGAAACATTTTTATAAGAAAAATGACGGATGTGAGGAACAGATCAAGAAGAGAAAATATAAGAATAATTGGACTGCCTGAACATTGTGACCAAAAAAAAAGAACCTTGATACAATAATGAAGAAAACACTCCAAGAAAATTATCCTAGAGTGATAGAACATGAGGGGAAAGTAGAAATAGGGAAAAAAATCCATCAGTCACCACCTCAACAAGATTCTGTGTGGGAAACACATAGGATTATTATTGCCAAATTTCGAAACCCTCAATTCAAAGAGAAAATTTTGCAAAAACAAGTAAAAAAACAAATTCAAATATGCTGAAGCTACAATTAGAATTGTACAAGACTTATCTGCAGCTACCATAAAAGACCACAGGTTTTATAATCAAATCCACCAACAATCAAAAGACTAAGCATGTAGCCAAAAATATCATATACAACAAAAATATCTATAATATTAAATGAAAAAATTTGAAATTCAACAAATTTGCAGATTTTCAGGACTTTCTATCAACCAAACCCAAACATAATGGAAAATGTTAACATTAACAAGGAACTCAACATGGACAAATAGTGGTATTTTTTTTCACATGGAAAATATATACTACATGTTTAAGATTCGCATCAACAATAGAGTAGCTCAAAAGAAAGACTAGAAGGATTAGAGTAAAAATAGTAATTATGTTATACATAGTTCTGAAAACCTACTCACATCAGGAATGGGTTTAACTACACTACATGTATACCATGAAGGATAAAGTACACTAAAAAAAACCATGAAGAAATAAATGGGAAGAGATGGGCATATAAGGGAAGCAAAAGATGAGAGGGAAGAAAACAAGGCAGGGATCCTTGGGTGGAGGGAGGTTAAGTAATAGCAAAGCAACTTAAAAATGAGAATTAAAGAGTCCACAGGGATAGGAAAGATGTGTGTGTGTTGGGGGGGGATATATATGTAAATATCTGCGTATCTATATATGAATATATCTTTGCTTTGGAATGGGGAGATAAAAGGGGGGAAAAAGAATAAAGTAATAAGGTACACAGCAAAAGAACAATTTAAAAGGAAGTAAAGAAAATGGGCATTCATGAATATTTCTTCTACTCATATACATACTTTCTTGATCTGGTAATTTATTGTTATATATTTTGATTCCTCCCTGATGTTCTACTGGGCACATGACAATATTCTCTTTTGTTTGGTTTTATTTTGTTTTGTATTCCTTTTCTGTTTTTTTTTTCATTCTGTTTTTTTTAAATAAAATAATTTTTAATTAAAATAAAATAAAGTAAGGTTTTATGGTAAATTAATATCTAAGATCCTTTCTAACTAATTCTCTAAGTCTATCTCTTATTCCCTAAATTGTTTTAAAACACCCTAATAAACAAAATGCTGAGTGATTGAATTTGAAGAGAAGTCTGTTATCAACTCATGGTCGATAAGTAATGACTCCAATTTGGAGTAATAGCTCCAATGAGCCTTTCAATTACAAATGTCTGTTTGAAAATCTTATCAGTCACGATTTTCTTTCAAGCTAGCACCTAAAACACAAATTGAATCCAACATGCATCAATTGATATCCTTGATTAACATGTCGCTTTCAGTTCAAAAACCTATTAATTCTTTCAAAAGTTGTCCTAGGATGAATGAACTTGAAATGCCTATGTCTAGTTGAGAACAATGATTTCATTTTATGAGATCAATAATAATCTATGTGGGTATAAAAAATATAAATTTACTTAAAGTAAAGCACCATCAATCCTAAGAGACAGAGATAGAGACTAGACCTGGAATTTCATTGATATAGTGTGCTCCTTGTGAGAAATTTCCTCTTTCAATGAAGGTCAATGTGTTCTTTACAACTGATAGTCATAAAAAGTTGTCCAGAACTCTGAAAAGTTAGTGTCTTCCCCCACAGTCACATAGATAAACCATCAATCATAAAAAGTATATATTTTAATAACCACAATTTCTCCATAAAGTTCTTGTTATATCATCAAGCCATGGAGATTTCTTGGCTATTGAAGATTTGCCAGCAGAACCCAAGTTCTCACAAGTACTACAAAGTCTTCAGTACAGGCCTTGCTGATGGACTCTAGGTTTGTCATCAGAGGACCAGTTTAAGAAAGTTTGGACACAATAATCATCAGCAGATTTAACTGAATGTGACATTTTATTGTTGTTCATTAAACTATCTACTAAGACATAAAGGGTTTGGACTGGTAAAGGAAATGTTCTTATCAAAATTATCTTAAAGTTATTAAAATATCTAATGAACTGAGTATAGTTAAATAATATAAAATTTCAATATAATGCTACAAAGAATAAATATAATTTATATAGTCCATTCCAAAGGCAAACACAAAAGAATTTTGAATGATCTTTTCGTCTGTTCAGCTCCTGTAATGCCGGAGAAACTGAGCAAGATAGAGATTAGAGAGCATTTAATAATTTATTAAATGGGAGATTTATTGGGACCAATGGATCCATGATTTAGTCCCAGGGCTGAATGAGACTACCATCTCAAAAAATCCAATAGTGAATGTCGTTTACAAGATTCTTTTATAGGGTAACAAGACCGATTACCTAATGGGGGAGGCACCTGACATGGGGATGACCTAATTGGGGGAGGAACCTAGAATGAGAATGATATAATGGAGGCAGGCACCTAGGATGACATAATGGAGGGAGGTACTGTAGAGGCTCATGATATTTTAATGATGTCTAAAATGGATAAAGACCTTTATCCCATCAAACATTAAGAGGGAATGATTATAGCCTAAGGTCTAAGATATAAAACCTTTATTCTTACATTAAGAGGGAATGGTTATAACCTGAGGCAGAGTAATTGAACAGGACAATTAGGAAAACTGGATCAGGAGTGTGGCACAACACTCCCATTAGCAAGAATAATTGAGAATTAACTCTTTGCCATTCTCTTTGACTTATAGTATTTGCTGCAACTCCAAATGGCTGAAACTCTTACATTTGAAACAATCTTAGCAATAGTTCCTTTGAAGAATTATTAAATCACAAAACAAGGAAATCATTAAAAACTAATTAATTTTTAGTGCTGTTCATGAAATCCTATTTTGCTGTTGGAATTCTGAATGCATCAAGCAGGCAAGTAATTCTTTGTTATCTGACAATTCTGTCATACACAATTAAATATGAATCCCAGTTGACTATAGTATCACATGTTATTTAGGTTCAATAAGGGATACTTTTTAAAATGTCGATTAGTTAAACTCCCCCACAACAGATCAGGTAGGAAGCTCTAAAATGTGAAATTAGCTTGTTTTCTCTTACCAAACCATATCAAATTTTATTATTTTAAAAATAATCCTTATAATTAATTTTGTTTGTTTTCATATTACCTCTGTTTCTGTGCATAAACATTCCCCTAGCCATTGAACTATCCCTTGTAACTAAGGTTTTTAAGAAAGTAGAAAAACAGTTTATCAGAACTAATCAACATATTAACCAAGTATGATAGTATCTGCAGTGTTCCACACTATAGCCTCACACTTTTTCAAAGGAGTGGAGGTACATTTTAAGATCATGTAATTTATTTTTCTTAATTTTTAATAATAACTTATTTTCAAAGATAATTTTCAGCATTCACCCTTGCAAACCCTTGTGTTCCAAATTTTTCTCCTTCCCTTCTCTCCATCCCCCCCCCACTAGATAGCAAGTAATCCAATATGGGTTAAATATGTGCAATTCTTCTAAATATAGTTCCATATTTATCATGCTGCACAAGAAAAATAAAATCAAAAAGGAAAAAATGAAAAAGAAAAAGATAACAAACATACAACAAAAAAGGTCAAAAAACTATGTTGTGATCCATATTCAGTCCTTATAGTTCTCTCTGCATGCTGATGGCTCTCTCTATCACAAGTCTACTGGAACTGGCCTGAATCACCTCACTGTTGAAAAGAGCTAAGTCCATCACAGTTGACCATCACATAATCTTGTTGTTGCTGTTATAATGTTTTCTTGGTTCTCACTCCATTTAGTATCAATTCAAGAATCATATGATTTTGAAGTAAAAAAAAAAATTTAATCAGAATGAAAACAATCAGCAAAAGAATAGAGAAACTATCTCACACATTTCTGAATGATAGAAATAGCCTCTAAGATTTCTGGTGTGAAGCCCCTTACCTAGTTATATCTATTCCTACTATAGTACATAAGCTATGTATTTACTTTTAGTAGGCCAATCGAGGACACATTAATTTAAAGTAAATTATTTGACCTCATAAAAATAAAAATATTTAAGCAGTAAAAATAAGGGACAAGCTTTCCACAATACCCAAAGAGGTTACAAATCTTCCATGACTTAACACAATACTAATTGGGGAAGAGAACACATGTGATCAAAGAATCTGCTTTAATGGTAACATATGGTGAGGGCAATTTTTGCATCCAATGTTGAAAAGCCACTAGTGTCCTCTGATAATATTAATGTTAATTGCTTGATCTGTTGAACTGGACTCCTCTATGGCTCTGTTCTTTCTGACAGACTAATGATAAGCTATTTCCATTGAGCTCCTCTGCATTAGCCCTCTTTACTGAAATTGCTGTTTGCTGCTACCATCTACTATTCTTTGGTTGCTCCCTGCTGCCATCTTGTGAATCATAGTTTCTTTTCCCCTATGATGAAGAGATCTATCATATCTTTAACTACAATTCTAAGATCAGCTTTAGCTTTTTATGTTCTAGGAAGTAATCCTTAAACATTTCACAATCTGACCTTTGAATTTGTATTTCTTAGGGTATCTTCATCTAAACTTTTATCTGAGTAATGGTCCAAATTCTCTTTAATTCCTAACCTATCCTAAGGTCAGGAATCTTGATTCTATTTCAAATCATGCTAGTAAGAAAAACTTCAATCATGGATGTCCATCAGTTGGAGAATGGTTGGGTAAATTGTGGTATATGAAGGTTATGGAATATTATTGCTCTGTAAGAAATGACCAGCAGGAGGAATACAGAGAGGCTTGGAGAGACTTACATCAACTGATGCTGAGTGAAATGAGCAGAACCAGAAGATCGCTATACACTTCAACAACAATACTGTATGAGGATGTATTCTGATGGAAGTGGATATCTTCAACATAAAGAAGATCCAACTCACTTCCAGTTGATCAATGATGGACAGAGGTAGCTACACCCAGAGAAGAAATAATGGGAAGTGAATGTAAATTGTGAGCACTAATATCTGTCTGCCCAGGTTACTTATACCTTCGGAAGCTAATAATTAATGTGCAACAAGAAAATGGTATTTACACACATATATTGTATCTAGGTTATATTGTAACACATGTAAAATGTATGGGATTGCCTGTCATGGGGGGGGGAGGGAGTATAGGGAGGGGGGAGATAATTTGGAAAAATGAATATAAGGGATAATATTATAAAATATATATATAATTTAAAAAAAAACATGAGGAAAAAAAAAAAAAAGAAAAACTTCAATCAAGCAAAGGGAAGTGGAGAAGGAAATTCTTTTTAATCTCCACAGTGCTTTTTGTTACCATGTAAATCAACTTGGAAGCCAGATTGGAAAGTACAGGTGTAGAGAGTATAGCTGATTCCCTTTGCTCTACTTTCTATCATCAGCCAAACTTCCAAAAACTTACCTCTTACTCTTTTCTCTGGTGCAGATTTAAATTATTAAAAACTAAAAAACTCAAAATAAATACTGTGGTATTCATAACTTGATATCTTGATATCTTCAGTCTTAAGCCTCATTCTCCCTTGTGTAGTCCATGATCCACTGATACTGGCCTCCCTGCTCTTCTCTGAACATGACCTGCTTTCTTCCAACTCAGAGCATGATTCCTCATGTCTGGAATATTCTTCCTCCTCTGATTGCTCTGATTCTTGACATCTCTATTTCTCTCAAGTTTAAACTACAGTTCTACCTTCTGCAAGAAATATTTCCTGATACCTCTTTTCCCTCATCCCCATTAATGCTAGTAACTTCCCTCAGAAATTACCTTTAATTTACCCTGTATATATCTTGTTTGACATAGTTATTACATGTTATGTGTCACATTGTGAACTCCTTGAAGGCAGGAATTGTTTTTACCTTTCTTTGTATCTCTAATACTTATTCCCAAATCTAGCACATAGTTTAAGCGCTTAATAAATGCTTGTTGACTTGTCTCAACATGACCAGCTATCTCCTTTTCTTTTTCAAAATTTTTTATGTGGAAGCAAGCAGGGGTTAGATGACTTGCTCAGTATCACACAGCTAGTAAGTGTCTGAAGCTATATTTGAGCTCAGATCCTCCTGACTTCATTGCCGGTACTCTATTCAGTGCACCACCTAGTTGCCTCAACTGTCCCTTTTTCAATCATTTTCCTTGACAATGTCTTGTATATTACAATCTATTTGCATCATCCCCAGAAGGTGAGTCTTGAATTATTTGATTATGGTAACCTATTATCTCATATATAGACTTATTTGTCCAAATGGATTTATAAATTAATTCTACCAAACATTCTAAGAACAATTAATTTGAACACTAAATAAACTATGATAAGAAGAAGGTATTCTTCTAAACTAACTATTGTATATTTGAGAAGCATATTCTCTAGCTGCCAGATAATCTAGATGATTATCTACCTCAAGAACATTCAAGGGAAAGAATTGAGGAATCCAATTCAGAATTCAGAGGGAAGAAAGTAGAAGTTGTTAATCCTTTTAAAACCTTTTAAAATATGTTAGTTTTTCCAACCCAGTGGCCAGTTCTCTTTGGTAAGAGACCAGCAAGAGAATTTTGTTATTTCAAAGGACATCAGATTATGGACATTACTGGAAGCAACTTCAGAGGCCAGTAAGTCCAACCAGTTCATATAGGTAAGGAAACTGAAGCCTAGTGAGCTAATGACTTAATAGTTGAAAGGGAATCTAAGATTTATAACAAACTAATCAGAATCAGTATTTTAAATATACTGTCTATGATAAAGATAAGTAGCAATAATATAATAAATAATATTATAAAACCTCTAATTTCTCCCAGAAAACTAATATGGTTTATATGTATAGCTGACCATCTAATATAGATAGCACACAAAGTAGTTGTAAATATCAAATGAAATCATGCTAAAAAAGCATTTTGAAAAGCTTAAAGTTTTTATAAATGATAGCTATAAATAATGTTAACAACAGTACCGGGCTTTTATATAGCATGGAAATACAACAATCCTCTGAAAAAGGCAGAATAGCTACTTAGCTTACTCTCACCAGTACAGATTCCTTCCCATCCAACACTGGTTACACAAAAACTTGTTTATTAAAATAAGCAATGAGTGAGAACTGAATGTTATGCAGACTAGGGTAGACAATAGAATACACCAGAGTAAGTGAGCTTTTCAGCTTGGCAGGGAAACAAAACTGTTCAACAAAGCAGAGAATGATCTTGGAGAAAGTGAAGGAAGAAATTCACACTTAGCTTCTTGGGTTGTGGACACTGTCAATCAAGAGTTATGTTGTAATGAAGAGAACGATTGATAGCTTCTATACAGAAAGAGAGCAGGTTTCCAACCCTGAGGAGACAGCTTCCAGACAATACCCCAAATAATGCTCTCCTAGAAGAGACTATTAAAAACCTCAAAAGAGAGAAGAAAAATGGGGAAAGGAGAGAGAAGCTATGCAAGAGAATAACAACCTCCTGAAATGTGAATTGGAAAAGGTAAAGAATTCACAGGAAGTGCAGGAAAACAAAATTAGGGAACTGGAAAAGATAAAGAAATCACAGGAAAGTAGGATCTGTGAATTGGAAAAGATAAAGAATTCCCAAGAAACTAGGATTTGTAAATTGAAAAAAGAAAATAACTCACTAAAAAACAAATTTAGTGAAATGGAAAAAAATTCCATAGAGCAAAACAACTCATTTAAAAACTCAATTGGACATATATAAAAAGTTTTAAAAAAGCTAATGAAGAAAATAACTCATTAAAAATCAGAACTGAACAAATAGAAATGAATGATTCATTGAGACACCAAGAATCAGTCAAGCAAAAACAAAAAAAATGAAAAACTGGAGAAAAATATCAAATATCTACTTGGCAAAATAACAGACCTGGAAAATAGATCTAGGAGAGATAATCTGAGGATTATTGGATTTCCCAAAAATTATGATGAAAAAAGAGCCTAGATAACTATTTTACAGGAAATCATCAAATAGAACTGCCCAGATGTAATAGAATCAGAAGCTAAAATAAGCATTGAAAGAATTCATCAAACACCTTCTGAAAAAGACCCTATAAAAAACCTCCATGGAATATTGTGGCCAAATTTCAGAACTATAGACTAAGGAAAAAATATTACAAGCAGCCAGGAAAAAACAGTTCAAATACTGAGGTGCCACAATAAGGGTCACTCAAGATCTGGCTGCCTCTAATTAAAGGATCGAAGGGCCTGGAATCTGATGTTCTGAAAGACAAAAGAATTTGGAAGGCAAGCAAGAATAAACTACCCGGCTAAGTTTAGCATTTTTTTTCCCATGTAGGAAGATGGATATTTGATGAAACAGACGAATTCCATTTGTTTCTAAAGAAAAAACCAGATCTAAACAAAAAATTTAATCTCCAACCAGAGGACTCAAGAGAAACAGAAAAAGGTAAAAGAAACTCTTCAGAACTGAATTTCTGTTGTGGATATACATTGAGACTACATGTATAATTTGATTTTACTGATATAACAAAAAAAAAAAGGGGGAAGTAGAAATGGAAAGAGGATAGTGTCAGAAAAAGGGAAAAGGGGAGATAAAAAGAGGGAAACTACATCCCAAGAAGAGGCAAAGAAAACCTATCATATCTGAGGGAGGTTAGAGAGGGGGAAGAACATTGTGTGAATCTTACTCTCATCAGAATTGGCTCAAAGAGAAAATAATCGACATATTTGTTTTACAGAGAATTCTCTCTCACCTCATTAAAAAGGGGGAGAAGAAAAGGGAAAAGGAAAAGAGTAATAAGGGAAGGATACAAGGAAGGGAAAAGGATTCAAAGGGAGGAGGGAGGGATACTAAAGAGGAAGGCTGCGTGACACAAGTGGGGCACATAAGTTTAATAACTGGGGAAGGGATTGAGGGGGGAGGCAAGGGAAAAAAAGCATTTCTGGGAATAATATGATGGCAGGAAATACAGAGTTAATAATTTTAACTGTAAATGTGAATAGGATGAATCTCCCATTAAGTGGAGACAGATAACAGACTGGATCAAAAGTCAGAACCCTACAATATGTTGTTTACAGGAAACACATTTAAAGTAGGGAGATAGATACAGAGTAAAGGTAAAAGGCTGGAGCAGAATCTATTATGCTTCAAGTGAAGTTAAAAAAGCAGAGGTAGCCATCCTTATCTCAGATCAAGCAAAAGCAAAAATTGATCTAATCAAAAGAGATAAGGAAGGAAACTATATCTTGCTAAAGGGTAGTATAGACAATGAAGCAATATCAATACTAAATATATATGCACCAAGTGGTATAGCATCTAACTTCCTAAAGGAGAAGTTAAGAGAGTTGGAAGAAACAGACAACAAAACTATAATAGTGGGAGATCTCAACCTTGCACTCTCAGAATTAGATAAATCAAATCACAAAATAAATAAGAAAGAAATTAAAAAGGTAAGTAGAATATTAAGAAAATTAGATATGATAGATCTTTGGAGAAAACTTAATAGTGACAGAAAGGAGTATACTTTCTTCTCAGCAGTTCATGGAACCTATACAAAAATTGACCATATATTAGGACATAAAGATCTCAAAATTAAATGCAGGAAGGTAGAAATAGTAAAAGCTTTCTTTTCAGATCACGATGCAATAAAAGCTACATTCAACAAAAAGTTTGGGGTAAATAGACCAAAAAGTAATTGGAAACTAAATACTCTCATCTTAAAGAATGATTGGGTGAGGGGCAGCTAGGTGGCACAGTGAATAGAGCATCAGCCCTGAAATCAGGAGGACCCGAGTTCAAATCTGGTCTCAGACACTTAACACTTCCTAGCTGTGTGACCCTGGGCAAGTCACTTAACCCCAGCCTCAGGGGGAAAAAAAAAGAATGATTGGGTAAAACAGCAAATTATAGACATAATAATTTCACTCAAGATAATGACAACAATGAGACATCATACCAAAATTTGTGGGATGCAGCTAAAGTGGTAATAAGGGGAAATTTTATATCTTTAGAGCCTTACTTGAATAAAATAGAGAAAGAGAAGATCAATGAATTGGGCTTGCAACTTAAAAAGTTAGAAAAAGACCAAATTAAAAACCCCCAATCAAATACTAAACTTGAAATTCTAAAATTAAAAAGAGAAATTAGTAATATTGAAAGTAAAAAAAACTATGGAACTAATAAATAAAACTAAGAGTTGTTTTTATGAAAAAAAATAGATAAACCTTTGGTAAATCTGTTTAGAAAAAGGAGCAAGGAAAATCAAATGGTTAGTCTTAAAAATGAAAAGGGGGAACTTTCCACCAATGAAGAAGAAATTAGAGAAATAATAAGGAATTACTTTGCCCACTTCATGCCCATAAATTTGATAACCTAAATGAAATTGATGACTACCTCCAAAAATATAGGCTTCCCAGATTAACAGAGGAGGAAATAAATTGTTTAAATAGTCCCATTTCAGAAAAAAAAAATAGAATAAACTATTAATCAATTCCCTAAGAAAAAATCTCCAGGCCCACATGAATTTACATGTGAATTCTACCAAACATTCAAAGAACAATTAGCCTCAGTGCTATATAAACTATTTGAAAAAATAGGGATGAAGGAATCCTACCAAATTCCTTTTATGGCACAGACATGGTACTGATACCCAAACCAGGTAGGTTGAAAATGGAGAAAGAAAACTATAGACCAATCTCCCTAATGAATATTGATGTTAAAATCTTAAATAAGATATTGGCAAAAAGACTACAGAAAATCATCCCCAGTATAATACATCATGATCAAGTAGGATTTATACCAGGAATTCAGGGCTGGTTCAATATTAGGAAAACTATCAGTATAATTGGCCATATTAATAATCAAATTAACAAAAACCATATGATCATCTCAATAGATGCAGAAAAAGCATTTGATGAAATTCAACATCCATTCTTATTGAAAACATTTGAGAGTATAGGAATAAATGGACTTTTCCTTAAAATAATCAGTAGCATCTATTTAAAACCATCAGTAAGCATCATATGTAATGGGGATAAACTGCAACCATTCCCAATAAGATCAGGAGTGAAACAAGGTTACCCATTATCACCATTACTATTCAATATTGTATTAGAAATGCTATATTCAGCAATAAGAGTGGAGAAAGAGATTAAAGGAATTAGAGAAGGTAATGAGGAAACCAAATTATCGCTCTTTGCTGATGATATGATGATATACTTAGAGAACCCCAAAGATTCTACTAAAAAGCTATCAGAAATAACCCACACCTTTAGCAAAGTTGCAGGATACAAAATAAGTCCACATAAATCATCAACATTCTTATATGTCACTAACAAAATCCAACAGTTAGAGTTACAAAGAGAAAGTCCATTTAAAGTAACTACTGATAGTATAAAATATTTAGGAATTTATCTGACAAGGAAAAATCAGAAACTATATGAGCAAAACTACAAAACACTTTCCACACAAATTAAATCTGATCTAACCAATTGGAAAAATATTAAATGCTCTTGGATAGGGCAAGCAAATATAATAAAGATGACAATACTACCTAAACTAATCTATTTATTTAGCACTATATCAATCAGACTCCCAAAAAACTATTTTAATGACCTAGAAAAAATAACAACAAAGTTCATATGGAAAAACAAAAGGTCAAGAATTTCAAGGGAATTAATGAAAAAAAAATCAAATGAAGGTGGCCTAGTTGTACCAGATTTAAAATTGTATTATAAAGCAGCAGTTACCAAAACCATTTGGTATAGGCTAAGAAATAAACTAGTTGATCAGTGGAATAGGGTAGGTCCAAAAGACAAAATAATCAATAACTTTAATAATCTAGTGTTTGAGAAAACCAAGCACCCCAGCTTTTTGAATAAGAACTCAATGTTTGACAAATATTTCTGGAAAAATTAGAAATTAATATGGCAGAAACTAGGCATTGACCCACACTTAACACTGTACACCAAAATCAGGTCAAAATGGATTCATGACCTTGGCATAAAGAATGAGATTATAAATAAATTAGAGGAACATAGGATAGTTTATCTCTCAGACCTGTGGAAGAGGAATGATTTTATGTCCAAAGAAGAACTAGAGATCATTATTGATCACAAAGTAGAAAACTTTGATTATATCAAATTGAAAATTTTTGTACAAACAAAACTAATGCAGATAAGATTAGAATGGAAACAATAAACTGGGAAAACATTTTTACAGTTAAAGGTTCCGATAAAGGCCTCATTTCCAAAATATACAGAGAAATGACTCTAATTTATAAGAAATCAAGCCATTCTCCAACTGATAAATGGACAAAGGATATGAACAGACAATTTTCAGATGAAGAAATTGAAACTATTTCTAGCCATATGAAAAGATGCTCCAAGTCATTATTAATCAGAGAAATGAAAATTAAGACAACTCTGAGATAGCACTACACACTTGTCAGATTGGCTAGAATGACAGGGAAAGATAACGTGCAATGTTGTAGGGGATGTGGGAAAACAGGGACATTGATACATTGTTGGTGGAATCGTGAATACATCCAGCCATTCTGGAGAGCAATTTGGAACTATGCTCAAAAAGTTGTCAAAGTGTGCAAACCCTTTGATCCAGCAGTGTTACTACTGAGCTTATATCCCAAAGAGATCTTAAAGAAGGGAAAGGGACCTGTATTGCAAGAATGTTTGTGGCAGCCCTCTTTGTAGGGGCCAGAAACTGGAAAATGAATGGCAAAATAAATTGTGGAATATGAATATTGTGGAATATTATTGTTCTGTAAGAAATGACCAGCAGGATGATTTCAGAAAGGCCTGGAGAGACTTACATGAACCGATGCTGAGTGAAATGAGCAGGACCAGGAGATCGTTGTATACTTCAAGAACAATACTATATGATGATCAATTCTGATGGATGTGGCCATTTTCAACAATGAGATGAACCAAATCAGTTCCAATAGAGCAGTAATGAACTGAACCAGCTACACCCAGCGAAAGACCTCTAGGAGATGACTATGAACCACTACATAGAATTCCCAATCCCTCCATTTTTGTCCACCTATATTTTGGATTTCCTTCACAGGCTAATTGTATACTATTTCAAAGTCTGATTCTTTTTGTACAGCAAAATAGCTGATTGGACATGTATACAAAATAGATGTAGTCTTTTGCCATCAAATAAACTTCAATATTTGTTTTTCAATTTTATCAACATTGTTCCTGGATCCTCCCACTTCAATACTTGAGGGATCCGAGGTGTCATGGGGGAGGGGGGGTGTTCTCTCTTCACCTCCCATCTGAGCATATAATTTAATTAATTTATGTGGCAAGTTAAAAAAAAATTTTTTTTTGAATGACCTAGTTGCCATCCAACTGTTGGTAAGTGTCTCTGAACATAACTAGGTGGTGGTGGTTGTTTCCTATTGTTCATCCTTCATTTTTGGAGAGGACCAATGACATCAGGAGGGTGAATGTTTTGATTTACAAGGAATTATTAGGCATTTTAAATGACAGATAGAAAATACATGAGCGGGCCCAAACTCAAGGCCTTTCTAGATTAGTGGAACTGACAGACCTTGCCCTCATAACACAGAGTGATAGGAATCACCCAATAACATGTGGTACTAGAGTCAACTGGAATACATATTACATTATATATAATAGAATCATCAGAAATCTAAGAATTATTTTCCTATTGCCTGCCTGATGCAAAACTCCAATAGCTAAATATGACTTTATGAACAATGTTGAAAATTAGCAAGTTTTTAGTGAATGATTTCCTCTGTTTTATGATTTAATAATTCTACAAAGGAACTATTGCTCCAATTACTTCAAATTTAAAAGATACTGGCATTTGGAATTACACCAAATACTATAAAATCAAAGAGAATGACCAAGAGTTAACTTTCAATTACTAATAGAAGTGAACAGAAGAATGATCACTTAAAATTTATTTGTGTTTGCCTTTGGAATGAACTATATAAATTGTATTTATTCTTTGTGTTACATTGACTTCTCTACAAAACATTATATTGAAATTATTTTCTTTACCTTGGCATACAATAACTCCCCAGGAATATACTAAATTTATTTTATTTTTTTAAAATTTCATCCTATAATTTGATCCTGGTATACGTCAAAACTATGTTCTTATTAGTTGGAAATGGTCTTCCACAAAGGCTCAAAGCTATCAAAACCCTCAGAGAACACTGTACTCTGTTTATTTTAAGTCATGGCATGACCTACAAACAATTGAATTTTCAACATCCCATAATCAAATATAATTTCTAATTATAACTCAGCTGCTTGCCCAAATCCCTAATAATAAATCTACGGGGTTTTCCTACGCCCAAAATAGAAAAGCTCAATATGAATAAACTTGAGGACCTCTACAATTTGTAATTCACCTAGCATTTTGTTAAGCACCAAAAGAGTAAATATTGAAAATAGGCATTAGATAGGGAGGTTTAAACAGGTGTTTGATACAAGGAGGGCTGTAAGACTTGAGTACAATTAAAGCAAAGCAATCTCATCCAACTGAACTGTTCTTTGCCAAAAAATATTTGAGGTAAAATGAAAAAAGGTCCATCATTTAAGGGGTTCAATATGGGAAGAGATGGATACTGGGTTATGTAATAAAGTTTCTTGTCTAAAGTTTCTAAATATTGCCATCACACTCCAAGATTGATATCCTCCTTAATTACATGTGGAATCACATCAGAGACAGAGAACCAAGAGAACTTCTGTTAGGGAAAGTAAGGCAAAGTTCTTGAGGTAAATAGTAAGAGCAATAGCTATGAAAAAAGAGAGAAACAGAGAAAGACAGACAGAGACCAAGACAGAGATTGAGACAGAACAGAGACAGAGAGAGACAGAGACAAAGAAGGACAGAGAGAGAGAAGACAAAAAAGAAAGAAGAGGAAGAAGGGAAGGAGGAGGAGGAAAAAGAAGTGAAGGAAAGAGGGAGCAAGAAAGCTAATAAAAAGCCTAAAGATTTAAGTCAAGATGGTAGGCTCCATTTTGACTAAGTGACTCCTGGAAACTGGGCCTAAATTATAGATGAGAAAATACTAAGGCTATATGAGATTGGTCAAATCAGTATAGGGAAATGATAGTAACCTAAGGAAGAATCTTGAGAATGGAACACAGAGTAGCAGAGATTGGATTTTTAGAGGACACTCTATGGATTGCTAAACCTGAATTCTGGCAACTCAATGATGGAATTGAATGCTTTGGAATAAAAGAACTGAGCAGGACAAATCTCTGATTTAATGGATTCTTAAAAGAAAAGTATACACACACATATTTGTATATAGAGGTAGCTATGTGGAATAGTAGATAAGAGTTCTGGATCTGGAATCAGAAAAACCTAAGTTCAGATGTGACCTCAGTCATTTACTGAGAAGGGATCCTGGGCAAGTCAGTTTTCCTCTATTTAACTCTGTTTCCTCATCTGGAAAATAGAGATAATATCACCTACCTTCAAAACATAACATACTCTAATATAATATAACATAATATAATAAATACAACATGACATGGCATGACATAACATAATGTAATATGCTTTTTTTTTTGTAATATGCTTTTAAAGTCCTTTGTAACCTGGTCACTTCCTATCTTTCCAGTCTTCAGATACTTCACTCCCCTGCACCTTCTCTACAATCCAATGGCACCAAGCTGCTTGCTAATTCTCACATAAGATATTCTAGCTCTCCCCCATGCCTAGAACTCTCCCCTTCATCATTCCTGACTCCTGGCTTCTTTGGTCCCTTCAAAACTCTCAACTAAAACCCCACATTCTGCTACAAGAATTCCTCTATTCCTCTTAATGTTAATACCTTCCCTCTGAGACTATCACCTATTTATCTTGTATAAAATTTTAATGTAAATTTTTATTGATATTTTGTTTCTTACTTTATCATCATTATCCCTGATATCCTTTCCCCAAACTTCCCAGAGAGCCATCTCAAATAACAAATGGTATTTTAAGAGAAAAAAAATATCAGCAAAACTGATCAGGGCAGAGCCAAGATGGCAGAGAGGGGACACATCTTTTTCTGAGCTCTACCCATAATCCACAAATTAATAGCAAATCCAGCCTCTGAATTGGATTTGGAGTGACAGAACCCACAAATATTTGGAATAACAAGGTTCCAGCAGAAGATAATTTGGAAGATCTTCAGGAAAGCTCTGTTTCAGTCATGCACAGAGGGAGGTAGGCCAAGTGGCAGGAGTGCAGGCCCAGGGTGTATAGGCTCTGCACATAGGGGAATCTACCCGGAGGAATCTAAAGCAGTGTTGGCTACTCTGTTCTGGTTGTAAAGCAGTAGATCAAAGATGGGTTGTAAGATATACAACACAAATACAAAAGGCAAATAGCCCATAAACCCAAAAAAATCAGGGGATCTTGGCATGGCCATCCAGCATTGAGAATTAGTCAGCACTGACCCACTGCAGTCACTGTTGCCTGTAGAGGAAAATTGGACAATCTCCTCTTTCCCCTAAAAGCAATCTTTAAAAAATAAATAAATAAATAGAGCAAAAAAGCAAAAAGAACTCTGACCATAGATAGTTGTTATGGAGAAAGAGACAAACAGATTTTGGACACTAAAATCAGATAGTCTCCAGATGAAGCACCAAAGTGTAATATAAGTTGGTCCCCATCTCACAAGGCTCTCTTGGAAGAATTAAAAAAGAATCTTAAAAGAGAGAAGAAAAATGGGAAAAGGAAATGAAAACTTTACAGGAGGGTTTACATTATGGGACACAACTCTGAAACAAGGATTCTAACAAGGTGTTAAGTCAATAGAATTGATAAAGTAGGAGATGGAATGAATCTATCTCTCTCTCTCCTTGGCTCTGAGAGCTTGAGCTCCCACCTCCAGTCCTCTGTCTTCTCTGGCTTTGTCTCTGAGTCTCTTGGTCCCCCAGAAGAGCCACCAGGACCCTGACTGAAGATGGAATGAATATCATTCAGTCCTTTCTGGCTGTTATATACTCCATTATCACAGGTGTGAATCTTGTGGAACTATATTAAGTACCAAGTACATGTACTGAACTAGAGAACTATTAGGTACCATGCTAAACTAGATAACCATTGTCTTTATCAATTCCACTGACTTAACACCTTGTAAGAATCCTTGTTTCAGATTTCTGGCCCATAACATGTTTGGAAAAGGAAACACAGAAATTATCTGAAGAAAACTCCTAATTACAAAATAGATTTAGTAAAATAGAAAAAGAAAAATGGGGGAAAAAAAGGAAAAAGAAATCAACTACTTGAAAAACAGAATTTGTGAAATGGAAAAATAAAATCCATAGAACAAAACAACTCATCTAAAAATTCAATTGGCCAAATACAAAAGCAGCTTTTAAAAAGGTAACTGAAGAAAATAATCACTAAAAATTAGAATTGAACAAATGGAAATGAATGATTCAATAAAACATCAAGAATCAATCAAACAAAACCAAAAAAATGAAAAAAAAAAAAATAGAAGACAATCTAAAATACCTCATTAGAAAAACAATTGACCTGGAAAATAGATCTAGGAGAGACAATCTAAGAATTATTGTACTTCCTGAAAACCATGGTTTAAAAAAAAAAAAAAAGAGCCTAAACATTATCTTTCAGGAAATCACTAAGGAAAACTACTCCGATATTCTAGAATCAGAAGGTAAACTAGGTATTGAAAGAATTCACTAATCAACTCTTGAAAGACATCCCAGTGTGTAACATGCCCTCCTAGCAGGTACAATTACCAGTCTGTCCTAGGCCCAACAGAGTACCTTTGACCACTGACCTTTGTAGTGTCAACTATACCCGGCTCACCTCCTCTGAGGCCTTCAAAAGTCTCTGGCCACAATTTCTTGAATAGTCGTTTAATAACCAGTAGCACACTCAACAGCCATGTGTAATCTTAAAAGCCTTTACTATACCTACTCACATAATGCCCTGACTTTTCAGTTCCCAAGTGAACACCTGGTCTGAAGACCCACGTGTTTACTACCAAACTCCTTACCTCTCGGCTATCCATCAGCTTGGCTCAGCTACCCCAGGTTAGGGAGCCAGGTTAAAGAGAGTGACTGCTGTCTGCAGTGGGCTTATAAAGGAAGGGCCTGTGAGGTCACACACACAGCCAATCAGCAAGAGAGCCGTCACCCATTATGAAGCTATCTCAATATGGCCAGGATCCCACCCACAGGGCAGTCCTATATCCACAGAGAATACTTCTGGGCCACTCAAATCTCCCGTTGCGCTGTGCGCCACCCATTTAAAGGGCCCTTATAATTTCCTTCTCTTGTTTTGCAGGAACCACACATCTCATCAAGCTAAACTTCTAGCACCAGCTGTAGTTCACTTGATCCATGAGATGACAGAGTGTTATGCCCAAGGAGGTACAAAGCAGCAGATCAGTAAACAGAAGTATGACAATGAGAACCAGGCTCAACAGTGGCCCAAGTGTTCAACCCATTCATTAAAGTCATACTCAAGGAGATAATAAGCCAAAGAGGTTGGATGCCAATGAGGTAGGATGTCAACACTGAGGTGGGAAGTCAACAAGGTAAAACATCACAATTCTAGTTAACAATTAAATATCAGTGAGGTAGGTTGTCACAATTCTAGGTACATTTATCACAATTCTAGACCAATTCTAGTTTCTCACAATTCTCTATTGCACTTGTCACAATTCTAGAGCAATTCTAGTTTCACAGGTGCACATAAGCAAAGTCATGTCCAGAAACATTGTCTCAATAACAATGACAGGTGGGAGTGTTGGTTTTTCACCTACTAATTTAAATGCATAGTCCTTCAATAGAAAGCATAGGGCAAAGCCTCTCCCCAGGATACCATATGGCAAGTAGCCACGGGAGGAGCAAGCAGGCCCATTGTCCATTTACAGTCTTTATATTGCATATCCACCCAAAACAGTCCATTTCAGCTGCAACACTGGAACTGTCTGCTGTCTCTGGTGTCACAGTCAGGAGGGACATTGCTGCCATCAGAGTCTAGAGGGCTGCGGACATCTGGCTGGCCCCTCTGGGCTGTTGTCTGGTTCTTCTCTTGGATCCCCAGGTCACAAATGTCTCTGGTGGGGATGAACTCTGTTGCTGGATCTGCACCTAGGAAAGAATGTACCTGGGCCCCAACTTGGGCCTTTCCAAATGCCATCCAGGCCTTTCCACATCACAGTGGAAACAAAGTTGTTGTCAAAAAGATTAACAAAAGTCAGACAAAAGTTAGTCAGTCTGTCACTTAGCTGCACTTTCTGTGTATGCCCAAAGTGCATTGCTAAGGTAAAATGCAAAGAATTTAAAAATGTAAAACCAAAATAATTTAAAAGTGTAAAACCAAAATAGATTAAAAATGTAAAACCAAAATAACTTTAAAATATAAAATCAAAATAGTAATGTGAAATCAAAATGCTTTAAAGATGTAAAATCAAAAATGTTTAAAAATGTAAAATCAAATTTTAAAAATTGCAAGCAATCACATATATGTATTACCACATCTTGTGCATATCCCAAAATTCCCTTCTCTTGTTTAGAAGAGAAGATCTTGGGAATATAGTCTGGGCAGTAATGACTTTACTAATAGGATTATAAGAAATGGCAATGGAATGGACAAAGTCAAATTCAATGCAAAAACCCCTAAAGGCAAAATATTTGTAAGCCAATCCATAAACTGTCTTAAATGCATATGAAATTTCTACAATGGAAAAATGGTTGATCACATGTCTAGCTGCTTCTCCAGATTGGAATGAAGCCATAATATCCAATGGTCTTAAAACATTAAATTTCAAACCATAAGGGTTTTGTCCTATAGGGAGTATAGGAGAGTGAAAGAAAGATAAGCTGTGTAGCCTTCTGCCATGCTCTTAGCTTCCTTTTAATTAGCACAATTTGCAAATATAAGACTCTAACAGCCTGATTGTAAATGATTTGAAGGTCCACTCTGAAAATGGATATGTAGGATATATTTATCTGCGCGCTTTCTCACTCGCTCTTGAAGTTCTTAAAAGAGCTGGTACCTTTTCAGTGGCCTGCCACTCATACAGTTAATGAAAAAAGAACACTGGGCTATATCCTTGAATTCTTTTGCCTAAAAATCAAAGTTTGAGTTTCTGATACCGAATTGTACTTCAGGCGTGTGAATCAATAAATCTGATGTTACTTTTCTTCCTGGGTCAAAGATCACACACTGTTTATTTATTCTTAGTGATTAAAACAGCAATTTTCCAAATCATTCTAAACATAAACACTGTTTTATAAGTACTCGTAGGGGGTTGGGAAATCAAGCCCACCTGTGGAAGTGGAAAATCCACGAGGTAAGAAAAGAGGAGTTCCAACTCTCCAAAGACTATCCTAGCAGTTTTATAAGTATAAAACTCCACTCTCTCTAATTGCAAGGTCTTATCCCTGTAAGGTTTCTTAGAAATTAACTGAACTGTATTTAAAAATGTTTTCTGAATATTATAGTCAATACCCCACAATTCCTTTTTGCCTTTGGCCATAAAGCCTACTTCTGTCTTTTGAAATGAAGACACAGGAGTTTTAAATGGATTAATGGGCAGTGCTGATGATATTTAGAATGAGATTCTTGTGCTTCTTGAAATAAAGGAGTACTGGCCAACATGGTTAGAGGGAGTCCACTATGGGAGTGGACATGCAAAATATAAATCTTACACAATTTGCAAATATAAGATTCTAACACCAGTGCTCTTGGATAGGTCAAGCAAATATAATAAAGATGACAATACTACATATACCCAGAGAGAGGCCTGTGGGAACTGAGTGTGGATCACAACATAGAATTTTCACTTCTTTTGTTGTTAGTTGCTTGAATTTTATCTTCTTTCTCATTTTTCTTCCTTTTTGATCAGATTTTTCTTTTGCAGCAAGATAATTGTATAAATATGTATGCCTATATTTGATTTACATATATCCTCACCATGTTTAACATATATTGGATTATTTGACCTCTAGAGGAGGAATGGAGGAAAGGAGGGAAAATTGGAATATAATGTTTTGCAAGAGTTATTGTTGAAAAATTATCCTTGCATATGTTTGGAAAATAAAAAGCTTCAATTAAAAAATAAAAAAGTAAAACTGATCAATATTTTTTTTAATCTGAAAATATATGCAATGTGTAACACTTGTGTGTCTCCAGAAAGGAGTAGATTGGGGTAATTTTCTCCTAGCTCTCTGTTCCAGACATATTTGATCTTTATCATTTTGTGGCATTCACTTTTGTGTGTGATTATCATTATTGTAGTTATTGTATTTTTTGTTCTGCTTACTTTGTTTTGTATCATTTTATATAGGTCTTTCCATACTTCTCTGTTTTTTAGAGCACAGTAATGTTCCATTACATTCACATACCACAATTTGTTTTTTTAGATTGAACATGTGCAATTCTTCTAAACATATTTCCACGTTTATGATGCTACATAAGAAAAATCAGACCAAAAAGGGAAAAAAAGAAGAAAAAAAAAAAAAAAAAAAAAAAGCAAGACACCACTAACAAACAAAAGGTGGAAACATTATGTTGTGTTGTCAGGGAACAGATTCAAGAGAGGACCTGCGCTTCTTTCTGACCTTCATCCACAACTCTCAGACTAATTCACAAATCCAGCCTCTGAATTAGTTCTAGACTGACAGAATCCCCAAATATTGGGAATGCAATAAATTACTAGCAGAAGATGATTTTGAAGTTCTCCAGAAAAGCTCGGTTTCAATCTAGCATGGAGGAAGGCAGGCCAAGTGCAAGCAGGCCGAGCACAGATTCAGGGCAGTGAGAGTTGCACATGGTGGAGAATCTATGGGGAGGAATCTACAGCAGTGTTGGCTACTCTGCCAGGGTTGCAAGCCAGTAAATCAGCAGAGAAGTTATAAACATCCAACAAAAACACAAAAGGTAAATAGTGAACCCCAAAATGCCAGAATCTCATGGGACCTGGACACGTCCAACCAGTCCTGGGAGTGAGTCAGCTCAGACTCATTGCAGCCACTGCCACTTGTAGAGGAATCTTAGAAAACCTGCCATAAAATCAGACCTTAACTTTTTTTTTTTGTCTTTCAACTCTAAATTTATTTTATTTTAATTAATTTTATAATTATAAAATTTTTGACAGTACATATGCATGAGTAATTTTTTTTAAATAACATTATCCCTTGTATTCATTTTTCCAAATTTTCCCCTCCCTCCCTCTACTCTCTCCCCTAGATGACAGGCAATCTCCTACATTTTACATGTGTTACAGTATAACCTAGATACAATATATGTGTGTAAATCCAATTTTCTTGTTGCACTTTAAGTATTGGATTCCGAAGGTATAAGTAACCTGGGTAGATAGACAGTAGTACTAATATTTTACATTCACTTCCCAGTGTTTCTTCTCTGGATGTAGTTGTTTCTGTCCTTCATTGATCAGCTGGAAGTGAGTTGGATCTTCTTTATGTTGAAAATATCCACTTCCATCAGAATACGTCCTCATACAGTATTGTTGTTGAAGTGTGTAGTGATCTTCTGGTTCTGCTCATTTCACTCAGCATCAGTTCATGTAAGTCTCTCCAAACCTTTCTGAATCATCCTGCTGGTCATTTCTTACAGAACAATAATATTCCATAACCTTCATATACCATAATTTACCCAACCATTCTCCAATTGATGGACATCTATTCATTTTCCAGTTTCTAGCCACTACGAAAAGAGCTGCCACAAATATTTTGGCACATACAGGTCCTTTTCCCCTCTTTAGTATTTCTTTGGGATATAAGCCCAATAGTAGCACTGCTGGATCAAAGGGTATGCAGAGTTTGATAACTTTTTGGGCATTGTTCCAAGTTGCTCTCCAGAATGGTTGGATTCTTTCACAACTCCACCAACAATGTTAATACATTGTCCCAGTTTTCCCATATCCCCTCCAACATTCATCATTATTTGTTCCTGTCATCTTAGCCAATCTGACAGGTGTGTAGTAAACCTTAACTTTTTTAAAAAAATTAATAAAAAAGCAAAGAGAATTCTGACCACAGACAGTTTTTATGGTGAAAGAGAACAGACTTCAAACCCTGAGGAAACTAAAAGCAGATCATCTCCAAATGAAGCCCCAAAGGGTGGTCCCCACACAAGGCTCTTCTAGAAGAAAATAAAAAGGATCTTAAAAGAGAGCTGGAAGTTCATTATTCGGAAAAAACTGTTGGGAAAACTGGAAATTAGTATGGCAGAAATTAGATATGGATCCACACTTAACACCATATACCAAGATAAGATCAAAATGGGTCCATGATTTAGGCATAAAGAGGGAGATAATAAATAGATTAGAGGAACAGAGGATAATCTACCTCTCAGACTTGTGGAGGAGGAAGGAATTTATGACCAGAGGAGAACTAGAGATCATTATTGATCACAAAATAGAAGATTTTGATTACATCAAACTAAAAAGTTTCTGTACAAATAATACTAATGCAAACAAGATTAGAAGGGAAGTAACAAATTGGGAAAATATTTTTAAAAACAAAGGTTCTGACAAAGGTCTCATTTCCAAAATATATAGAGAACTGACCATAATTTATAAGAAACCGAACCATTCTCCAATTGATAAATGGTCAAAGGATATGAACAGACAATTCTCAGAGGAAGAAATTGAAACTATATCCACTCACATGAAAGAGTATTCCAAATCACTACTGATCAGAGAAATGCAAATTAAGACCACTCTGAGATACCACTACACACCTGTCAGATTGGCTAAGATGACAGGAACAAATAATGACAAATGTTGGAGGGGATGTGGGGAAATTGGGACACTGATACATTGCTGGTGGAGTTGTGAAAGAATCCAGCCATTCTGGAGAGCAATCTGGAATTATGCCCAAAAAGTTATCAAACTGTGCATACCCTTTGACCCAACAGCGCTACTACTGGGATTATATCCCAAAGAAATACTAAAGAGCGGAAAGAGACATATATGTGCCAAAATGTTTGTAGCAGCTCTTTTTGTTGTAGCTAGAAACTGGAAGATGAATGGATGTCCATCAGTTGGAGAATGGTTGGGTAAATTGTGGTATATGAAGGTTATGGAATATTATTGCTCTGTAAGAAATGACCAGCAGGAGGAATACAGAGAGGCCTGGAGAGACTTAGGTCAACTGATGCTGAGTGAAATGAGCAGAACCAGAAGATCACTGTATACTTCAACAACAATACTGTATGAGGATGTATTCTGATGGAAGTGGAAATCTTCAACTTAAAGAAGATCCAACTCACTTCCAGTTGATCAATGATGGACAGAGATGACTATACCCAGAGAAGGAACACTGGGAAGCGAATGTAAATTGTTAGCACTAATATCTGTCTGCCCAGGTTGCATGTACCTTCGGATTCTAATGTTTATTGTGCAACAAGAAAATGATATTCACACACATGTATTGTACCTAGACTATATTGTAACACATGTAAAATGTATGGTATTGCCTGTCGTCGGGGGGAGGGAGTAGAGGGAGGGGGGGCAATTTGGAAAAATGAATACAAGGGATAATATTATAAAATATATATATAATAATAAAAAAAAAAAAGAGAGCTGGAAGAAAAATGAGGAAAAGAAATGAAAACTTTTCAAGAGGGTTTGGAAAAGGCATATAACTCATTAAAAGATAGATTTGATAAAATGGAAAAGGAAAACAACTCCCAGAAAAACAGAATTTATGAAATGGAAAAATAAAATAACTCCCTGAAAAACAGAATTTGTGAAATGGAAAAAAATTTCATAGAACAAAACAACTCATTTAAAAATTCAATTGGACAAATACAAAAAGAATTTTAAAAAGTAAATGAAGAAAATAATTGACTAAAAATCAGAACTGAACAAATGGAAATGAATGACTCAATGAAACATCAAGAATCAGTCAAGCAAAACCAAAAAAAATGAAAAGATTAGGAAAAATGTAAAATACCTAATTGAGAAAACAGCTGACCGGGAAAATAGATCTAGGAGAGACAATCTAAGGATTATTGGACTTCCTGAAAACCACGATGAAAAAAAGAGTCTAGACACTTTATTCAGAAAATCATCAAAGAGGACTGCCCATATGACATAAAATCAGAAGATAAAATATCCATTGAAAGAATTCACTGAACACCTTCTAAAAGAGATCCCAAAATTAAAACTCCAAGGAATACCATGCTAAATTTCAGAATTATCAGATCAAGGAGAAATATTGCAAGCAGCCAGAAAAAAAAAATTCAAATACTGAGGAGCCACAATAAGGATTACCTAGGACCTAGCAGCTTCTACCTTAAAAGATAGAAGGGCCTGGAATATGATATTCCAAAGGGCAAAGGAACTTGGAATGCAGCCAAGAAAAAATTACCCCACCAAACTAAGCATTTTCTTTCAGGGAAGAAGATGGACATTCAATGAAACAGGTGAATTCTTTATTTCTGATTAAAAGACCAGAGCTGAACAGAACATTTGACCTCCAAATATAGAATTCAAGAGAAGCATAAAAAGATAAAAAGAAAAGAACTCTTGAGAACTGTATTTCTCTTATGGGTATGCATAGAAAATGCATGTATAATTTGATTTTACTGTTATAATATAAAAAAAGAAACTAGAGATGGAAAAGGGCTTGTGCCAGAAAAAAGGAGAAAATGAAGGTAAAATGAGGGAAATTACATCTCAGGAAAAGGCAAAGAAAACCTATTATGATTGAGGGAAAGAAGGGAGGGGGGTGAACATTGTGTGAATCTTACTCTCATCAGATTTGGCTCAAAGAGAGAATATTAGACATATTTGATTTCATGGAGAAACTTCTCTCACCTTACAGAAAAGTGGGAGGGGAAAGTGGAAAAAGGAAGGGGTAGTCTACATAGAGGGAATACAGAAATAGTAGGGGAAAGATATAAGAAAGGGGAAGGGACTCTAAAAGGGGAGGACTCTTTGAGGCAAGTGGCGCTCATATGTTGTGATCCACATTCAGTCCCTATAGTCCTCTGACTGGGTACAGATGGCTCTCTCCATCACAAGGCCACCTCAGTGTTGAAAAGAGCCATGTCCATCAGAATTGATCATCACATAATCTTGTTGCTGCTAGGTACAGTAGTCTCTTGGTTCTGCTCACTTCACTTAGAATCAGTTCATGTAAGTCTCTCCAGGTTTTTCTGAAACCATACTGATCATTTCTTATAGAACCAAAATATGGTATAACATCCATATATCAGAATTTATTCAGCTATTGTCCAACTGATGGGCATTCATTTACTCCGTTTCCTGTTTCAAAAACTACAAAACTACAAAAAGGGCTGCCACAAATGCATGTGGGTCTTTTTCCCTTTTTTATGATCCCTTTGGGATACAGACTCAGTAGTAACACTGTTGGGTCAAAAGGTATGCATAGTTTGATAACTTTTTGAGCATAATTCCAAACTACTCTCCAGAATGGCTGGATCAGTTCACAATTCCATCAACAATGTATTGGTGCAGGCAGCCAGTTGGTGCAATGGATAGAATACCAACCCTGAAGTCAGGACATGAGTTCAAATCTGGCCTAAAACTTCCTAGCTGTGTGACCCTAGGCAAATCACTTAACCCCACTTGCCTCAGCAAAATACAAAAACAAATCAAAACAACGTATTTATTAGTGTGTCCCAGTATTCCCTACATCTCCTCCAATATTTATCATTATATTTTCCTGTCCTCTTAGCCAGTCTGAGGTGTGTGGTGGTAATTTCTTTTCTCTAATTTGCATTTAATCACTATTAAATAGTGATTTAGAACACTTTTTCATTTGACTAGAAATGGCTTTAATTTCTTCCTCTAAAAATTGCCTGTCTATATCCTTTGACCATTTATCAATTGGAGAATGGCTTGTATTATAAAGTTAAGTCAGTTCTCTTTATTTTAAAAAGGAGGTCTTTATCAGAACCCTTGGATGTAAATTTTTCCCCCAGTTTTCTGCTTCCCTTCTAATTTGGTCTGTATTGGTTTTGTTTGTACAAAAACTTTTTTATCCATTTTGCATTTTATATTCTCTAGTTCTTTTTTTAATCATAAATTCCTTTCTTATCTACAGATCTGAGAGGTAGAGTATCTCTTGTTCTCCTAATTTGCTTATGTTATCATCCTTTAGGTCTAAATCATGAACCCATTTCAACCTTATATTAGTATAGGGTGTTAGGTGTTGACCAATGCCTAGTTTCTGCCACACTATTTTCCAATTTTTCCAGCAATTTTGGTCAAATGGTCAGTTCTTATCCTGGAAGCAGAAGTCTGGGTTTATCAAACACTAGAATACCACAATTTCTTTTGCCTTTCTTCAGTTAATGGGCATCTACAGTATTTTCAATTCTTTGCTATCACAAAAAGTATTCTAAAATAAAATAAATATTTTGAAGTATATGAACTATACTTTCTTTTTACTTATAGCGTACTTGGGTAATTAGCCCAGTACTAGAATCTCTGGTTCAAAGAGTATTAAGTATCTCAGTCAGTTTATTCACATAATTCCAAATTGTTTTTAAAACTGACTGTATCATTTTCTCCAATATCACCAACAATATATTAGAGTGCCTATCATTCAACAATCTCTCCAACAATATTGTGATTTTTTTTTTGTCATCTTTGACAATTCGTAGGGAGTGTGGCAAATCCTCAGGGTTGTTTTGATTTTCACATTTCTTATTATCAGTGATTTAGAACTTTCATGTGGTTGTACATATTTTGTAGTTCTTTTGAGAATGACTTCTTCATATATTTTGACTATCTATTGGAGATGGCTATTAGTGATGTGTATTGTATATGTGTATGTGTATTATATATGTTGAATTTCAAATCCCTATCACAGAAATTTGATAGAAAGATTTCCCCCCATTCCTCCACTTTCCTTCTTACTCTAGGCATTAATTTTTTCTTTTCTTTTTTTTTTTTTGATGTTTTTGTTTTCCCCAGCTACTTGTAAAACAATTTTTTATATTTGTTTTTAAAACTCTGAGTTCAAGATTCTCTCCCCTCCTCCTCACACACCCCCATTGAGAAAGCACAAGTATTATGCAAAATATTTTCATCAAAATCATTTTGCAAAAGAAAACATAGATCTCTCCCTCCCCAAAGAAAAACCCTCAAGAAAAAAAAAGTTTTTAAAAAAGTATGGTTTAGTCTATATTCAGATACAATCAGTTCTTTCTCTGGATATGGATAGGATTTTTCACTCTAAGTCCTTCAAAGTAGTCTTATATCATTGCATTGCTGAAAATGGCAAAGTCATCCATTGCTGATCATCTCACAACATTGCTATTACTATTTACACAGTACATTTCACTTTGCTTGAGCTCATGGAGGTTTTTCTGAGAGTATTCTCATCATCATTTCTTATAGAACAATAACTTTATCATAATCACATACCACGGTTTATTTAGTTATTCCCCGGTTGATGAACAATCCCTCAATTTCCAATTCTTTGTCTTGAGAAAAGAGCTGTTATAAATATTTTTTTTTACATATAACTTCTTTGCCCTTTTAAAAAATCTTTCTTGGGATCCATCCTAGGCATTAATTTTGCCTGTAAAGAAGACTTTCAGTTTCATGTAATTAATGTATTTATTTTTTGTAATTTCCTCTATCTGTTGTTTGGTTATTACCTCTCCTATCTATGACTGTGAGATCTTGCACACACCTTATTTGCTGCATGTTATCTCCTTCTTTAGGACAAGGACTTCCTCCCCCCTTCTTTCTTTGTATCTCCAGTGCTTAGTACATTTCACTAGTGAGCTCTTAATGAGTTCTTATTGATGAACTGGGTCCTCATTGACGTACTTATCTCCCCATTACAGTTATATAGTAAAACTGCATTATTTTTTCATTTTGAAAATTTTGAAATTGTATGTGTCCCACAGATGACATGATGGTATACTTAGAGAACCCCAAAGACTCTGCTAAAAAGCTATTAGAAATAATTCAGAATTTTAGCAAAGTTGCAGGATACAAAATAAATCCACATAAATCATCAGCATTTTTATACATTAACAACACAATCCAAGAGCAAGGGATACAAAGAGAAATTCCATTCAAAATAACTGTCGATAGTATAAAATATTTGGGAATATATCTACCAAAGGAGAGCCAGGAATTATATGAGAAAAATTACAAAACACTTGCCACAAAAATAAAGTCAGATTTAAATAATTGGAAAGACATTCA
Source organism: Sminthopsis crassicaudata (assembly GCF_048593235.1). Classification (NCBI taxonomy): domain Eukaryota; kingdom Metazoa; phylum Chordata; class Mammalia; order Dasyuromorphia; family Dasyuridae; genus Sminthopsis; species Sminthopsis crassicaudata. The sequence goes on along the minus strand of NC_133617.1, from coordinate 606,655,802 downwards.
GTGCTCTTGGATAGGCCAAGCGAATATAATTAAGATAACAATACTCCCTAAACTAATCTATTTATTTAGTGCTATACCAATCAGACTTCCAAGAAACTATTTAAATAACCTAGGAAAAATAACAACAGAATTCATATGGAACAACAAAAGGTCAAGAATTTCAAGGGAAGTAATGAAAAAAAAAATTAAGTGAAGGTGGTCTAGCTGTACCTGATCTAGAACTGTATTATAAAGCAACAGTCACCAAAACCATTTGGTATTGGCTAAGAAATAGACTAGTTGATCAGTGGCATAGGTTAGGTTCACAGGGCAAGATAGTGAATAAAAATAGCAATCTAGTGTTTGACAAACCCAAAGATCCCAAATTTTGGGATAAGAATTCATTATTTGACAAAAACTGCTGGGAAAACTGGAAATTAGTATGGCAGAAACTAGGCATGGACCCACATTTAACACCACATACTAAGATTAGATCAAAATGGGTCCAAGATTTAGGCATAAAGAACAAAATCATAAATAAATTGGAGGAACAGGGGATGGTTTACCTCTCAGACTTGTGGAGGAGGAAGGAGTTTGTGTCCAAGGGAGAACTAGAGAGCATTATTGATCACAAAATAGAACATTTTGATTACACCAAATTAAAAAGTTTCTGCACAAACAAAACTAATGCAAACAAGATTAGAAGAGAAGTAACAAATTGGGAAAACATTTTTACAGTTAAAGGTTCTGATAAAGTCCTCATCTCCAAAATATACAGAGAATTGACTTTAATTTATAAGAAATCAAGCCATTCTCCAATTGATAAATGGTCAAAGGATATGAACAGCCAATTTTCAGATGATGAAATTAAAACTATTTCCACTCATATGAAAGAGTGTTCCAAATCACTATTGATCAGAGAAATGCAAATTAAGACAACTCTGAGATATCATTACACACCTGTCAGATTGGCTAAGATGACAGGAACAAATAACGATGAATGTTGGAGGGGCTGTGGGAAAACTGGGACACTGATACATTGTTGGTGGAGTTGTGAAAGAATCCAACCATTCTGGAGAGCAATCTGGAATTATGCATATGTACTGTCAAAAAAAAGTTATAATTATAAAATAAAATAAAAATTAAATTAAAAAAAAAGAAAGAAAGAAATTGTATGTGTCCAAAGTGATCTAAAATGACCATTTTTGTGACTGAACAAAGTACCTACTTCAGAAATGAACAGCTGTTATTTAAATGATAGCTATAACTTATATTGCTCTCTAACACTTTAGGTGTGTTAATCACCTTTGATCCTGACAATCAGGTGCTATTATTATCCCCATTTTCTATTAATGAGGAAATTTTATTAAAGAGAGATTATTTGGCTTGCCCAGAGACATGCTGCAAATAAGTGTCTGAGGCAGAATATGTATTGGAGTTTCAGTCTAATCTTCTATTACTTGCTGAGCTCCTAGCATAGATGGCAACTATTAGTTATTTCACCTTACAGAGCCATACCAGTGTCTTATGATAGAAAACTGACTCTGGAGCCTGAAGATCAGCATTCAGATTCCCTCTCTGCATTCAGAATCCCTCTCTGATAATCTAACCTCTCTGAGCCTCAATTTTCTCATTTGCAACATGAAAAGTTTAGACTAGATGAACTCTGGATTGAGTCCACATGTATTTGAATAGAAAATAACGAAAAATGAGGTACAAGATTAAAAATGACTATTTCTCAATTTACTGCTGATGGGTGATGCAGCCTTGGGTATTTACCAAACTTCTTACCCCTCAGGTTCATCAGTTGCAAACTGAGGCTGATAAAGCCAAATTTCCTCAGAGGAATATTAAGAATTATTACAGAGCTGAAGAGATGATTCCATCCTGAGAGCTTGGAAGCAATTATAACAGATTGAAGGCCATCCCATAGAGCAATTATGAGGCTATGTCCCAATGGACAATCATAGAAGGCTCAAAAGAGCTGAGCTATCTCTCCTCCAAGCCTTCCCCCCAGAAAGGGTTGGGTTAGATTTATTTTCATTCATTTAAACTTTAGATTAAGAAAACTCTTCGTTAAAGTCTATTCTGATGCTTCTGTATAACGCAGCTATGATCTTAAATTTGGTCATAAACTCCAAAATTTACAAAGCTGAAAAGATGTTGAATTTAAGCCAGACTATGTACTATGGGCCTGGTATTGTTGAAGTGTGGTGAGAGGGCAAGACCACTGTAGGAAAGGAGCTCATCATCACTAGAATCTTGGCTACTACCCATCCCTGTCCTGACAAAGCAACTCATGAAAAAAAAAGAGATAAAAATATAACAGATGCCTCTGGTCTTTGTGATCCCCCTGTCTCCCTGCAATCATGTGGCAGACAGGAATTCAGAAGAAACTGCTAAAAGAATTATACAATTTCATGATTGTTTATAAACATTACATTTAATTGTTGGTTCTCATGACGTTCAATTTTTATTCTGTGCCCAGTAAACAGACCCACTTTTTGAAAGGTAGTTTTATCAGTGCAGCTAAATAATGCAATGAATAGAACACTGACCTTGGATTAAGAGAGATCTGAAATTCAAATCTGGTCTCACAAATTTACTAGCTGTGTGACTCTGGACAAATCTTTTTTTTTATTTAAATTTTTATTTTATTTTATAATTATAACTTTTTTTTTGACAGTACATATGCATGGGCAATTTTTTACAACATTATCCCTTGCACTTACTTCTATTCAGATTTTTTTCCCTTCCTCCCCCAACCCCCTCCCCCAGATGGCAGGCAGTTTTATATATGTTAAATATATTACAGTATATTCTAGATACAATATATGTGTGTAGAACCAAATTTCTTGTTGCACAGGAAGAATTGGATTCAGAAGGTAAAAATAACAGTTTACACTCATTTCCCAGTGTTCCTTTTCTGGATGTAGCTGATTCTGTCCATCATTAATCAATTGGAATTGGATTAGCTCTTCTCTATGTTGAAGAAATCCACTTCCATCAGAATACGTCCTCGTACAGTATCATTGTTGAAGTGTATAATGATCTTCTGGTTCTGCTCGTTTCACTCAGCATCAGTTGATGTAAGTCTCTCCAAGCCTCTCTGTATTTCTCCTGTTGGTCATTTCTTACAGAACAATAATATTCCATAACATTCATATACCATAATTTACCCAACCATTCTCCAATTGATGGCCATCCATTCATCTTCCAGCTTCTAGCCACTATGAAAAGGGCTGCCACAAACATTTTGGCACATACAGGTACCTTTCCCTTCTTTAGTATTTCCTTGGGATATAAGCCCAGTAGTAGTATGGCTGGGTCAAAGGGTATGCACATTTTGATAACTTTTTGGGCATAATTCCAGATTGCTCTCCAGAATGGTTGGATTCTTTCACAACTCCACCAACAATGTATCAGTGTCCCAGTTTTCCCACAGCCCCTCCAACATTCATCGTTATTTGTTCCTGTTATCTTAGCCAATCTGACAGGTGTGTAATGATATCTCAGAGTTGTCTTAATTTGCATTTCTCTGATCAATAGTGATTTGGAACACTCTTTCATATGAGTGGAAATAGTTTTAATTTCATCATCTGAAAATTGGCTGTTCATATCCTTTGACCATTTATCAATTGGAGAATGGCTTGATTTCTTATAAATTAAAGTCAATTCTCTGTATATTTTGGAGATGAGGACTTTATCAGAACCTTTAACTGTAAAAATGTTTTCCCAATTTGTTACTTCTCTTCTAATCTTGTTTGCATTAGTTTTGTTTGTGCAGAAACTTTTTAATTTGGTGTAATCAAAATGTTCTATTTTGTGATCAATAATGCTCTCTAGTTCTCCCTTGGACACAAACTCCTTCCTCCTCCACAAGTCTGAGAGGTAAACCATCCCCTGTTCCTCCAATTTATTTATGATTTTGTTCTTTATGCCTAAATCTTGGACCCATTTTGATCTAATCTTAGTATGTGGTGTTAAATGTGGGTCCATGCCTAGTTTCTGCCATACTAATTTCCAGTTTTCCCAGCAGTTTTTGTCAAATAATGAATTCTTATCCCAAAATTTGGGATCTTTGGGTTTGTCAAACACTAGATTGCTATTTTTATTCACTATCTTGCCCTGTGAACCTAACCTATGCCACTGATCAACTAGTCTATTTCTTAGCCAATACCAAATGGTTTTGGTGACTGTTGCTTTATAATACAGTTCTAGATCAGGTACAGCTAGACCACCTTCACTTAATTTTTTTTTTCATTACTTCCCTTGAAATTCTTGACCTTTTGTTGTTCCATATGAATTCTGTTGTTATTTTTCCTAGGTTATTTAAATAGTTTCTTGGAAGTCTGATTGGTATAGCACTAAATAAATAGATTAGTTTAGGGAGTATTGTTATCTTAATTATATTCGCTTGGTCTATCCAAGAGCACTGAATGTCTTTCCAATTATTTAAATCTGACTTTATTTTTGTGGCAAGTATTTTGTAATTTTTCTCATATAATTCCTGGCTCTCCTTTGGTAGATATATTCCCAAATATTTTATACTATCGACAGTTATTTTGAATGGAATTTCTCTTTGTATCCCTTGCTCTTGGATTGTGTTGTTAATGTATAAAAATGCTGATGATTTATGTGGATTTATTTTGTATCCTGCAACTTTGCTAAAATTCTGAATTATTTCTAATGGACAAATCATTTAGTCCCACTTATATATATATATATATATATATATATATATATATACATATATATATATATATATATATATAGAGAGAGAGAGAGAGAGAGAGAGAGAGATGTATGTACATATAACATACATATTTGTATTTATGTCTTTGTGTGTGTGTATACAATATATACAATGGGGAAATGTGATATTGAAGTCAGAGACATCAAACTTGCATCCTTGCCCTCCTACTTACTATCTTTGTGATACTAGGCTTATCTCTAACTTGTTTGGATCTCAATTTTCTCACCTTTAAGGTGAAGCATTGGATTAAATGTCTTCTGAGGTCCCTTGCCATTCTAAATCTAAATGCCTATGATCCTATTAGGCCTTGGAATGATTTGGTTTTCTGTGGAATATTTAAGAAAACAAGAAAGATCTGGAGGGATTGTGATGTGAATCAATAGAAAGAATATCCACACTAATGAAATTAGAAAATTTTTAAGTAAGTAAAACTAAGAAGAGTAAGCAAGAAGGAAAATAAATACTTGTTAATGGGGAATTTTTTTTCTTTTTCTTTTTAAGAAATTACTTTGCTGTTTGTGGCAGCTCTTTTTGTTGAAGCTAGAAACTGGAAGTTGAATGGATGTCCATCAATTGGAGAATGGTTGGGTAAATTATGGTATACGAAGGTTATGGAATATTATTGCTCTGTAAGAAATGACCAGCAGGAGGAATACAGAGAGGCTTGGAGAGACTTACATCAACTGATGCTGAGTGAAATGAACAGAACCAGAAGATCACTGTACACTTTAATGCTGTATGAAGAGGTATTCTGATGGAAGTGGAAATCTTCAACATAAAGAAGATCCAACTCACTTCCAGTTGATCAATGATGGACAGAAATAACTACACCCAGAGAAGGAACACTGGGAAGTGAATGTAAATTGTTAGCACTACTGTCTATCTACCCAGGTTACTTATACCTTCGGAATCTAATACTTAACGTGCAACAAGAAAATGGTATTTACACACATGTATTGTATCTAGGTTATATTGTAACATATGTAAAATGTATGGGATTGCCTGTCATCGGGGGGGAGGGAGTAGAGGGGGGGGGATAATTTGGAAAAATGAATACAAGGGATAATATTATAAAAAAAATTTTACTCATGCATATATACTGTGGAAAAAAATTCTAAATAAATAAGAAAAGCATTTTAAAAAATTACTTTGTAGAGCAGTTGTTTAAGAGAAGTTAGAATGTTTTTCTGCTGATTTTATTCTGCAGACATTTCAGATATCTAAAAATTTCACAAAAATAAGAGTAATAAGAGCTAACGTGTGAATAGTGCTTTATATACACATTATTTCATTTGATCACCATGATTCTAAGAGGTAGGTGTTGCAGAAGAGGAAACTTAGGCACATGGAGGCTGAGTGAATTGCAAAGTCACACATCTAGTGACTATCTGAGAGAATAGTGGAGTCTAGTGCTCTATTCACTGCACCATTGTTTTTTTGTTTGTTTTTTTTTTTAATGCGCAGTTGTTAGACTATGAGTAAATATGGCTTTGAATCAATTTATTGGTTTCTAAAGGGCTATTTAAATACAAATAACAGTACACATTATAAACTGGTGGAGCAGGTTCTACTGCCACTCCCCTGTTCACCTGTTACACGATATCTGAACTCAGATGGCAAAGTCTTATGCTGAGATGTAACAGCACTGGGTTTGTGCTAGCTCTGAGTCTCTTAACTTCAAGGAGTTCCTCTTTGAGGACCACATTAAGGCAGCAAGACAAAGACAAAATGGCAGAGGTATGGGAAAAGGGAGGAACACAACATTCACCTTTAATGTTACGTTTCTTCTATTCTGTGAATGGCTTAGAGTTTAATATTTCTTAGGTTTCCAGACCAAGGAATAAAAACTTGATGAACTATGAGATCTTATCTCCAGAATTCCACTGGATAAAAATTACTTGTAACAAAAACATATGTGTGTATTGTCATTTCAGTCATATCCAACTCTTCATAACCCTATTTGGAGTTTTCTTTGCAAAGAAAAGTGGTTTGTCTTTTCATTCTCCAGCTCATTTTACAGATGAAGAAACTGAGGGAAAGAGTTAAGTGACTTGTCCAGGGTCACACAGCTAGTGTCTAAGGCCAGATTTGAATTCATGAAATGAATCTTCCTGATTCCCATCCCATCTATCTACTGCACTATCTAGCAATGTGTGTGTTTATGTTTGTGTGTAATAATGTTTTCATATTTATTCACTAGTAGAGTCAAAACTTCCTTATACTATCATGTTTCTAAAGCAGGAGTTCAACCTGAGATTCATAAACTTGGGATTTTTTTTTTGTTTTAACTATCTTAATAACTATATTTCAATATAACTGGTTTCCTTTGTAATCTATTGTATTTCATTTTATGCATTTGAAAACATCATTCAGAGAGATGGTTTTTATGCTTCACTGGACAACCAAAGGGATCTGTGACACACAAATAGTTTGGTATCCTATTGAACAAAACAAGCCTTCCAATTTTCACAAAAGTTCCCTTGAAATGCCTCTTCATAGTATGGGAGTGATCTTTTGAATCCCTAAGGATAGGCCAGTAGAATTTTGATTCTGATAGGACCTGCCATATTGAAATGGATTCCCTTAGTACTCCCCCCTCACAGACCCACTGAGCACATGAATTGTACATCTGGTCATTGGAAAAATTCCTTCCAACCACTTCAGGACCAGAATAACAAAACAAGAAAGGCACTACTTCCAAAAGGTTGCCCCCCAGATGATGATTACTTTTTTTAACCATTTAGCAATACATGAAAGGATTGCTGTAATGGTGGAGATAGTAAATACACCATTGAATATAAAAATTTTCTAAAATATTGAAGAGGAATCATCATAATAAAAAAAAAAGACCATTTTGCCTAACTATTTATTCAATGCCATCTACAACTAACAGACAAAAAAGTTGCTGTTAAAAAATAACAAAGTTCATTTGGAAGAACAAAAGTTCGGGAATTTCAAAGAAATTTGGGGGGGGCATCAAGGAAGGAGATTCAGTAGTATCAGACTTTATATTATAAGGGGAGAACATTGTGTGTAAATGGATAATTTCAATTATTTTAAATTAAAATTTTCTTGTTTAAATAAAACCAATATAGCCAAGAATAGAAAGAATGCAGAAAATTAGGGAAAATTTTCCTAGACAATCTTTCAGAGAGGATATGATTGGGTTGGAATATTGCTGCAGTGTAGGAAATGATGGGTTAGTTGATTTAGAAAAACAAAGAAAGAATTGGACTTATGAAGGAAGACACTATCTATCCCTAGAGAAATGACAAGTGGAAATATACATAGTACAGTCTTACATATATGTGTTTGAGTGTATATATATATATATATATATATATATATATATATATGTATATGGTTATAGATATCTATTGTAAGGGCCCTTTAAATGGGCTGCGCCACAGCGCATCATTGAGGCCCGGAAGTAATTTCTGTGGATATTAGGACTGCCCTTGGGCGGGATCCTGGCCATATTGAGATAGCTTCATAATGGGTGACTCTCTCGCTGATTGGCTGTGTGTGTGACCTCACAGGCCCTATGTAAGCCCACTGCAGGCAGCAGTCGCCCTCTTTAACCTGGCGTTCTTCACCCTGCCTTCCTAGCCTGGGTGGCCAAGCCAAGATGGGTAGCCAAAAGAGGTAAGGGTTTTGGTAGTGAACACATGGGTGTTCTGACCAGGTGTTCACTCGGGAACCAACAAGTCAGGGCATCAGTCAGGGCATTATGTGAGTAGGTATAATAAAGGCTTTTAAGATTACACGTGGTTGTCCTTGAGTGCGCTACCGGTTATTAAGCTATAGATTCAAGAGATTGTGGCCAGAGACCTTTGAAGGCCTCAGAGGAGGAGAGCCGGGTAGAGTTCACACTGCAGAGGACAGTGGTCAAAGGTACTCTGGTGGGTCTAGGACAGACTAGTAATTGTAACTGCCAGGAGGGCATGTTACAAATCTATGTGTATATGATTGTAGATATATGTTCAAGATTAATTGTGCCCTTCTTTGGAGGGAGGTGAAGGAATAGAGGGAGAAAAAAAAAAAAAAGAAAAAAAAAATATCACCAGAAAGCAAAAGAAAACCTAGAAGGAAGTAAAGGAAAGCTGGAGTTGCTTTGAAAACATGTAACATATAGGTTTTTTGAAATGGAAATGTTATTATTTTATATTGAATTCTCTCCTATTCTTATGTGTATTTGAAATATTTTTTCTCATTTTGTATCTAAATTTAAAATTAATTTTATAATTTTATCCCCAAAAAGCAGGGGGAAAGGAATGAGTAGTTATTTTGTGGTCCAAATCAAACAACAAATATGTTTAATACACAAACATTTATATTAAACCATATAAAGTTACACATATGATCTGTATAGACAAATATGTTTAACATATTCAGTTGAAATAAAACAAATCTTCAAGAGCCTACTACAGACATTGTGAAATCAATTAAAGGAGCCTATTCAAATCCTGGCTCCGCCACATAATACCTTTATGCCTTGGGCCAATCATTTAAGCTTTCTGAGATTCCATTTCTTCCTACATAATGTGAGGGTGGAGGCAGTTGGTACAAAGGGGAAGAGCTCAGTAAGATGTGGATTCAAATTCCGTCTCTGATTCTCCTCTTTTTAATATTGGGCAGCTCATCTAACTCAGATTCCTTGGACTGCATGGTCTCAGAGCTACAAGTTCATCACGGTTTAGGATCCTTCGCGTTTGGTTCCGTGATGTCCAAGGTCCATTCAGATCCAAGTCTATCATTCTACACTTGAGATCCGGAATCTCATGTTGCTTCTCAAGGCGCTGTTTCTTCATTCTTCCCATCACCTCTTCATTCCATTTCTGGCTGGAATCATAGTTTGAAATAATGGCAAAGCTACATTTCCTTCCAACGGTAAGGAAGGCAGCACAGTACAGCAGAAAGAATAACCAATACGCATTAGTGCTTACTAGGAAGACCAGGCAGCTGGCCCGAAGTCAGGAAGACGAATTCAGATTCGGGTCAGACTCACGAGCTGTGTGGTACTAGGCAAGTCACCTGAACTCTGGCTTAATTCACGGGAGAAGGAAGTGGCAAACTCCAGTATCTTTGCCAAGACAACCCCGTTGCCAGCGTTACGGTTATGGGAAAGTCAGTCACGATTGAACATGGTTCTCTGAAGACCAGGGGCTAGGAATCAAGAAGCCTGAGATGCAGCTGTGTGAGCTTGGACAAATTCCTAAACTTCTCTGAACTCTGTGAAATGAGAAGATTGAACTTTAGGTTGCCTTGCAGTTTTTTTAATCCTGTGATTCTTATTACATGTAATTTTTGGCACTACACCTTTAGATCCTTTTTTAAGTGGGAGACTTTATGCTACATTTAATAACAGATTTTTGAAATAGATGTTTCCACTTCCTGTTTTTGTGTTAACCACAACTACCACCACCAAATCCCTGGGGATTCGAAGTGGGGTTCATGTGCCGGGCAAGGTGAGGGCATTCCCGAAAGTGCAGTTTGGGAGGCGGGCGCAGCGCAAAGTTTTGCGATCACGGAGCAGGCGGCGCCTCCTAGTGCCAGAGGGCGGTAAGACAGTGCAACTGGGAGCCGGGCTCCCCGAGCTCAGCTGGGCACCCAGCGGAATTTGTAACCCCCGCTGGCTGTCCGTATGGTGAAGGCGTTGCCCTGGGGGAAAGCCAAAGTGCGGATGGTGCAGTGGTCCCGAATCGGGGTGCGGAAGGAGGCGCTGTCCTCCAGCTCGCTGTGGCTCAGGTTCAGGGATCCCTGACTGCAGTCCGCCCGCAGCCCGCGGAAGGCCCCGTGCAGGAGCGCCGGCGGCTGGCAGGCAGCGTCGGGAGCTCCAGGCTGCAGCCGGGGCCGCTTCGTGTCCCGGCTCTGCAGAGCAGCATCGCACTGCTCCGAGATCTCCCGCAGGATCGCGTCCACCTCGGCGCCGTCCTGGCCGCTGGCAGTGAGCAGCTCCTCCAGGCTCCTCTTGGCAGAGGCTTTGAGCAGGAAGGGTTCCGGAGCGGCCCTGCAATCCTGAGTCTGGGTGATCATCAGCTTCTGTGGTTTTAGGGGAAAGGGAATGAGATATTGAAAGGAGTTCAGTCTAGTCTGGCTAATTGGTTTCAAGGGCAGCTCAGTTAATGCAACTTGTGCACGTACAAACTCAGACCGCGTGCCGAATGTGCAGTGTGGCTGAGGGCAGCAAAGAATCTCCCCAACTGTCCTTTCTTAATGAAAAATGGAGAACATCTGCAGAGGAGCTACTCTGGCTGCCAGGGGCAGTATGAGGCTCAAATGAGATAATGAATGTGAAGCACTTTGTAAACCTTAAACACTAAATAAGGGCCAGATAGTTATTATCAGCTTCCAGTCCAGGCCTCCACCTTGGTGATGACTTTATTCCAAGAGCCTTTGCATTCCAGCAGAGCTCAAGCAAAGTTTATAGAGCAATGAAGGTGTGCTGGTAAATGTTTAACAGAGATGGAGTGCATACACTGACAATGCTAAGTTTAATCTACATTAGTAACACCTTCTGAAGTTTTAGACAACCAAAAAGCCAAATGATTTTGTATAGAATGCTGATTCCTGTGGTATAAATGCTCACCTTGAGAATTTAACAATCTCTTGAAAGCTGATTAGAGCTAGCATCAGCACATCCTCTGGTGAGCACGTATTGCATTGTGCAGGGTAGCTATTACAAGGCAGCTTGTCTGCGTGGTCATTACGGTCATGCACGGAAATGACTTAAACCCCAAGCCTCCACACACTTACATCAAGGACAGAAGCCAGGTGCCGAGTCCGGCTGGCTAGTTCCTTTAGCTGAATGTTCCTTTCTTTCAAGGACGCAATCTCCTCCTGCTTCTGGGTCAGTGTCATATGCAGCTTCCAGGCAAGGAGGGAAGTACAAAGAGGATTGCATGATAGTCACAGGAACACCACACATCCCTAAATAGACACTGGGGTATCAGTGGTCCTAAGAAGAAGAGTCTTAGGATTGGATTCAGAGGATTCTGTTCAAACTAGCAGGGAAGTATTGGGCCATCTGCTTCACTTCCCCAGTTTCCTCATCTGTACAGTAAGAGATCCTTTAACATTCATTTTTAACATCCCCTGCGTGATTTAGATTTTTAATGCAGATCTGTTTGGCATTCTCCCAACTAAATCAACATTGCATGTCAAATTGTAAATATAAATGCATAGTAAAAGGCAAGAGTCAAGTGATGTAGTGGATAGAGGGATAATCTCTGCAATGAGAAAGACATGAGCCTACCTATAATATACAGGCTGTCTCAACTCAGTGCAATTTAAAGCTTTATTTTGATTTAAGTGACTAAAACTGCACCCAGAATATAGGCTATTAGTCAACCTTTGAAAGCTTCAGCTAACTCTTTAAGGTCCTAAGTTACAAGTGTGTTGTTGATTTATAAATATAGGAGGTTACACACAGGAAATTTCCCATATCAATAAAATAATACCAAAAGAAGAAAAAATGAAACAAGTACACAAACTCACAAGAGCATTTATATGCCATTCCAAGGTCAAGGGTAAGTCTGCACTGTCTATCTCCACAATAATTTAACAGGGTTTGGATTTCATAGATAGGATTTGGAAGAATCGAGAAAGACAGGTACTATCAAAACTATTAAGGCACTTGGTTGGTTGTCCTTCATTCTCAAAGAGGACCATGACCTCAGGGAGATGATGCTGTGACATGCAAGTGAGTTGGATTGAAATGAGAGAGAGCTGTGCAAGGTCACCTGACTCACTTTCTTTTCCAGAATCATCTGGATCTACAGTAGCCAAATATAGACCAAAACAACTGCAAACAACTGGATGAAATGGGACACCCTGACTTTTTTAAGCTGAAGTCTTTGGAGATAAATGGAAGGCGCTTGAGAAGGTTGGGAAAGAAGCTTTAAATCAGACCAATTATCTTCCAGAGTCCTGAAAAGGACTTAGGCAGGATACTGTTACTCCTGGGTTGGTTACCCTTACTCCCATGTTCCAATAATCCCCCATTCCCAAACTCTGATCTCCCTACTTGATTATTTTCTACCAGGGCATCTCCCAGGGCTTTCTGGTTCTGGTCTGCCACTTCTTTCCAGTACTGCTCCGGATGAGGAACACCCTGAATGCTCATGGGAGGCGCAGAGTGCTCCGGCTGGGGAGAAATGCAGGAATCAAAGGACGAGACATCGCAGGAAGGGAAGGAAAAGTCTTCAGGACCCATGGGAGATGACATCAAAGATGATGGGTCTGTGGAGCAGCACATGATGGCATTAGGTGTCTCTGATTATGCCAGTGCAAAAATTACTACAGATTTCTAGTAAAATTCTGGGAAAGGTATAATATTTGGAGAAACTTTTCACCTAAATTCCACCCAGTCTATCTTTTAAGGAAGCTGGACAAACCCATTAGGGAATCATCCCTTGTACCAGTGTCTTATCTTTGGAGATTCTGTAACTTCTCTCTCCAAAATGGATAGGAGAGAACCACCTCCCTTTAATTCAGAAGTAGTAATAATAATAACTTACATTTGCACAATTTTTAAGATTTACAAAGACTTCACATATTTTATTTCTTTTGGTCCTCTCGCCTCCTTGTGAAATTTAAGAGGGGCAGACATTATTAAAAATGAAACCATGGCTCAGAGAGCTTGCCTTAGAATAGGAGACTGAAACTACAATAACCCTAATCTACATTTCTTTCTTCTTGGATCTGCTTCTCGACCTTATTGCCCTTACCTCATCGAGCTGCACAACACCTAAGTGCTAAGGCCCTTCGATTCAACAAGTGCAAAAGTCGCAACAAATTATCACTTAGATTAGGAAAGTGGTAGAGGGGGAGTCGGGGTCAGCAAAAAGTTGCTTTTTTTTTTTTTTTTTTTTTTTTTTTTTTTTTTTTGCTGTTGTTTCATATTCACTAAATGCTACCATTTAGGGTTTGAAAGTTCTCTCCTCTTGCCAGAAACACTCTGAGGAAGCAACACAGGAGCTATACCACTGTCACTAAATGTAAATGGGTGATGGACATAGAGGGGAAATGTCTTTGACTGGAGTGTTCATTATACTCCAACTGCCAAAAAATCCCAAGCAAGCAAATGAAAAGTCCCTCATACAAACTTGCCTGATATGAGGTTATCCACTGCATCCCTGAAATCCTGCAGATCAAAATCGGGTTCTGTTTGTGGACAGTGGCTCTGAAACAAAGTAGAAAAGCATCACTGCGCTTAAGCAAATCCTTCTAACCTCAGTTGCTCTATGGCCAGCCCTAATTTATGTGCAGCTGCCTTCTCCTGGGCCCTATGGCTAGTTCGTACACACATATACACATTCACGTTTACACGGACCCCCCACCTGAAAAGTCAAGCCCCATCCTGGACATTGCAAGTAGTAGGCTTGCATTGTCATGAGTGTGCAGGGGCAAATGTTCTTGTTCCTGAGGCGAAAGTGGAGCCACAGCTACCAGGCTTCCTACCACACAGGTGCCCAGCGGCTGGGGTCCGAGCACATATGGGGCCGTCTCCCCGTGGACCCCTTTGACTGGCACGCGCTGCGCCGCAGCCTCTGGGGAGCCTCTTGACCTCTGTTGCTACCTTTATCGGCCAGCACACTAACCAATCACCGTCCTCTGTCAGGGCTCCGTGCATTCCTCCGGAGCCAGTGAAACATTAACCAGACTTGACCCTCTCAACTAGCTCAAGTTGTGCCGGGCAGACGCGCCCGCGGTAGTTGGATCAGGGCAAACACGCGCACCGCCCGCAGCCCTCGTGACCTCCTGAACCCCTAGCACGGACTCCCCTCCAATCACGCTTTAGTCCGCGGGAAGGTGCAGCAGCATTGTGCTCCATTTGTACTAAACAATGCGGTCCCGCGCAGGAATAACAAACCACAGGAAGCGTGGGTCCAGGCCGGACTATTTGCTGAGATCAAGCGGTGATTTTGTACGGAAAGGGAGACAAACGCTGTTTTGGTGGGTGCAGGCGGTCTAACTGATGCACTGCGCTCATCAATTCAAAGATTCCGGGGGAAGCTAGTGCTGTAAAGGCAATGTGCTGTAATAAAAAGAATCCCGAATTTCTACTGAGTCGGAGACTCTGAAATTGACCTAGGACTGAAGTAAAGTAAGTCACGTGTCCCTCTTGGCTTAGTTTCCCCAACCGCAGAAGAACTACTTGAGGTTTGTTAAGACGGGGTTTGCTAATTAAAAAAAAAAAAAAAAAAAAAAAAAATTCTGATAACTGCATTTCAGGAGAATTGGTTTAAAATACATAGGAGTCTGCGAATTTTATTTTAAGTATTTAAAAACATTATCCTGCCAAAAGGGTCCAAAACACACACCAAAAAGATTAAGAACACCCCTCTGGACTAGAGGACTTCCAAGATCCCTTTTCAGCCCCAAGTCTGTGATTTACCATAGAGAGAACACAGAAAATGCAGCGAGAAAAACACTGGTTTAGGAGTTAAAGAAGCTGGGCTGGAGTCCAAACATCTCCATTTACCAATCCGTGACAGGGACAATTATTTTCTCTAACCTTTAGCTTTCATATTTTTCTATTGTATTTGCACTGTGCTTCACATAGTAAAAAAGTGTGCGTTATTATTTTTTACATATTATATAGGATACTCCCTACCATCCCGAAAGTATTAACACGTGTCTCCAAATATCTCCCAATATCTGGAAAAAGCTAAAGTATATCAGTCACTGGAAAAGAGAATTCATTACTCATCCTATTTTTTTTTTTTTTTTTTTTTTTTTTTTTAACGGAAAGAATACAGTTGAAGAGGAGCAGCCAGATGGCGCAGTGGAGAGAGCATCGGCCCTGAAGTCAGGAGGACCTGAGTTCAAATGTGATCTCAGACACTTAACACTTCCTAGCTGTGTGACCCTGGGCAAGTCACTTAACCCCAATTGCCTCAGGGGAAAAAAAAGGACTTATAAAATGCTCTGGATCTGAAGGGGTCCTTAGAAGTCATTTGGTCCATTTTATAAGTGAGGAAACTGAGGACCTGACACCTATTAGGTGCTTGATAAATGTTTGATTGGTTGATAAGAATAAATTCAAGGTAAATGGATAAATTAGTGGTAGATCTAGGCCCTGACCAAACCTCTTTTTCATAATATTATTCTACTTCATCTTATCTGACTTCAGAGTCCAAACCTCTTCTGAGAGCTCTCCTTTGTCTCAGGGAATTCCAGGTCAGTCCTGAGGACTATAGGATCCAGTTCTAAGTACACTTACTAGTTCAACATTGAGGAAGTGGACTGCTGGGAGCTTGCTTGGGTAGGAGGAGGAAGGAGCGTTTGGAAAAATAGTAACTAGATGGAGCAGTGGTACAGCACTAGTCCTGAAGTCAAGAGGACCTATGTTCAAATTCGACCTCAGACACTTAACACTTACTAGTTATGTGACACTGGACAAGTCACTGAACCCCAATTGTCTCAACCAAAACAACAACTACAGCTATAGCATTCCAACCCAGATCTCCTGATTCCAGGTTCATTGTGTTTTCTAGTGATTATTTTTCCTTCTCCTTAAGTAAAAAAAAAAAAAAAAAAAAAAAGGCATTTCTTTTCCCCTAAAGAAAAAAATGATGAGGCAGTTAAATGACACAGTGGAGAGAGCAAAAAACTTGAAGTCAGAAGGACCTGGCTTCAGATCTGGCCTCCAACACTTACTAGTTTTATGTGCCCCTGAGCAAGTCACTTGACCTCAACTGCCTCATCAAAAAAGAAAAAGAAAAAAAGAAGATATAATTAAAAGAAAAAAGAATACCCCACCTCTGTGATAATGGAAATTAAGATTCTGTATACCCTTAGCAAAATTTTCCAAAATAGCCTTTCTATGTTAATTGTAAAATAAATGGATAGGAGGAATATTCCTTTTGGAATTCCTCTGTAATTCAAGATCCCACTTGAACAATATTCACCTGTGCATTTAAGGGAACTATATCTTTTGATGGGACTCTCATCAAGGCCTTGCAGTGCAACCATATTCATGCATATTCTCTATCCAAAAAAAATTATTGAGAGTACTTCTACAGAGCATTCATCATTTTTTAGTTGTAAGGCTGTCTGTTGAAATTGATTTCATACTATCCAGAAAGTTGGACTCACTATAGAGCCTTGGTCTACAGAGGCCTTTCTTCCTGCTGGAAATCTGAAGCAGTTTGGATTAGGGGTTTATTGAACTTGCCAACCAGAGCTATTTCTATTTGGTTTAGGTATGCTAAAGAAATTAGACTTCCCAGCTAGGAGCTGAGCAGCTAGCTCAAGTGTTTGTTGGTTTAACCAAACCCAAACATTCTTACTAAAAGTTTCTTGTTTATATCCATAGAGCCAACTAGGGAATTGTCTCTGAATGCTATTTGTCAAAGATTCCAGGTTCCTAAGGAGCAAATCCTTCCATCCACCATCATATCCCAGGTTCTGAGCCTCAAAAATATAAACCATTACCCTAGGTCACAGGGCTATGAGTATATAAAATAATGCTAAATGTACACTTTCTCCCCCTCAGACCTACATTTCATCCTTATCCCATCTTCCTATATCCCTATGAAATATCCCCATTTCAAGTGAAAGATAGCCCAGTATCATTGCCGAAGAAAAGAAATTATATTCTGCATGAATGGAGAAAGAGAAAAATATTTAGGAAGCACTTTCCTCTACTTCCAAATCCCTGTCTAAAGAATCTTTATACACTTCCTCTTCCACCAGTAGCCTAAAAGGGTGACAAAAATCTGGAAATCCTCTTTTCTATTGGAACCTTTGATTATGGTTGCCCACAACAAAAATCCCTGAAAAGCTGAGGTCCTACTAAACTAAAAGGATTAAAGGTGGAGAAGAGAGAAAAACAGGTGGGGAGGGTTTTGTTTTTTTAATTAATTTGCCATTGCAGTTAATGTCTCTCCTTTGCTCAGCCAAAACACGGCACCTTCCTAGAACCAGATAGGGGCCCCCTACAATTTTAGTTTATTTTATTATGGGAAAGAGCCCTTTACATCCTCAGCTCTTTGCACATTGTCCGGCACAGAGCAGACGCTTAATAAATGAGCTGTCGAATTAAGAAGAGTAGACATGGGAAAAATTCCTGGAGTATCAGAGCTCGCGTTTAGGGTTGCGGGCGGTGAAAGGATGGATGCAGAAGGACTAGGAGGATTACAGGAGGTACCTGTGACGCCGCAGCATCACAGCTAGGGGAGCTCTCTTCGTAGAGGAGTGAGGAACAATCCGCGAAATCCTGCCAGTCAATCGTAGTCAGGGCTGGAAGAGGAAGAGAAGGGAGACATGGGTAGAGACCCCCAGATTCTTGTCTACCCTAGACAGGCATCCTCCGTCTCATCCTGCATCCCTCCTTTTCCTGCTTCCCGAGATCAAGGGCAGAGTAAGACACTATCCCGGGCTTAGCGAGAGAAGACGGATCTGGGGGCCGGCGTGGGGTTGGTGGTTTACAGGCTAGGGGTATTGAACAGAATCAACATTCCAAGTCCGGAGTGGGATGTTCCGGACCTTGCTCACCTGGCAAACTTGACAGCTCCGCCTCCGGGGGGTCGGTGTAAACTGAGATAGGGCTGCTGCTCTCAAAGAACTTCCTCGGGGGCACGAACTGAAGTGGGAAAGAAAGGGCGATGCTGGAAACCCCTCGTAGTCAAGTCGCAGACACTCCCCATCCTATGCTCACCCGACCCCCGACGTGCCCCCAGAGCCCTGGTTATGCTCCCACGTGCTCCCTCCAGTCCCCTCTCCGCACCTTTTCAAATTTCTCAGGTTTCCTGAGCTGCCGGTTGGACAGATCCAGCATCCTATTGGGACAGATACTATCGAAGGC
Organism: Sminthopsis crassicaudata; assembly: GCF_048593235.1. NCBI lineage: Eukaryota > Metazoa > Chordata > Mammalia > Dasyuromorphia > Dasyuridae > Sminthopsis > Sminthopsis crassicaudata. Next base: position 606,637,254 of record NC_133617.1, on the reverse strand, counting down.
TCTCCGAGCCCCTCTGCCCCCAATGGAGCCGCCTCCGCGGTTCTGCATCCAGCTGTCGGTTTGGTTCCAGTTGCGGGATATTTGTCCTCCCAAACACTGACCCGGATGGGTGGGCGCCCTGGCAGTCAGAGCTCTGCGGGTTCCAACCTTGGAGGTTCCAACTGGAGGCTCGGCAAGTGGGTGCGTCGCGGGAAAAAAAATGGGTCAGGAGAGGAACAAGAACAGGGAGAAGCTGGGAGGGGGCTACGGCGGAGACAAGAAGAGGAGGGAGGGAGGACCAGCAGGGACTGAGTTGGGAGGGGCGGGTCTGGGTCTGGGCGCCAGAGGTGGCGCCTTCATCTCGGACAATCTGCGTTCGGGAGGAGGCGTGAAAATCCAACCTGGCAACAGGGCTTCCCCCGGGAACCTGGGCAGCCGAAGCCCGGGCCGGCTAGCGCCCTTTCGGCAAGCATTGGCGCCGCCCGCCGGGCCACCCGACTGCAGCCTGAGAGGAGGAGGGAGGAGACGGAGGAGGAGAGGGGAGGGAGAGGAAGAGAAGAGGAAAGAGTGTGCGACAGACGGGATCTTCAAGCCCTAAGCATTTTGTTGTCTCTGTTCCCCCTTGCCACAATCCTTTAGAGGGGCTAACTCAAACTACAGGACGACAAAGGTCTCGGTGAAAATCGATTCTCTCTTCACCCTAAGTCAACTCTCAAAAAGAGCCTCGACGGGGAAAGTGCTGAATAAATGCAGACTTACAAAAAATGAAGGTACCAAAATAAAGTTAGAGTCCTCTCTTTGCCCTATGACCAGAAAGGCTCTGTGTCTGGAGAGACAGGCAAACAAGCAGCCAGACAGAAACATCAATTTCCTTCTCAGGATTAATTAAATGCGACCAGGAGAAAATTCTCTTTAGCAGTAACAGGGTTATTTCTTTGTTGTTTCTTCCTCTTTGGTAGTAAATAGGATTCTTTTGAAGAGGACGCTCCTTTCCCAGCCCTAGAACTCCTTGGCCAATGAGGGTCAAATCAGTCCTAAATACACTCCTGGCTCATCACTAATCCCATCACTGGATGAGCAGAACACTCCGGTCTTTCCTGCCTCAGTTTCTCAATTTGGACAAGAAGCAAGTGAAGATTTGGGATGAAGCAGTGGCAAAGTACTGGAAACCATCAATTGAGGAATGGCTGAATAAACTGTGGTGCATTCATATGAATGTGGTACATAACATATAAATATTATGGAGTATTATTGTTCTGTAAGAAGCGACCAGCAGGATGATTTCAGAGAGGCCTGAAGAGACTTACATGAACTGATGCTGAGTGAAATGAGCAGAAGCAGGAGAACGTTGTGCATGGTAACAAGATTATGTGATGATCAATTCTGATGGAAGTGGCTCTTTTCAATAATGAGGTTACTGAGGCCAGTTCCAATAGACTTGTGATGGAGAGAGACATCTGCAGCCAGAGTACGATGGGGACTGAGTGTGGATCACAATATAGTTTTTTTTTCACTTTTTACTGGTTGCTTGTTTTCTGTTTGCTTTCTCATTTTTTTTCCTTTTTGATCTGATTTTTCTTGTGCAGCAAGATAAATCTGGAAATGTGTATAGAAGAATTGTACATGTTTAGCATTTATTGGATTTCTTGCTGTCTAGGAGAGAGATGGGGAAAGGGAGGGAGAAAAATTTTGAACACAAGGTTTTGCAAGGGTGAATGTTGAAAATTATCTTTGCAAATATTTTGAAAATAAATAGCAATTATTAAAAACAAACAAAAAACCTTGGGCTGAGCCTGGGGTGCACTGACCCTGGAAATAATGGGAACTAGAATTGCATGGCTAATATAATTGAAAAAAAAAACTTAACAGTTACTCAAACCTCATTTTAGCCTGCTGCCACAAACTAGATTTTATTGTTATTTAAAGTAGCAATTTGATAATTTTGAGCTTATTCTTGCTCCTGCCCACTCATCTGAAAGTAAGCAAATAGTGAATTGCTCAAAATATAAACAGCAAGAAGGATGAGAAGTTGGATGGAAGAAACAAAGACTTGAATGAATCCCAAGACGGATGAACAGCCTGCACAGCACAAAGAATGTGTTAGATAAAATTTCACTATCATTACTGGTGCAGAGTGGTTGTAAGCAGTTCCTTTGGTTGCATGATTATTCCCAGATACTGTTTGAAAAGCATCTGTTCCCATTCTCCTTCTTGGTGGGTTATTTTTGGAGAGAGAGAGAGAGAGAGAGAGAGAGAGAGAGAGAGAAGGTAACCTGGTGGGTCCTTTGATAAGAACACTAAGAGAGAGCTCTCTGAAGAGGTGAAGGGCTACCTGTAACATTCACAACAAATCACTCTCTTTGGAAGTCAAGTTCAACACAAGTAAAAAGAGTGGGCTGGACTAGAGGACCCCTGAGAAGGGATAGGAAAGGATTAAACACCCACTAGGTCAAATAATTACAGATTTAGAATTGAAAGAGACCCTAGAGGCCACAGAGTCCAGCCCCCTTATTTTATAGAGATAGGTTAAAAGTGATTTGTTCATGATCACACACCTGCTATCAAAGCTAGATTTTATGATTTCTATGGCACCAAGACCTTTCCCAGAAAAGCTCCTGCTTTATAAGAAAAATCATAGGAACACAGATTTAGAGCTGGAAGGGTCCTTAAAAGTCATCAAGTCCAACCAACTCCCATTTTACAGATGAGTAATGTGAGACACACAAAGAAATCAGGTTTTCTATATGAATGCTTTAACTTTAGAGACAGAATGAGTGAAGACAGGCTTTGAGAACAGTGGTTTTCTTTATGTATGTGCATATCCTCAAATGCAATAATAGAATTACCACATGGAGCATTTTTAAAATGGCAAACTTTTTGGAAATTGTAAGGGTTAAGAGCATTCCACTCACAGAAATTGTGTTTCTTGATTGTTTTCCTATATGTAAAATGAACTAATATGACTTGGAATGCAAACTTCTCATAAGTTTAGGATCGGATCCTAACTCCTGGTGTAAAAGAGATTAAACCTGTATTTGCAAATCTTAAAATGCTCTGTTAAATTGCTGTATGTTATGCCTGTTGTTTCAGAAGCTCTCAAGAAATATTTTGTTCTATACCTACCTCAGAAGAGAACATTTTTATTTGTGATTTATTTATGTTATCAAAAGTTGTAGCACTGAACTTGATGTGGGAAAGATCTGAGTTTAAATTCTGCCTATAGCACTATATTTCTGATTTAATCTCAGCATTAAGATAACTTCCAAGATCTTTTAAGAATGTCATAGACTTGCTGACTCAGCTTATTAATTCTCAAGTCCTTTCCTATCATCATCATTTATATAGTACCTATTATATATACCAAATACTGTGCTAAGTGCTTTATGAAATATAATCTCATTTTTTTTTTACAACTACTGTGTGAGGACACATAGAATCATGCAGTCTTATTCATTGGATACGTTGGTTATTTGTAGTATACCAAAATCATCATTTTATTTTTTTTATGATGTCAATTCTAAAAAGAATTCAATCTATTTTTTGCATCTAGTTTTTTCCAGGTATAAAGAAAGTAGTTTTTAAATCTTAAAGCTCTGAAGAATGAGTCATTGTATAGAGGTTTGATTTTCAAACTCTGTTAGAATTATTTATTATCCTACAAACAAATATTTAAGTTCTAAAAGCCACCAATGTTTAGGCATGAGGGAAGAGAATCTTGGCAGCCAGAGAGGAAAATGACTCAAGCACTTGTAAGATGTTTTTTGGGAGCTGGGAGTATTTTCAGGGCTTTTTTCTGTAATCCTAACAGGGTATCCCTCTTCAAAGTGGGGCAATGAAGCAACAGGGTTTCCATTTACTTCCACACCTGTTCTTTGCATATCTTCTCAGAAGTGGCCTGGGCCTTTGGCTGCTTGTCCACTCACCAACGGAATCTGTGGCAATGGAAAGAGTGATGGATTTGGAGTCAAAGAAACTGGGATCGCATCCACTTCACTAGTATTAGTTATGTGGGCCTCAGTCTCCCCCTACATAAAATAAGAGGGTTGAACTAGATTAGAACTGGACTCCAAGGCCCCTTTCAAACTGTATCTTTGCTCTCTTTTTGGCAGGGATTAGTGGAAGAACTCCTGCTTCCCTACTACCAGAGTGGTCTGGGAAACGTGGGCTCGCCAGAATTTTCTCTCCATTAATACCATCGATCTTGAAGTGCCCTCTTCATCCCTTGGGCTCTAGGACTTCGTTCTTTCAGCTTCAAGGACCTCACTGCCGCTGACTTAAAAGCGAGAATCAGACCTGAACAAATGATTTTTGAATCCTATTAGACCCTAGCAGTCTTTCTATTCTCACAACTGCTTATCTCCACTCCTTCCTTTGTATGTTTCTGGGAAAATGAGGATGGGGGGAATGGGTTTCAAATGAGCGTTTGAAGATCCTCATCCCGCCCCCACCTTTGGTCCCATTCTAGTGTAAGAAACAAGGTACAAAAGGCAAATATTTGTTTTCAAAGATCGTTCCAGTCTCAGGTTCACTTTAAAACAAACAAAAACCAGAACTAAAACCTCGGGGATACATTTTTAAACAGCGGGGCTGCTTTGAGTGGGGTGAGGCGTTTTTTCTAGTGTGGTGAGGCGAATGACTAGGAAATTCCCCCACGCCTGGCCCAGGAGCAAGAGAGATTTGACAGTCCCTCTTCCTCCCCATCGCTAATATATTAGCTAATAACGGCTTGTTTGTCTAGTTGGTGTTTACTTTTCCTCCTGGCTTTGGTCTTTCCCAGCTGGACCCTCTAGCTGCTTTTTCCAGATGCAGGTATCTTCCTCTTCCCGGTTTTCTTTAAGTGCTGCCTTTCCTCATTTGAATGTAAAGTCTTTGAGGAAAGGGACTTCTCCTCTACATTTGTATCCCCAACAAGCGCCTATGCTAAATTATCTGTGTGGCTACGGTCCGTTCCCAGCCCCCGCTTGTCTCTCGCCTCCAAGATTCCTAAGGTGACAATTCTTTTCTGGGAGGAACAAGACCGATGGGCCTAAACGGTTCTTTCCAAAATGATTCATTTTGTTACCATCCCTTCCCACCGCCAACCCCAACCCCTACCACTCGGCACGCAAATCCACAGAAAATATTACTCAGACAAACCGCAGCCGCGGAATACCCGGGTGCCATATTTATTGGATTGGGGGAGTATTTGTTTTCTAATAACTCTTAATTGTCCACTACTTTAAATAAATAAACAGGGTGATTCGATTGTATTATATCAAACTGCCAATGCAAGTGAACACAGGCAGGTTAGCAAGTTTCCTATTTCTAAGCTAGACTAATCCTGCAGGAACCAAATCACCCAGAACCCTGAAGTCGGAGTCTCCTACGCCCCTGAAGGCAACACTGCTCTTTTCTGAGGTATAAAGAGAAGGCAACAGTCGTAGTGTTGATGCATTTCGTCTAGGACTCGCTACTGCTCCCTTTGCTGGAGCAGGGGGAAGAGCCGGACACTTCAGCTCGGGTCTCTAGTTTTAATTCTGTCCCGGAAGACTTGCATTTCTCCGAGAGGGGCGAGGGCAAGATATGGGGTAAAGCCTCTCTATTCAAAGACACCAGAAGCTGCAGTTTCCCCAGGCAGTCCTGAAGCTCCGCTTCCGGGTAATTGCTTAAGTGCAGGTCCAGAGGTTTTGGATGTTTGAGCATGTGGTCTGCCAGCCCAAGACAGCAGATGGCCAGGAGGGAAGGAGTGTACCTGGTGAAGGTGTAATCCGCCAGGCTCAGCTGCGCCACCCCCTTGGCCAAGGCATGGGCATCGACGGCGTCACCGAGTTCTGCCTCCCGGGAAGCCACCCGAAAGAGGGTGAAGTGCTCCAGGAAGAAGGCGATGGTGGGCGCGTCGAGGCGGAAATGGAGCTTGTGAAGCACAATGCACTCCAGGTTGCAGAGCTGCTGGCTGCTGAAAGCGCCGCCGCACAGGGCCAGGAGCTGCTTTACCCGAGGCGGATGCACCTCCACCTGCGCAAAGCACACGAAAAACACGCTGGACGGAGAGGGGCGGGGCTGGAAAGGGGGCACTCTGACTTCAAGGATCTGTACTTCTGCAGGGGGGAGAGGGGTACTGAAGCCCTTCTGTTCCAAGCCCTTCTTGGATGGGGGGGTGGTGATGGCGGGAATTCCGCACCTCCTCTCCCCGGGGCCAGTCAAGTCATGAACCTCTCAGACTTGGTTAAACTTGCCTCGGGGGGACAGTCGTACCAAAGTCTTTCTAGGTTGGTGCTGTTATTCAAGAGGAAATTGAGGCAAATAGAGTTAAGCGATTTGCCCAGGGTCAGGCATCTGGAAAGTGTTTAGGCGTATTTGAATTCAGATCTTTCACACTCTAGACCTCAGCGTACTATCCACTGCGCCACCTTGCCACGCTTTCGACTCGGTAAAAGATGAAGAATTTTAAGGGTTCTAATCTTCAATCAATCCACCAGCATTCATTAAATTACGAAGTGGGAAAGTCCCCGCCCGGGAGGAGTAAAAGTTCCATTAGAGTCTAACTAGATTCTAATTAGTCTAAACTCCTCACTTAATCTAGTCTTCCTGAGAAAACGGATTCCGGGAAGGTAGAGCCCCAGCACGGATCTGGTCTGCTAGAGTTCAGCACCAGTACCAGCATTTTATTTACAGCGCAAGCCCCCGGACACTATGAGGAGAATATGGGAAGAGAAACCGTCTGAACGGGAAGAGGCCGCGGCGCCTCCCAAACCTCCAATGTTTTGCTCCTTTTTTCCTTCTCTCCGCCCCATCCAAACTTAAAACTCAAACCAGCGGACATTGCACTGGGTTCGGAGTCAGAAGACAATTTGAATATTGTCTCCTCACCTCTCGTTAATCTGTGAATATATCACCTGACCTTTCTTTTACCTCAGTTTCCTTATGTCCAAAATGAATTCACCAGATTATTGTGAAGAATGCATTGTAAACCTTGAAGCACTATATAAACTCGAGTTACTACTACTTTAGTCGCGATCTTTCCTCACTTTAGCACTATTCCTCCAGCTGGATAGTTTATAACTCGGTTGGACGATGCTTTCAGTAGTTGAGAGGACTGGAGAGTCACGGGTGAAGTAGAAGTGGTGGTGTTATGGTGGACTTAATAACTTTCTTTTCATTGGGATGAAAGGGTGGGAAAGTTGCATGACTGAAGAATAAGGCTGCGAGATAGGAGGGAAACTTAAAACGACAACAAAGTCGTTTTAGAGCAGCAGTTGGTCTTGAAGGGGCCAGAATCAGGTAAGGGATTCCCAATCTTATGAGTATTGGGACATCAGAAATTCTGGCTTGGACAAGGTGGGCCAGCAGAGGTCTCGCGCCTTCTCTAGGAGCTCAGCAGGGTATGGAAGTAGGTACCTGTTTGCAAGCAATAAGCAGCGAGGTGACTCCCAGCAGTTGGAAGCAGTCTGCAGCCACCGGGGTGGTCCTGAGGAAGCGGTCCAAGATGTTCACAGTCAAGCACAGAGACTCGAAGGTGAAGCCGAATTGCCGGTGCACAGGGATCAACCAGCTGAGCAATTTACAACGGGATTCTGCTGTCACCTATTAGGAAGCAGATCACGAAAATGGCTCGAAGACCCTGGGAAATAGTTTGTGGGAGAAGGTAGGAGCCGACTTCTCCTCCTGCAGGAAGGGACTAGGAAAAAATCCAGTGAATTTCCAGAACTGACTAAATCGCAATTTGCCTAGGGGGACAGAGCTATGGGGGAGAAAGAAATAAAGAAAAGAAATGATGGAGAACAGAAGGTGTAGAGCTTCCTCACTCCCCATGTCTCTTCTGTTTGGGCAATACCTTCACAGGAGTGCGGACGAGAGGGGGGCCTGGGTGAGGAATTTTCGGAGAAATAAGACGTGAATGGGCAAACAGGGGTCGATCAAGGACGCAGCTGCGGGCTTTACCTGAAGAGATGAAACTAAAAGTGGATAGAGACTACTTAGTAGAGAAGGGGAGAGAGAGCGCCTGCAGGACCGGGAGAGAGAAAACGCACTCTATAGGACAGAGGAGGATAGAAAGAGACAGAGAGACAGACAGAGACAGGGAGAGATGGAAACGAAGACAGACGGACACAGAGAGCGCGCGCGGTGGAAGGGCTGGGATGAGTGCGGGACTCCTCACTTGGGGCTGCTGCGCCAGGCACTCGCGCGGGTGGAATCGGCTCTCCAGCGCCTTGCGGAAGGCGTAGCAGCTCTTCCCGTAGTCTTGGAAAATCTGCATGTCCAGCTGGCTGCTCAGAAGTCCCGAGTAGGCAGGCTGGCTGCAGCGCGGGGCCCGGAGCGCTGGACTCTGGGTGTCATTCGAGCCGGAGCCACAGCAGGAGCAGGAGCTGGAGCTGGAGCTAGAACTAGAAGGAGATTCAAACAGATCATATACGTCCGAGTCGCTCGAGAACGGCCGCGGGGGCGGACTCGGGAGCTGCTGGAGCTGCAAGGACTGCTGCCTCCGGTATCTTGGGCTCTTACGCTTCTTCACCGGGGCGCGAGGGTTTTCGCTGCTGATGGGAGCCTCAAGACGCTCTAAGGGACTGTCGGGACTCGGGGGAGTCGGGAAGCCGTGCAATGTGGGGATCATAGTTCCACCAGCAGTGGATGGATCTGCGATCTCTGGGAACTCAGAGGGAGCAAGGATCGCGCGCGCGCGCGCGTGCCAGAAGCTCCGACTGCAGCCAGCACAAGATTAAGACCTTCTTTGCCCACTTCCCTCCAACCCCTACCTCCGTTCCCCACCCCTCCCCTCTCAGTGGCTGAGCCCAGGGCGCGGCGCGAGAGCCGCGTTTTCCCGGTTAAAGAACCGCTCCAGGGACTGAACAGTTGGCACCGGCGCAAACACCGCCACTGAGCCCCGGGAAGGGAAAGCTGCTAAGGGATGGGGGGAGGGGAACGCCTCAGCCTACGCCGTGAGCAAAATTGCATTTCGTCAGTACTCAGAGAGAGAGGGCTACCTAACTCTGGAAGCTTTGACCAAAGCCTCGCCTGCAAGGAGAGGGCCGAGATCTGGACACCTCGACTTCGGTTGTGCGATGGGACCCGCTTATACAAGGAAAAATACCGTTCCCTCTCTTCCTCCTCCTCGGCCAGTGTTTTACACAGACGTGCATCTTCTGAGTTAACATCGTTTACATTAGAATTATTATTTAATGTTGTAATATCCCAAATGAGACTCCAGTTGGAAGCCACTTGTTTGATTTTTTTTTCACCCTATTAGTAGTTTGTTTACTGAAGAAAACAGTGACCTTACTTACTAGACACAATTTAACAAAGCTCTTCGCAGACAGTCCCCTGTTTCTCCTATCTCCTTATACATTATTCCTTTCCCTGAACTCTGCAATCCAGCCACACTGGCCTGATTGATATTCCTCGGCCAAGATGCTCCATCTCTGGTCTTCATATTTTTTGCACTGATCATCTCTTCCTTCTAACCCCTACCCCCAGTCCATGCCAGGAATGCTCACCCTTCTCATTTTTGACTTCCTTCAAGACTCGGCTCCAAACACTCCCAGGTCCTTCAATTGATTTTTATATACACAGACCCCCAAACCTTCACTTCCTCAGTTACCAGGAAGACCAGAGTTCAAGTTCTGCTAGGACAAAGACTATCTGGGTGAGCTTTGGAGCAAGCTAACCTCTGTGTGCTAGAAAGTCTCCTAAGATCACAAGTTGTAGAGATGATGCTGAGTCACATTGGTAGAGGAAGTCCATTTGGGAGGTTCCAGTGCCAATGAAATCAGAGGCCTAGTCCCTAACAGCCAAGTCGTCTGCAAATTTGATACCTCTATCTTTATTCAAATGATGAGTAAAAATGTAAAAAGAGCACAAGGTCAAGTACAGATCCCCAAGGTACTCCACTGGAAACCTGCCACTTTTGACAGTAAATATATAGTACTCTGAATCCAATCAGCCAACAATTGGGGAATCCATCTGATTTGATTATCTAATCTATTCTTGGTTCTTAACAAAGATACTGAGAGTGGTTTGCCATTCCTCCTCCAGCTCATTTTACAGATGGGTAAACTGAGGCAGAGTTAAGGGTCTTGCCCAGTTTGACACAGCTAGCAACTGTCTGAAGCCAGATAGGAATTCAGGAAGGTGTCTTTCTATCTCCAGGCCTAATGCTCTTTCCACTGTACCCATTTTTTTCATTTATTTGTTTGGCAATCTGGTATTTGTAATCTCTGATTCTCTTTCTAGATATTTGCCAATTATTTCTTTAATGATCCTTTGCAGGAGTGAAAGTCAAGCTCATTTGTCTATATTTTTTAGACTCAGTTTTCTTCCATTAAAAAAAAATGAGGACAACTGGTCTCAGATCTCATGGTACCCCTTTCATCTCTTAAATACCCCCAACAATGGCTCAGCAAACCTGTCTTTAAGTCCTTTCACTATCTGAAAATATAGTTTCTCTGGACCAACTGACTTGAATTAACCAATGGCAGCAACATACTTTCTTACTATCTCCTTATCTACTTTGTGTATGAAGAATGAAGTCATTTTTGTTCATTAAAGTCCAGCTCCTTGAGGACAGTAACAGTCTTTTGTATCCCTAGTATTTAGCAAACTGCTTAGCATACAGTAGGCACTTAGTAAGTGTAGAATGATCGAGTGATTCACTGTCATTTTCTAGTGTAAAGCTCATTTCTGTTCAGAAAAAAAACCCACAAAAAAACAGAAACAAATTAAAAACCGAGCAACTTTGTCTCCTCTGATTTTAGTTATCAATGTTCTATGCATTCCAAGTAATCCCTCCTTTGATCATTCTTTTTCTCCCAACATAGCTTTTAATATTTCCAAACACTATTTTTGTTGTCATTTGCTTGATAACCTCAGCTCATCCAGAGCTTTAATAACAATATTTAATATTTGTATGGTGTTTACTATGTACTAGATGCTTTATAATTATTTCATTTGAACTTCATGACAACCCTAGGAGGTAGATACTATTATCATTTCCATTTTACAGACAAGGAAACTGAAATTAAATGACTTTTACTCAGAGTCACCCATCTAATTTTTTGACTTTTACTCAGGTCTTCCTGACTATAGACCCAATATTTTATCCACTGGACCACCTAAAGTCAACACTCCTGATTCTGTATAGGACTATGCCACACTCATATTCATTCTGTTACCAGACCTTTTTTTCTTCTTTTTGTACATTTCTTTTAAAAATTTAGTTTCTCTGCCTAATAAATGGAAGTCCTATATACATGCAAGAATGAAAAGCTTTAAATATCAACTAAATACTAAATGGTAATTCAAATAACAAATAAAAATAACTTAATTTTATTAAAGTTATGATAACAATGAGATTAATTCCAAAATCTTGGAATAACAAAAAGACAAAGAATAGATTAATGATTGGAAAGACAATTAAAAAGAATAGAAAACCAACAGGTTAAAAAACAACAACAACAACTTCAATTAAACACCAAAATAAAACCTTGAAAATTAAAAGAAAGAATTTTAAAAATGGAAACAAATAAGTTATTTAATAAACAGGACTGAGATATTTTTAAAAGACCAATAAAAATAAGCCATTAATTAGTTAACTTGATTAAAAAGAAGCAAAAGGAAAACCAATTTACCAGTATTAAAAATGAAAAACTAGAATTCACAACAAATGACCAATAAAGTATTATTAGAAACTCTTTTGCCCTACTATATGCCAATAAAATTAACAACTTAAATAAATAAATATTTACAGAAACGTGAAATATTCAAATTAACAGAATAAGAAATGGAGAATTTAAATAACTTGATTTCAGAGGAAGAAATTGTATATACCATAAAGGAACTTCTAAATAAAAAACTACAGAACCAAATAGACTCACAAATGATCAAATATTCAAAGAATTAATACTATGATGATATGAACTGTCTACAAAAATAGCCAAAAAAAAAAAAAAGAAAAAAAAGAAAAAAAGAAAAAGAAAGAAAGAAAAGAAAAAGGGTGGATGGAGGGAAGGAAATGTTATCAGATTCTTTCTGCAATGCAAATATAATTTTAATAGATAAACTAGTGAGAATCAAAAGAGAAAAAGAAAATAGATAAATTTCCTAAGGAGTATTGGTGCAAATTTCTAAAGTCAAATATTAACAAAAATGTTTTTAAAATATTAAAAAGATTAAATGTGATGTCCAGGTTGGATTTATTAAAAAGAATGAAAGATTTGCTTAATACTAGTAAAAACTAAGAGAAAACTATATTGATAAAAAATTAAACAAAATAATATGATCATTTCAATAGATGCATAAAAACCTTTTGACAAAATATGATACTCATTTCTATTAAAGAAAAAAAAAAAAGCCAAAAACAAACCACTAGCAGACACAGGAATTATAGATGTTGACTCACCATGAAAAAATAGCATGTACCTAAGAGCAAGAATTATTATATGTTATAAAAATAAGCTAGAATACTTTTTCAATAAATTCAGGGTTGGAACTAGGTTGTTCATTGTCACTACTTCTATTTGACTTAGTGCTATCACAATAAAAGAAATAAATAAAAAAGAAATTGAGGAAATAAATATAGGTAAAGACAAAACAAAATTATCATTTTTTTGGTAAATGATATGATAATGTGCTTGAATCTCAAACAATCAATTAAAATTAACTAAAATAATAACCAGCAAATACAGAATAGAAAATAATTCTTCACAAATCACAAATCATAAATTCTATATAGTACCAATAAAACCCAGAAGGAAGAAACAAAAAGAAAAACTCCATTTAAAATTATGTTAGAATATATAAAATATTTGTTTATCTACCAATATACACACAAAAATTATACAACTACAAATCCCTGGAGAAAGACATCTAAACAATTGGAAAGTTATTTATTGCTCATAGTTAGAATGCTCCAATGTGATAAAATGAAAATACTAACTAAATTTACTTATTCAATGCTATTTCAATCAAACAAGCAAAATATTGCTCTATAGAACTAGAAAAAAATGATGCTGAAATTCATATAAAGGCAAAAAAAAATCAAATCTCTCAAGAGAAATAATGAAAAAAATTGGCAACAAAGAAGATGTAATGACAGAACTTAAACCAAACTATAAAACAGTAATTAGTAATTTGCTATTAGTTTAAAAGCAGAGATCAATGAGACATATTTACTTTATAATATACAAACGCAAGTGTATCTTTGTGCCCTAGTATTTGATAAAGATAAAAAGATTCTTTCTCCTGAGGAAATTGTACAGCAGTATGGGAAAAAAAATACATTTAAATAAACACCTCAAATTTTATATGAAGGTAAACCCTGAATTGTAACATGATCTAGACATAGAAGGTAACATCTTAAATACATTAGAGAAATATGTGGATGGGGCGGATTAACTATCAGAGCTATGGATAAAAAAATAATTCATGATCAAATGAGATAGAGAGACTCATAGAAGATAAAATGGATGGTTTTGGTTACAAAAAATTTAAAAGGTTTTGCTCAAACAAGTCTAACTATTATAAAGCTAAGATTTAAAAGGAAACAGTTGGGGTAAAAATTTTGCAAAATGACAAAGATGACCCAAAAAGGAAAATGATAAATTCTCGATTGAAGGGGAGTGGGCAGGAATATTGATCTAGTGTTATTAATCTCTGAATGGGTACAAATATTTTAAAGCAATTTTGAATTGTACACAAAAATTACTGAATTAAATGTGCACTTTGACCCAGTTATGTCATTTCTACCCTTATTACTAAAAGAAAAGGCAAAAGTCTTTTATGTGCAAATGTTTGTAGCAGTTCTTTTTGTGGTGGCAGTATCAATTGAGGAGTGACTGAGTAAATGTGGTATATGAATGTGATAGAGTACTATTGCACTACATGAATGAAGAAATAAATTATTTTTAAGAGATACAGGTTTACATGAACAGATGCAGAATAAAGTGAGCAGAAGCAAAAAAACAATTTATACTAAAACATCAATATTATAAAAATGAAAAATTATGAAGACTTTTATAAAGTAATGAAGTGGGCAAGATACAGAATAATTGAAAACCAAAAGAACTCTTTACTGAATGACAAGAAGATAATTTTAAAGTCTGTAAGAACCATGACCAATACAATAACCACCCATGATTCCAGAGGAATGATGATGACGAAAAGTGCTATCTCCTGATAAGTGACAGATTTAGGATTCAAAATCACACACACACACACACACAAAACATACACACAAAACATACACACACACACACACATACACACACACACACACACACACATGGCAATGAAATAATTTGTCTTCCTTGACTATTCATATTTGCTAAAAATGTTTTTTTTTCTTTTTTTTTCCCAATAGGATGAAGAGCGGAAGGGAAAGAAAAGAGATTTCTATTAATTTTAAAATGTTTACTATAGAGAGAATTGGGGGCTCCATAGATGTATAATGTTATATGTACTTTCAAATTAGGCATTGTTAGTTTTGTTTAATGTTTTTATTTTGGTACAAGAGAATGCTCTTGGCATGGAATTAATTTTAAAATACTTGTAATATAAAAGTAAAACATCAATAAAACATCAATATATCAACAGTTGTCAAATATGTCAATAAAAAGATGAATACTTATTTATGATAAAAGAAGAATAACAACAAACTTAAAAAGTATAGATCTTTTGTATGTAATAAAATGTATTTCTATAAAACCCAAGCATCATATGCAATGAGGAGAAGGTTTCTGGAAATGCTAGCAATAGCTATAAGCCAAAAAAAAAGAAAAGAAATTACAGGCATAAATATAGGCAAAGAGAAAATAAAATTATCCCTTTTTGCTAATGACACCATGATTTACTTTAGAAAAAAACAGGGAATCAGCAAAGATAATAATTGATACAATAGCCTCAGCAAATTTGTAGGTTACAAAATAACTCCTTAAAAATCAACAGCATTTTTGCATAATAATAGCAAAACCCAAAAAGCAATAATAAAAAGGGAAATCCCATTACAAATAACTACTGCAAAGGTCTGGTCTAGCTCCTCTTGTCAGGATAAGCAAAAGTCCTTGCCCCACGTTGGGCGCCAATTGTAGCGAGCTGTAGTCTCCAGAAGCTGCCGGATCACTCTCTGGGAAGAGATCTGCTGTGTCTTCTACTCAAATCTCTCAGACAGATTCTTCTTCCTGTAACGAACCGTTGTCTCCAGGCAGTTGCTGTTAACTCTTGTCCTTAGAAGTGACTTCCCTTCCTGCAGAGAGCCCCGTCAAGCCTGATGCAATGCAGAGTCTTTCTTCTTGAATCCTGGCTCTGAATCTCCTCCAGCTCTTATCCTTCTCCAGGCCGATCTGCTCTCTGCGCCCAGTGCTGTCTCTTTTATCCTCCCAGAGAATGGGTGTGGGATAATGCAAGGGCTTCTGGGAAGAACCACCCCAGCCAATGAGCTTGCCCCCTCTATCAAGTCAACCTGAGTTCTCACCTTGTAATTGTCCAGAAAACCTGAATTCTCACCTTGTCACTATCCAGACAACCTCAGTTCTCACTTAGTAATCCTAACAAACTACAAAATGCAAAAAATGGGAGTAATTCATGTACTCATGCACACAAATACAATTACAAAGTGTTCCCTAAAAAAACAAAGAATAATTTAAATAAAGTCAATACTTATGATTTAACTTATTACAAATATAATATACAATTCTCTAACAATAGAATTATATATTATAATATGATACATATTAATATAATCACAATGGTATATTAATATAATATCATGTGACAATATAATAGATAATTCTATATAATAACATACTTTTATACTAATAATCTATCACATTTATAATATAATGATAATAAATATAATAAAAATGTCAATTTTAATTTAATGTCAAAGTTAATTTTAAAACTACTTTAAACTATCAAAAGGATACTTCATAATTTGATAAAATATCAACAAAATTCATTGGAGGCATAGAAGATCTAAAATATTAAGGAAATAATGAAATGAGATAAGAACAAAAGAGAAATAATACCTGAAGAATTCAAACTCAAACTATATTAAAACCATTAGTCATCAAAGCC
Organism: Sminthopsis crassicaudata; assembly: GCF_048593235.1. Classification (NCBI taxonomy): domain Eukaryota; kingdom Metazoa; phylum Chordata; class Mammalia; order Dasyuromorphia; family Dasyuridae; genus Sminthopsis; species Sminthopsis crassicaudata. The sequence continues at coordinate 606,621,234 of NC_133617.1, read as the reverse complement.
ATGTGGCTGATCTGGGCATATTAGACAAGGGAGAATCAGATATAACTGAATTTAGTAACTAGTGTTTGATAAACTGGAAATTATAAAAAGTCCCCTATTTGATAAAAAACTTCTGAGAAAACTAGAAAGGTTAAAAGTCCCCTATTTGATAAAAACTTCTGAGAAAACTAGAAAACAGTTTGAAGGAAATTGCCCTTAGAATAGAATCTTATACCATATTCTATACCATATTATAAAGAATATATCATAAAAATTTAGATGAGAATGTGATCATATATCTTTCACAGTTTTGGATAGATGATATATTCTTCAGCAAGCAAGGCACTGAGGCAATCACAAAGAATAAAATGGATGAATTTGATTGTATTAAACTGGAAAGCTTCAATGCAAACAATATTAAGAGACATGATAAGAAAGGAAACAGTCAAATGTGGGGAGGGAATCTTTATATCAAATTTCTCTAACAAAGATTTGTCCTCCAAAATGTTAAAATAATGCTCTGGAGGAAGTCTTTACATGCTTGGGGAAGAAATTCCTTAACACACCAATAGATTTGAGGCCTATCAGTTTCCCTTACCCTTTAGTCCATCTACAGAAACAGTTTTACCAGGGGTAGTTACTGTGTGTGCTATGAGTCCTTAGAGCAGGTGAGACTTGAGTGCCAAAGGACACCAAATGGATACCAAAAGTAAAAGAGGGACACTGAAAAGGACTAAGTAGCCTTCAGACCAGAGGTGCTAGTCCTTTCTGAATAAAAATACAGCATTGTCCGATACATAAATGATCAAAAAAATATGGACAAAAAGTTCTCAAAAGAATTGCAAACTATAGACAATCATATAAAAGGATGCTCCAAATCACTAGCAACAAGAGAAATGCAAATCAAAACAACCCTGCAGTTTCATCTCTTACCCTACAAAATAGCAAAGTTAACAAAAGTTAGTAATGGTCAGTGTTGAAAGTATTATGGGAAGAATGGGATAGTAGTGCATTGTCAGTAGAGATGTAAGTCAGTACATCATTTTGGAAATTAATTTGGAATTATGTAAATATAAAGTAACTAAAATGTCTATACCCTTTGTCTCAGAGATTCCAATAGCAGACTTATACTCCAAGATTATCACTGATAAGAAGACTAAAATATTTATAGTAGTAGCTTTTGTGGTTTCAAAAATAGATGCCTATTGATTAAGGAATAGTTAAATTTATTGTGATATATCAATGTAATGAATTATCAAGATGCTGTAAGAAATTATGAAAATGATACAGAGAATCATGAGAGATTCATATGAAATAATGCAGAATATAATAAATTGAGTCAAGAAGGCAATATACCCTGTAACTATAATAGTGGAAATGAAACAAAGAAACATAAAATAATCAAAAGTGAATGTTTTTCAACTGTTTGGACATGTATACATATGTTGTATTTAATTTGTACTTTAACATATATAGCAGGTATTGGTCAACCTGCCATCTGGGGGGGGGGGAAGGAGGGGAAAAATTAGAACAAAGGGTTTGGCAATTGTCAATATTGTAAAAATACCCATGCATATATCTGGTAAATAAAAACTATTAAAATTTTTTTAAAAAAGTGAATGTTTTTAAATTACAACACACACACACACACACACACATATGTTTACCTTGAGCCACACCACCTGAAGGCCAAGTATTTTATATTTTATCCCTTCCCCAGGGCTCTTCAGTACCTTTAAGGGGGAGGAGTTTGCGGTGTTTAGTCTTTTTCACAGACTCCAACCCTCCCCACAAATATCCCCAGTTTTAAAGGTCCCCTATATGTCAATTCCATTTAACCACTTAATCCTCAGATTAAGTGTAATAGCTTTTTGTTTTTCAAAATACATATAAAGATAGTTTTCAGCATTCACCCTTGTAAAACCTTGTGTTCCAAATTTTTCTTCTTCCTTCCCCACCTCTCCCCTCTCCCCTAAACAGCAAGTAATCCAAAATAGGTTAAACATGTGCAATTCTTCTAAACATATTTACACATTTATTTTACTGCACAAGAAAAATCAGATCAAAAAGGAAAAAAAAATGAGAAAACAAACAAACAATAACAACAACAAAAGTGAAAATACTATCTTGTGATCCACATTTCCGTCCCCATAATCCTCTCTCTGGATACAGATGGCTCTCTCCATCACAATTCTATTGGAGTTGTCCTAAATCACCTAATAGTTGAAAAGAGCCAAATCCATCAGAGTTGATCATCACATAATCTTCTTGTTACTGTATACAATGTTCTCTTGGTTCTACTCACTTCATTTAGCATCAGTTCTTGTAAGTCTCTCCAGGCCTGCTGATGGTTTCTTATGGAACAATAATATTATATTCATATATCATAATTTACTCAGCCATTCCCCAACTGATGGGTATCCACTCAGTTTCCAGTTTCTTGCCACTACAAAAAGGGCTGCCACAAGCACATGTGGGTCCTTTTCCCTTTTTTATGATCTCTTTGGGATACAGACAGAATAGAGACACTGCTGGATCAAAGGGTATGCACAGCTTGATGGCCCTTTGGGCATAGTTCCAAATTGTTCTCCAGAATGGTTGAATCAGTTCACAATTCCATCAATAATGTGTTGTTTTTTCCACATCCCCTCCAATATTTATCATTATTTTTTCTTGTCATCTTAGCCAACCTCAGAGGTGTGAAGTGGTACCTCAAGTTGTTTTAATTTGCATTTCTCTAATCAATGGTAATTTAGAGCATTTTTTCATATGACTAGAAATGGCTTTAATTTCTTCCTCTAAAAATTGTCCATTTATATCCACTGAACATTTATCAATTAGAAAATGACATGTTACATTTGAGTCAATTTTCTCTATATTTTAGAAATGAAGCCCTTATCAGAAATCTTGGTTATAAAAAGTTTTTTTTTTTCTCCGTTTTCTGCTTTCTAATCTTGGCTGCATTGGTTTTGTTTGTACAAAACTATTTTTAATTTAATATAATCAAAATTATTCATTTTGCACATTATAAAGTTCTCTAGTCCTTCTTTGGCCATAAATTCCTTCCTTCTACACAGATCTGAGATACTCCTTTCTCCTTTGTTCTCTAATTTACTTATGGTATCACCCTTTATGTCTAAATCATGAACCCATTTCAACCTTTTCTTGGTATACAGTGTTAGGTGTTGGTCAATGTTTAATTTCTGCCATACTCAGATTAAGTTTAAGAAGGAATATTTACTTCAAAGGGCCACCAAAAACAAACATTCCCCCAAAAACTTGGGTGGGGAAAATGTAAATTCCCTCACCCTCCAATCTTCTCAGTCTCAGGGGAAGGAAAGAGAATTAGGTTTACAGTTTTGCTCACTTCATATATCTCAGGTCCAAAAGGTCTAAAGTTCTCCTTGACTTCTCAGGATTTCCCTGCTAAATTGGCAGCAACATCCAGCCCCAAATCTCTTTTTTTAAAATTTATTTTTTATTATAGCTTTTTATTTACATAATATATGCATGGGTAATTTTTCAGCATTGACACTTGCAAAACCTTCTGTCCCAACTTTTCCTCTCCTTCCCTCCATCCCTTCCCCTGGATGGCAGACCAATACATGTTAAATATGTTAAAGTATATGTTAAATACATTCTATGTATACATATCCATACAGTTATTTTGCTGCACAAGAAAAATCGGACTTAGAAATAAGGTAAAATTGACCTGAAAAAGAAATAAAAAATGCAAGAGGACAAACACAGAGGGAGTGGAAATGCTGTGTTGTGATTCACACTCGTTTCCCAGAGTTCTTTCGCTGGGTGTAGCTGGTTCTCTTCATTATAGAAAAAATGGAACTGATTTGGTTCATCTCATTGTTGAAGAGGGCCATGTCCATCAGAATATATCCTCGTATAGTATTGTTGTTTAAGTATATAATGATCTCCTGGTCCTGCTCATTTCACTCAGCATCAGTTCATGTAAGTCTTTCCAAGCCTCTCTGTATTCATCCTGCCGGTCATTTCTTACAGAACAATAATATTCCATAACATTCATACACCAAAACTTATCCAGTCATTCTCCAATAGATGGGCATCCATTCAATTTCCAGTTTCTAGGCACTACAAAAGGGCTTGCACATGCAAGTCCCTAACCCTTCTTTAAGATCTCTTTGGGATATAACCCCTGTAGTAATACTGCTGGATCAAAGGGTATGTACAGTTTGATAACTTTCTTGAGTATAGTTCCAAATTGCTCTCCAGAATTGTTGGATGTATTTACAATTCCACCAACAATGTATCAGCATTATCTTTTCCTGTCATCCTAGCCAGTCTGAGAGGTGTGTAGTGGTATCTCAGAGTTGTCTTAATTTGTATTTCTCTGATTAATAATGATTTGGAGCACCTTTTCATATCAGTCCAAAATCTTGCCTCTGAAGGTCACCATGACTTGAATTCTAGTCTACTCTACCACTGACACCTTACCTTAAACTGAAAAAGATTAATGTCAAAACAGATTACATGAAAACTCCAAGTCCATTTCTTGCAGTTGCAGAGCCTAAAAGAAATCTTTTAGTTTTAAAGCTGTAGCCTGTTCTGGCCACAAAACTATTAGAAAAAAGGCTTTTTCTCATCCAAGTAGTAAGGAAAATGCAGAATATTTTCTCTTGGATGAAGATCCTTGGTATCTCTCACAAGGGTGTCCCATCTTAGGTTATCCAGGTATGGATAAAAGCTGGTATGCTCCAATGAGCCCTTGGTCCAATGACAACTAAGAGACTTGCCTTCAGTATTTATACTGAAGTAAGACTAGAAAAGAAAGGATATTGTTGTTGTTGTTTTAAAGTGAACCTATTAAAGCAAAGCAATTGCAAATACTGACATTGGAAAATAAATATGAAAAATGCCACATGAAAGTATGGTATAATATAAAGGAAGAATAACTGATAGAGAATACTCCACAGAAAGGAGTTTACAGGCTGACAGCAAGGAGATTTTTAAATATGTGTGTGTGTGTATGTGCGTGCACATGTGTGTTTTATATGTTTTTTCTCAATTACATGTAAAATTATTTTAAACAACCTTTTATAATATTTTTTGAGTTCCAAATTTCTTTACTCCTTCCTTCTTCCCCTTCTCCTTCTTCCTTGGGAAGGTGAGCTCTTTGATATAAATTATACGTGTGCAACCATGTAAAACATATTTCAGTATTATTCATGTTGTAAAAAAGAGCACAGACCAAAAAATCTCCCTAATAAAAATAAAGTTTAAAAAGTATGCATCAATTTGCATTCAGACTTCATCAATTCTTTCTTTGGATGGATAGCATTTTTCATTGTGAGTCATTTGGAATTGTCTTGTATCAGTGTATTGCTGAGAATACCTAAGACATTTACAATTGGTCATCACATAATATTAGCAAGATGATTTTAAGGAAAAATTTCAAATTAGAATGAATTTGAATTGTATAGCAGGAAAAGAACTTTTGATAATCTCTCCAAAGTTGGACATGAAAAGGAGATTTTTAGAGTTACTAAAGAATTAGGAAGCATTAAAGAAATGTGTTCAAGGTTATTTAGTAGAATTCCAAAAAGAAAAGCAGATATGCTAATTATTATAAATCTATGAAAAGAAACAAAATCTCACAATTATAGAAATTTGAACAAGTAACTAAGTATTAATGAAAGTCAAAGCTGAACTGATAGGTTTTTACCAGCAAACTTATAAAAAGGATAAATACAACTTAGTTATGAAAGACAAGCCTTGAACAAAGACCTAAAAAAAATATTAATTAATTTAATTAATTAAATCTGAGGTAACTTCTTTTAAAGATAAAAAAGGATTTAGGAATAATGACTTGTACTTTCTATTCATTCTATTCATTAGTGCCAGTTTCAGCATTGTCAATTATCTAAAAACTTTGTAACAATGAAGCATTCTTAATTTTTCATAACCTTCATTTTTCCATATTATATACTCCTTAGTGTGTTTTTAAATAATAACTTTTTATTTTCAAAATATATGCAAAGATAGTTTTCAATATTTCCCCTTGCAAAGCCTTTTGTTCCAAATTTTTCTGACCCTGAAGTGTGAAAAACCTGAATTCAAATCCTGTTTCAGACACTTATAATTTTATGACCCTGGGCAAGTAACTTGACCTCAATTTTCTTTTTTTTTCTTTCTTCCCCCCCCCCCCCCCCCCCCCGAGGCTGGGGTTAAGTGACTTGCCAGGGTCACACAGCTAGGAAGTGTTAAGTGTCTGAAAACAGATGTGAACTCGGGTTCTCCTGAATTCAGGGCTGGTGCTCTATCCACTGCGCCACCTAGCTGCCCCCGACCTCAATTTTCTTAAGTAAAAAAAAAAAAAATTAAAAAAAAAAAAAAAATAGGGATAATAATGGTATCTACCTTCTAGGGTTATTGTATAGATGAAGTGAGATATTTCTTAAAGTGCTTAGCATGGTGCCTGGCATGTAGTAGCTACTATATAATGCTTATTCCCTTCTCTTTGACTTATAGTAAACTTGAAATCTATTGAACATCTCATATTTCCTCCTTCTCCCCGAGATAAATTGTCTTCCATCTTATCCTTGCTCAGTCATTTTTCAATTCTCTTTGACTCTTGTGGTCCCATTTAAGTGTTCAAGTGGTTTGCCATCCCCTTCTCTAGCTCATTTTATAGATGAGGAAATTGAGGCAGACAGGGTTAAGGGACTTGCTAGTCACTTCATCCAGCTAATAAGTATCTGAGTTCAATTTGAACTCGGGATGATGAGTCTTCCTCACTGCAAGCACTGTACCACTTAACTTGTACTTGTGAAATAAAATTTAAAACCCGAGGGTTAGGTTTATCTTTTCTAAATTTATTAGTTTTTGCCTATTATTCTAGCACCTTGAGATTTTCTGGAATCTTAACTCAGACAAAGTACAGGAACAAGTCATAATCATAGCAGTGACAAAGCCTCAGGGATTTTTCTTTGGCAACATGTTTTGGGTGTCAGCTCTGTCCCCCCACACCAGACCCAATCTTTCAATCACAATCATGGCTGCTGATTGGGGGACAAAGAGAATACTTGTTTTGGAAGGTCTCTTTCTACACTCTCTACCCCCAATCCATAAGAAAAGTCAAGATGAGATAAAACTGATGAAAAGAGATGATTGAACATGGAAGCATACTTTTGTCAATGAATTCAAACTCAAAGATATATAGTAATATAATAAATTTGTCTTAGATTAGTTCAGCCTAGAGTGAATATAACTGGATCCTTAATCTGTTGGTTCACTTCTGTATAATGATTGAAGTATGATGTACAGTATTTCTGCGTGTATTTCTACAGTATTCAAAGAACTAATTACTTGTTCTGTTGCCAAATGTGTCAAAATGTGGGAAGCTTTGAGCGAAAGAAAGTATAGCTTGTATTTCAAATAGGTTTGGCATTATATGGTAACCAGTGTTCAAGGCCAAATCCCTATTTACAAAATGAGTACCTAGACAGAAAGACCTCATTATGGGCTAGGATCTTCAATAACTGCTTCTCTGACAGCTCATTGAATAAATTAATTTAAAAAAAAAAATCTAGTAACCACTTACAACATACTAAGTACTAGATTAATTGCTGGTGTTACAAATACAAAAGGTGGCACATTCCTTCTATTATGAAGTCTTTTCTACCTAGATTATATATCTACTTAGAGCTCACATTTGAACTCAGGATGATATCTTCCTTAAAGAACTTAAACTTTCTTCAGAGAAACAACACAAATATGGGAGAGATAACCAAGAAAAGGCATTTTGGTCCAGAAAGTTAGAGGTTTGGTAAGTAGGGCCATAAGGGAATAGGCCAACACACATTATTCAAGAAAAACACAGTACTAAGTTGAGTGGTTTATCTTTCACATTGTAAAGAGTTGTTTTAGACAAAACTTATCTATTCACTACTATATAAATGGTGATGGTCTATGGATACACTAGGATAAATGGCACTTTCTCTGTTTTCTCTCAGGTGGATAAAAGAAGTTTACTAAATTTTCTCAGTTTCCTTGTTCCAAAAGCTGATTATACAAAAGACCATAACAAATATCTACTATACTTCCTTGTTAAAGTTAACAACAAACAGAAAACAGGGAAGTTAAACAGATTATGGTAGACCAAAGAATGTACAAGAATCTAGGAGCTACTACAGGAATAAGGACTCACTGTTATTTGTTTTTTGTTTTTTTTAAACATTCTTTTTTATTTTTAGTTCCAAATTCTCTCCCTCTCTTTACCCCATCCTCCACCCACTGAAAATGCAAGCAATATGATAGCTATTATACATGTGAAGTCATGCAAAACATGTTTCCATATTAGCTGTTTTTTTAAAAAAAAAAAAACATAAGAAAAATAAAGTTTTAAAAATATGCTTCTCTCTCTCTGGAAGTGAATAGCATTTTTCCTCATGAATTCTTTTGGATTCTCATGAGTTACTATTAATAAGAATAGTTAAGTCGTTCACAATTTACAGTACTGCTGTTATTGTGTACAATATTTTCATGTTTTGCTCATTTCACATTGCATCAGTTCATGTAAGTCTTTCCAGGTTTTTCTGAAACTATCTCCTTCATCATTTCTTATAGCACACAGATATTTCATCACAAATATGATAACTTGTCAGTCCCAGTTTCCAGTTCTTTGCCACAGAAAGGGTAATAAAAATATTTTTGTACAAATGGTAAGGACTCAGTATTTGACAAAAATTGCTAGGAAAATTGGACAACAGCCAGAAGAAATTAGGAATAGACCAATACCATACCTAATATCAACATGAGTTCTAAGTGGGTACATAATCTAGACACAAAAGATTGCATGAAAAATAGTCTAGAAACATATGGAGGAAATTGCCTAGCAGATCTATAAATAGGAGATAAGTTTATAAACAAACAAGAGATATAGATGATTACAGAAGATAAAATGGATAATTTTAATAATATAAAATTGAAATGTTTTTCACAAACAAATCTAAAACTGGGGTCAAAATTGAAACAATTAACTGGGCGAAAATCTTTGCAGAAAATGTCTCTGCAAGAGAGATAGAAATTGATCCAAATGTGTGTAATGTGTGTGGGGATGTGTGTGTGCCATTTCCCAATTAATAAATGGCCTAGGGAAATGAAAAGGCAGTTTTAAAAGAGAGAAACCCAGTCTATAGCCAAATTGGCCAAAAAATGCTGAAAGTCATTATTAATTAGACAAATGCAAATTAAACCAATTTTAAGATTTTATCTCATATCCATCAGAGGGACAAAGATGACAAAAAAGAGGAAAATGATAAATGTTGAAGGGTCTATTGGAAAAACAAGGCTTATTGATGCAATTGTGGACCTGTGAAAGGGTACCAACAATTCTGGAGAGCAATTTGGAATTGTACACAAAAAGTTATTGAACAGTGAGTGCTCTTTGACTCAGCAATTCATTCCACTGTTAGAACTATTCCCAAAAGAGATCAAAGAAAGAGGGGAAATCCTCTATACAAAATATATACATACAATGTATGTATACATTTGTATATAATATTGGGATATATACATATATATCTCAAAATATTTAAAGTAACTTCTTTTTTTGTAGTTCAAAAAAACCTGAAAAATAAATGGATAATCATCACTTGGGGAATAACTGAACAAGTTGTAGTATATGAAAGTGACATTATATCATTATGCTATAAGAAATGAGGAAAATAGATAACTTCAATGAATCATAGAAAGTTTTACACAAAGTGATGCAGGGTAAAGTGGGCAGAACTAAAACAATTTATGTCATAGCATCAATGCTATAAAAATAAAGATCTTTGTAAATAGATGAAGAATGAAATGAACAGAACTAGAAGACCAATTTGTACAAAAATAACCATACTTTAAAAACAAATATGTTTGAAAACTTTAAAAATTATGATCAATGCAATAATCATTCATAATTTTAGAGAACCAATTATGAAGCATGCTACCCATTATAGAGAAGTAATAGATTTAGGGTATAGAATTAGTAATACATGTCTATTTTGCATATATGATATATAGGTATAAATTACACCTTTAATGTGTAAATATTTATATATAATCATTGGAGAAATTTGTTTTCTTTTGCTTAACTATATTTGTTACAAGAATTTTTTTTTCCAATAGGGAAGAAGAAAAAAATGGATATATGTTCATTTTTTAAAATAGAGAGGTAGGGGCACTACAGATATGAAATATTACATGTACTTTCAAACATAGTCACAGTATTATTTTATTTAACTATTTTACTTTGTAACAAAGCACCTCACATAAAAGAGGAGTTATTTGTAAATACTTTTACTGTAAAAATGAAACATATCAATAAAAATTTGTTTTTAAGTATATGAGCTCTTCAACTGAGAACAAGATAATAGCTCAACCAAGAAGATGGAATAATTTTTACCAAAGGGAGTTCACTCATTGTAGTCCCTAGATTGGAAATACTAGAATTCAAAGTGACATATTCAAGGCTAGTTCTCCACATATCTGCAGTTCCAGGGATATCTTATGTCTAAACTCTGAGCGTGCTTCTTACAACCATCTCTCTCAAACTTTCCCATCCATTTAAAGAAATTTCTTTTCACTCACACACACACATACAGCATCCCTCTATGCCAATCAAGTGTCATGTCTCCCTCTCCATATGCAGAGAACCCTGCCCAACTGACATGGATGTAGGTATTGCATCTCAAATTATAAAAGTACAGGTAAACAGCTTTTTGGTCCTCTTTTGAGAGAATTATAGTGTCCTAAGCTGTGAAGAGAACATTGCTGTTAAATAGTTCCATTTAAAATAAATTTGGTATCACAAGATCTGTGTCTTTTTTCCCCCCTTCCTGGTGGAAAAGAGCCTTTAGAATATTATTTGTGAAGAAGAGATAGCCAAAGATGGTGGAGTTAAGATAGGAACTCACCCACCTCTCCCCCAAACTGTTCCAAATTCCTTTAAATGACGACTCTAAATGAATTTAAGAGCATCAGAACACTTAAAAAGACAGAGTAGAACATTTTCCAGCAGAAAAAAATTTAGAAAATCAACAAGACTCTGTTCAGTACACTAGATCTTATAATCACAGTAGGGTAGAGACATAGTTAACAGTTCCAGGGCAGAAAAGAGTGCTTGTGGTCAGGTTCCTCAAAGGATTCCTGAACACAGCTGCAGAAAAACTGAAGCTTGGGACAGGGCACCCTCTACCTTGGAAATGGAGCCCTACTTTAACAAAGAGTTAAAAGCAGAGTAATAGGCTAGGAAAATGAGCAGACAACAGAAAAAAGTCTTGACCATTGAAAGTGATGCTCAGTGGATAGAGCATCAGCCCTGAAGTAAGGAGGACTTGAGTTCAAATGTGGCTTCAGACACTTATTATGTCCTAACTGTGTGATCCTGGGTAAGTCACTTAACCCCAGTTGCCTCAGGCAAAAACGTTATTATGATGACAAAGATGATCAAAATACATATTCAGAAGATGATAACAAAGTCAAAACTTTTACATCCAAAGTCCCCCCCCCCCCCCCAAATAAGAATTAAGCTTAGGTCATGGAAGAGCTCAAAAGGGATTTTGAAAATCAAATAACAGAAATAGAGGAACAATTAGGAAAAGAATTGAAAGTGGTGCAAAAGGAAATGCAAAAAGCTAATGAGAAGTATACCTTAAAAAGCAAAATTGGCCATTGGAAAAGGAGGAACAGGAGCTTATTGAGGAAAACAATTTCTTAAAAAAAGTAGAATTGAGCAAATGAAAGCTAATGACTTTATGAGAAATCAAAATAAAATGAAGTAAAACAAAAAAAAAAAAAAAGAAAAAAGTAGGAAAAATGTGAAATTTCTTTTGGAAAAACAATTGACATGGAAAATAGATCTGTAATGTGTCCTGCTTTTTAGAGCCCCTAAGTTGGGGAGTAATTAAAATATCCCTTCCTAGTGGAGAAGTGATGAGGCAGGACTCCCGAGGAGGTGAAAAAATGGAGTCCATTTATTTCAAGGAGTTTCCCCTTTTTATAATGCAACAAAAACAACACTGTGCTCATGGGACCCACATAAACAACTAGTGCTGTACATAGTTTGCCACCTGGTATCACTCTGCTTCAATCACAACACAGGTTGTCACCTCCCCCTGACTTCCCCTTAGGAGAGATGGGGAGCCGAAACAGACATTGTCAGCAGGTTCTCTCTGGGCTGAAAGGTCTTATACCTCACCCAGAGTTTCCCCACTGTCTGTGACCCTCTACAATTCAGAAAAGATCATTTAAAAATTATTGATCTACTTGAAAGTCATGATTAAAAAAAGAACCTGGACATCATCTTTCAAGAAATTATCAAAGAAAACTATCCTGATATTCTAGAATTAGAGGGAAGAATAGAAATGGAAAGAATCCACCAATCCCTTCTGAAAGAGATCCCAAAATTAAAATTCCCAAGAATATTATAGCCAAATTCCAGAACTCCCATGTCAAGGAGAAAATACTATACATAGAGATGTAACAATTTTCAATTGGAGGAAATTTCATGAGAGGCTCACAATTTTAAATTTTCTAACATTGAGTGGGAATTTAGAGCAACACTCACTATTCACAGTAAGTTCTTCTGAATAATTCATCCATAAATTTATCTTCATGCTTCATTTTCATATGCTATTTATTATTGTATATAATTATTAGCCAACATGATATATTCATTAATATTATATATAATTATCATTATAATTATAAAATAATAATTATATAATAAAATAACATTATGAACATTATACTCCATCTAATGGCTTGAAATTCTTTTTCCACATATCTTCATACATGTACACTAGCATGAGAACTGAATTTGGAGACAGAAGACTTGAGTCAAATGAGATCTGTCACTTACAACCTGATGGACTTGGGCAAGTTACCCATCATTCCTGAGGTTCAGTTTCCTCATCTATACAATGCAGGGGCCTAGACTGAATTCTGAATTCCATTCCCCCTTAAGATCACTGACCTTGTCCTGTTCCTTGACTGTGACCTTCATAGGAGTGACCATTCTCCACTAGCACCTCTGGTGACTTTGGTTTCTAAGAAAATAGGATGTGATCTCTGGCAGGTCCCACCCAGCTAGAAAGGCTTGGAGTGCCATCCAGTGATGGACTGGGTGTTTGTCATTTTATCTGACCTAGGAGAGTTTGGAGAGGGTTATTACCAGAAGTGAATTGTCATTTGGGTCATTAGTAACTGATGAAAACTGTCTCCTAATAGATGGAGGGGTTTTGCCTTTCTGCTAAATTCCTATGATGCCTTAAAGCCCCACTCAAATTCCACCTCCTCCATGGAAACTTCTCTAGATTTCCCCCCAGAACTCACTTAACACTTTAAATTTCTCTAGTTGGGTAGCTAGGTGAAACAGTGGATAAAGGGCTGATCTTAGAGACAGGATCCTAGTTCAAATTTGACTTCAGCTACTTACTAGCAGAGTGATCATTGGGAAATCATTTACTCTCTCCTGGACTGTTTTCTCACTTTTAAAATAGGGATAATAATAGCACTTAAGTCACAAAATTATTGTGAGGCTCAATTGAAATAATTATGTGTAAAATGTTTTGTATACCTTAAAGCAGTATATACATGTTGAAGAGAAGAAAGAGTATGAGGTGGTGACTTGAGCGAAGCCTCACAGCTAGATTTCATCAGATGCAGGATTTGAATTCCAGGCTTTTTCACTTCATTGCTGGCCCTTAACTACTCTTTGATGCTTCTCCCTTTATATATGTATATAGGTTTACATAAAAGTGTATTCAATTAAATCATATTTGAAGGATGATATATGTATTTACCATTTTGGTGTTTTGCTTTTTTCATTCATTGTTTTAAATATACCTCTCCATATACTGACAATAGTTTACCTACTTTTCATTTTTAATAGTGGCTTAATATTACATTGGGTTAACATAGGTCTAGCTCTTTCCCTACTATGGAATACTTTATTTGGAGTTTTCCATTATGCTAAGTTCTTCCTTGTATAAATTATTTTGTTCCTATTTATCTTTAAGAATAACTCTTTGGATCTGGCTTCCAATATATATATATATATCTAAACCCCTTTGAATCAGTGTAGATCCTTGTAATAAACTACTTTCTCATGCCCAATAAATATACCTTTTGGTAACATAACCTCTCTACTGAGGTCTCTCTGCTGAGGACTCAATCGCTTTACCATCCGTTTTCTTCCTCCAGCATACTCAAAACAAAGAGGCAGCAATTAGTATCTTCAGACTATGGTAAAATAAACCTCTGGCCCACATGGAAAGCAAAGCTGGTCCCATTGAAAAACAACAAAAGAGAAAAGCTGAGGGGCATAATACGTAGGGTGCTATTTAGATGTCAAATCACAGGTTGCAAATAAAACTGAAACATCTGTTCAGGACAGCCTGATCATATGGCTCTTAGAATATGTGATAAAGACCAAGGACCTGCTACCAACAAAAGAACTCAGCATGTAACTGGGTAGGCTAAGATAATGAGATAAATGCAATCAGATAGCCATGAATATGAACAAATTATATATATTTGAAAGTGAAAGGGCACTTGCAAATATATTTAGAGACTGGAGAAATCTTTTATAAAATGGTTTCTTATTATAATTAAAGAAAATAAGAATATGGAGTGGAAAGAAGGTTTGTTTAGAAGCTCTTCTATTAAATACTTACTATGTGTCAGACATGGTGCTAAGTGCTGATGATACAAACACCAGCAAACAAGGCAATCCCTGACCTCAAGGAGTTTATGTTTATGTTTTAAGAAAAAAGACACATAAAGGGGAAGTAGAAAGACAGGTCATTTTTCAATATCTTCCAAAGTGAAGAAATCCAGAGGGGTTATACAGGCAAGGTTGGAGAAATCAGTTTGAAGAGCTTAGATTTGCTGACTCATTTTTTTAAACTGTTCATTACAAAGCCAAGCTGAAGGTTAAAAATACTTTGTTTGTCAGGGTATTTTGTATCCTAACATTAATTTCATGAGCCAGGACAGCTTTTCTAGTTTGATGGTTCTCAAAGAATTTTTTTTTTCTCATAGCATGGTATTAGTCTTTGCTATAAGGAATTCCAATATACTACAAGAGAGTCCAGGATACAATGGCAAACACATGTTGCATAAAATTCTCAAGACTCCTCATGTACACATTAGTAAGTTCCATTGTACATCCAGGCATGCTAGTTAATGTATGAAGGCACAGATTTTGAGAACAACTGTTCTAGTTTAAAGACTGCATATGTTTTGGGAAGAGTTCTGTTGTCTACCAGAAAAAAAAAAAAAAAAAAAAAAAAAAAAAAAAAAAAAAAAAAAAGCTGTTTAACAGATGAGAGATTAAACCATAGCTTTGGGATAGATAGGTGGTACAGTGGATCTAGAGCACTGACTCTGGAGTCAGAAGAATCTAAATTCAAATCTAGCCTCAGACACTTACTACTGACTAAGCAAATCACTTAACCCTGCTTGCTTCAAAATAAACAAATAAATAATATGTAGCTATAAAAGTCCCTCTCCAAAAAGGTGTCTTCTGTGTATATGTTAAAATTGTAGATGATTCCATGACAGATGATTAAACTATGGAGATACCTTTGTCCAGAAATCCTCAGATTATCAAAATAAAATTAGGTGTAATGTGAGATAAACACTTGTCAAAATCTTTTGTCACTGTCATGGAAGATATCCTCAGTAGATTGCAAATGAGAAATTTCCTATAGAACAGAAATTCTTTTCCTGGGACCCAGAGACCCTTGGCTGTGGATAGATTTCTAAGGATCTGTGAAATTGGTTAAATTTTTTTTTTTTGCAACCACATTTTAATATCTAGTTTCCTCTGTAATTCTAACCATGTTAATCAAATTTTTTTAAAAAAAGATTTTTACTTTATTTAAAAAAATCTATCTTCTATTCTTCTCATTCTCTCTCTTGGGAAGAAAAACTCCTTGTAAACATATCAAGCAAAGGTAACTGTTGCACTGGCCATATCAAAAAAATATTTCTCACATTAGCCTTAATTCCATAACCTGTCAGATAGTAGGTAGCACGTTATGTTGTCTAATTGGTTACTGTACTGAGCAGAGCACTTTAGTCTTTAAAAGCTATTTGTCTTTACTGTTATTGTGTAAATTATTTCCCTGGTTCCCTTCACTATGCATCAATTCATATTTTCTCATATTTTTCTGCAACTGTTTCCTTCATAATTTCTTACAGTACAATAGTATTCCATGAAAGCATGATGTAGAAGAAAGGTGACAGGATTTGTAGTCAAAGATTCTATGTATTTTATGTTAGGCATTAAAAACAGTTTTCTGAGAAGGGGTCTATAGTCTTTACCAGATTGACAAAAGGGATCTGTGACATATACAAAAAGTTAAGAACTCCCCCTACAGATGTTGAGGTTGTCCACCTGATTCTGTTTGCAGTTAACATTGGCCATAATTTTTGGAGCCTCAGATCCCCTGGGCTCTCCATAATGAGACACAGAGTACTGACTAGCAATTTTTTGTCCATGGGGTCAAGTAGTACAAATCATCACCTCAAATAGGGGTGCATTGCTGTCCCCAGGCAGAGGATTTTAATTCATGTGTTAAGTTCATTTATTTATACAATGCTGTTAAGACTAAGTACAATTGTATCCTCTCTATTGTTCTATTAGGGAAAAAAAAAATCTGATTGCTTTGCTGATCCAGGTTATGGCTTTATTGAGCTCTATGACCACTTGAAAGAGATAGGACCAATGATCTATAGAAAAGCTCCCACACAGCCAAAGGATGTATTTTGGCCTAGCATGCAATTGTACAGTTGGCAATTGGAGTTGGCAAGTCAAGTGTTTCCTTCTTCTTTCATTAATTTGCTTATGATGTCTCCTTTCATGTTTAAATCTTGTACTCAAGATTGTCTTTGAAGCCATTTACCTGCACAGCCTCTGAGAACCCAGAATAAGCACCCCTACAATAATGAAGTGTTGGAGAAGGATTTTGTGTATCATGTGAATCAGAAAATAAATTAAACCTTAAGCAAATAATTTATTGAGAACAAGTAATAAGCTATCTTTTAGCTCAACATGAACTAATTTGAAATTAAAATTATTACTATCTTTAGGCTTGCTGCAATGACTCAGTACAATTAAGTTAGTTCATTATTAAGGAAACTGCAGACCCTTAAAGAACAGTTCTTATGTTGAATTTCTTTTAGTCTTTAAGGAGTGATCAAGAGTTAAATCAGCGCAGAAAACATCACCAGAAATGATTCTTGCCTCTGAAACATTTGTCAGTGCTCTCTCACATACTCATAAAAAAAGCATAAAGTCAAGATGAAGACTTGAATACTATTAATATTTTGGATAGAATAAAAGATATCACCTAAACCAGCAATATAAAGATTTAAGGATGGTCTTCAGAAAATAGCCCTAACAAATAGTAAGTACTTCAGAAACTATTCACTTATTTATTAAAGAGGAATGATAGTTTTTACTTGAGTAGGTAAAAATCTGCTTTCTCTACGTATATGTACATATATACAAATATACAAGTATGTATATTTGACAATAACAAAGCATGAAGAATAAAGAACTTTAGATTAACGATGGGAAAATCTCCTAGGTTTCACATTTCAGATGTATGTCCAAATCTTATCCCAACCAAACTCTCTAAACCTTTTCTATCTAGACATCTGAAAATATAATATCTTTAGATAAAAAACATTTTTACCCTTACCAAGGAAATGGAGTGACAAATGAGTTGTTTTTACTTTAAAAACAACTCCCTGAATTGCAAATAAAAATATTGCTTAAAGAACTACTGGGGATGATACATATTTACAGCAAGTTTTCTTTACTTATGCCCCTTCTCTTTTCCCAATTGTCTCCCTAAATCTAGAATGTAAATTGTACAACCTGATTAACAACATACGATTGCTCTGAGAAAATCCATTACAATTCAGCAACTATAATTTTATTACTTGAAAAGGGAAGATTCTAAGATCTTTCAAAAACAGCAATGTTAGCTTTTTGTTACTGGCATTTAATTATATTTCTACAGGTAGGATTTGCAGAACAGTTTTAAACAGCAAATAGAATAAAACATTCATTTTATTCAGGTGCAATACAGCCTATGATGAAAGATGAACTCCCAAAAGTTCCTGTCTGGCCAAGAATGCAAATAGACATTTAAGTCAGTCTTTGTGGTAGGTGTCTACATTTTAGCTATTTCTTGCTTTCTTCAGTTTTTTTCCTGCATGTTAATTTAGCTCTAACAGTATTCAACCTTGGTTAAATCAACAGTAAGTAGCATGCAGGTCCATTTTGATGCTGCTGTTCTTTCATTCTGTTAAATTTATTATGTGTACATGTATGTGTATGTACATTTATTTATGTTGCATATAAAAGCATTGAAATTATAGAGCCTCTCCTGATCTAAACTGAGAATAGTTTATCTGGAATCTAAGTAATTAGCCTAACTACAATTTTCTTTTTCCTTTACTCTACTTTTATGAGAAAGCAAGATTGACAAATGGATAATTAAATAATTATTAAACAAAGAAATTAACAGATGCAAATTTAGTCTATTCACATGTTCAAAATTTTTTTTATTACAAACTTAATATGAACATTTCAACACACAACACAAATGAGCACAGGATCCAAAAATGGTTCAATTCTAGAGTTTAAGTATGTATTAACTTTAACATAATAGCACCCAAATTGCCTTACTTGCCTGTATCATTTCATTTACAGTTTTTTTTTAAATGACTATCACTCCCTATCCATTAATAACCCCACAAAACAAAATAAACAAACAAAAAAAGCCCTTCCTTGTCACCAATCAGTATATTCCAGAAAGACGAAACTTATGTCTGCAAATGTCTGAATCATTCTATCTTTCGGTAAATCACCTTTCTGCCAAAAGATGGGAGGCACGATTCATCATCAGTTTTCAGGGAATCATGATTTATCCCTGTATTCATCAGAATTTTAAGTCTTCCAAAGCCCTTTTCCTTTACATTTTTCTAGTTATTATATTGGGCAGTTAAGTGGCCCAGAGAATAAAACACCAGTCAGGAAGACCTGAGTTCAAATTTGGCCTCAGACAGTAGCTGAGTGATCCTGAGCAAGTTATTTAACCTGGTTCACCTCAGTTTCTTTACTGATAAATTGAGCTGAAGAAAGAAATAATACACCATTTAAATATCTTTGCAAAGAAAATACCAAAGGGGGTTGCCAAGAGTCAACATGACTGAACAAAAATTATTGTATAAATTGTTCTTATGGATCTGCTAACTTCTCTCCCATCAGTTTTTAATTCTTTCCAGGTTTCTCTGAATTTGTAGCCTTTGTCATTTTTTAATAGCACAATCTTTCATATTACATCCATATACCATATTTCTACCCCACCCTCCATTCCCAATTAATGGAAACTCAGTTTCTAAATTTTTGCAACAACAAAAAGTGTCATTATAGTTTATGTATCATAGCCCTTTCCCCTCTTTGAAGCATATAACCAGTGATACTATAGGTAAGTCAAATTTTATGCAGTTTTAGTGACTTTTTGGATATAGTTTCAAATTGCTTTTTGCAGATTGGTTTTATACAGCTCTATCATTAAAGTGCCTTTCCTTTCACAGCCCTTCCAACAAATG
Source organism: Sminthopsis crassicaudata (assembly GCF_048593235.1). Classification (NCBI taxonomy): domain Eukaryota; kingdom Metazoa; phylum Chordata; class Mammalia; order Dasyuromorphia; family Dasyuridae; genus Sminthopsis; species Sminthopsis crassicaudata. The sequence goes on along the minus strand of NC_133617.1, from coordinate 606,601,602 downwards.
TCATTTTCCTTATTTGCCATTTTTGTTACTCTAATGGCAAGCTACCAATTAATGGTGCTGACTACACTAGGTCTAGAGTCAAGAAAACTTCTGGTCACATTTGGTTGTAGACACTAGTTATGTGACCCTAGACATACCACTTAACTTTTCCAGTTCTCTCAACTGCAAGAACACTTCTAACAAGTGAGGTAGAAACTGAATTTTTGTTTCATTTTCTTTTTGAGATCTGGGCCTCCTCATTGCACTTAAATTGGAAGTAAAACGGGCACTCACAAGTGCAACTGCTCTGCTGAATCCTGAATTTTCTGACCTGGGCTGGCTTGCCCCTGTCTTTAAGGAGTCTCAGAGCTCTTCACTCCTTGGGGTTCACCATACTGGTGCTGACACCCACCAGCCCAGCTCAATGAAATTCAGAAATCAAGAGAACAAGTGATCTGCCAGGTTCCATTTCCTCGGTAGTATAAAATAAAGACATGCACCTTCACATTGACTTTAGATATTTTAATTTGTATTTCTCCTCTTATTATTAATTTGGAGCATTTTTTTCCTATGGCTGTTGAAAGTTTGTACTTTTTGGGTGGAAGAACAGTGTCTTTTTAACAAAACTGTTCATATCTTGACCATTTGTCTCCTGGGGAAATAACTTTTGTTCTTATATATTTGAACCATTTCCCTTTTCACTTTGAATATCAGACTTTTATCAGGAAAATTTATTACAGATATTTTCCCCAGATAACTCTTTCCCCTTTAACTTTTACTGCACTGATGGTCATAATTTTTCAAATAGCATATAATCGAAATTGGCCATTTTATTTTTTATGATAATTCCTATAACTTGGTCAAGAATTGTTTCCCATTTATTATTATTATTCCCCTTTTCCAATTTGTTTATGTAACCTTTTATATTAAACCATGTATTTATCTGACTATTGTGGAACATAGTAGATGTTGGTCTAAATCTCATTTTTAATCAACTTTCAACAGCATTTTTGGGGGATCAAATACTGAATCTTAAACCTAATAGTTGGTATCTTTGGCTTTTGGTCTTGTATACCAAATATATCGTACCAACTTTTCTGTTTTTAAACTAGTACTATATTGCTTTAATGATATTGCTTTGTAGTGTAGCTCAAAATCTGGTACTGCTGCATTCTCTTCCTTTTTATTCTTCTCCCTCCCCCATTATTTCCCTTAATATTCTTAAACTTTTATTTCTTTGGGTAAATTTTTTTTTTGGTAGTCTGATTAGTTATGGCTAGTTTGGTTTGTCCTTTTTATCATATTTACACAATTCAACCATAAATAATAAATCTTTCCAACTATATCTTCCTTTAGTGTTTTATAGTTGTATTCATAACTTGTTCCCTAGTAGCTAGACTCTCAGATACTATATATACATTCATTATTTTTAATGAAATTTCTTTTTTCATGTTTTTTTATTGGCAAAATGCTGAAAACAGATTATTTTAGGGGAGGGTTTATATTATACCCTGTTATTTTCTGGTTATTATTAAATAAAATTTTAGTTGAAGCTCTAGCAGGCAGAATATATCCTAAAATTAAAGGCATGTCTAATGGGTAATTTGGGGAGATTTCTTCAGTTTATTTTATGACTGAGTTGTAGTATAGATTAAACAACAGGCTCCAAATGATGACATTATACAAGTTGGGAGGTTTTTATTTGTGACTAATCCTAATTTTTCAGCAGAAAAGTTGCAGTTGTCTGAGTAGTAGTAGAGTTCAATGAAGAATAGGTACTTAAAAGCCACAAATATTCCTCCTAGGCCTGATAAGCCTTGACAGATATTCATGGGATGGTCATCCTAAAATAGAATTACCTCTCCCTCTTTGAATGCTCAACATAATTATCTCTATAGGCCTGTGTCCTGTGCCCCTCTACTTCCAAGTCTGGGAGAACATTTCCCTACAGAATGCTTTGCACAGGGAGGTACTATTTTCTGCCCTGCCTCTGTATTAGTTGGTGATGGTCTGGAATGCTTTGTGTCCACAGCAACTTCTAAATTTCCTTGTTTACAACAAAATTTACCTCAATTGAGAAAAAGTCTTTTTTGAAATCTCTCAGCTATTCTCTCTAAATCATCTTATATTATACAGACACATAGAGTATAACTATAAATGTATATAGACAGATATCTAACTTGTATTTGCGTGTTTCCCTTCACAGAATACAACCTGTGTATTGGTTGGTGCTATCTGACTTATTTTTGGATCTCATGCTTAACAGTACCTTACACATAATAGGCATTTAATAAATGCTTGCTAACAGATGTCAGGATCATGATAAATTAGAATAAGGTGTCTTAGAAACCATAGAGTGCAAGTTCATTTCATAGAGAACACAGATGTAAAGACATTTTCTACAGCTCACAGCCATCAGCGAAATGGACACTAGAACCCAGTTCTCCTGGTGTACCCAGGGTACAACAATGCTCTTCCATTCCAGTATGTTGAAAATAAAGTAAAATACAGGTTCTCAAATTTCACTGACCTTCCTAAGTTTGCCTGCCCATTCTTCAGCTCATGCCCAAACTGTATTTTAATTTTGTCTACCTAACCCATGATCTTATTAGTGTAGACTCTTCTAATGAGGAGTCTTTCCTCCTATCAATGCAGATGGACAACTTCTTTGCAATTTAGAGGCTTAAAAGGTTGTCTGGGGGGATTTGAGGTTAGGTCACTTGCCCAGAGTCACAAAGACAATATGTTTCAGAGGTGGGATTTGAATCCAGATCTTATCTCTAGGACAACTCTCTACCCATCAGACATCACTGTCTGTTTCTTAGCTCCTCCCCATTCCCCAACCCCAAACATACATGCAGTGCTCAACAGAGAACGGGCTTATGTTGCGAAACTTCATTTGTAAGGCACTTATTTAAAACTTAAAATGTGTTTACCCAAAGAAATAGCATTTTATATTATAGTTAATTTCCCAGGCAAATCCATAAAAGTATGTAACCTATAACATATTTAAAATATCATATTAAATATTATTATTTGAACTCTAATAACCTTTGTTTTACCTCTGGGGAAATGCACTCCCACTTTCAACAAGGGATACCATAAGACATTTTCCCCCTTGCATTGCTTGATCTAGATAGTAATCTAGTTTGCTAATAAGTCCTCAAATATTGATAAATGGATATTCTTCCAGGTTGTTCTGTAAATAGGGGACAAATCCCATTTTGTAAAGGGTTAAATTTGGATTCTGTCAATATCTGCTTATGGGTCATTTGTGATTTCAAACTTTATTTTTTCAAGAAAATTTCTTTCACATACCAGCCATTCCTCCAACTGAGGACCATTTTCTAATTCTTTACCAACATAAAAAGGTTGCTATAAATAGTTGGAGAGGACTCCTAGCTTTCTTTGTTCTTTTTGGGACAAAAGTCTAGAAATGTTGGTGCGGAGTCAAAAGATATACACATTTAGTGACTTTTGAGCAGAATTTCCAAATTACTTTTTAGAAAGGCTGGAGTGGTTCACAGTATATTAATAATGCATCTATTTTCTTGAAATCCTTCCAACATTTGAAAATTTCCTTTTTGGTTTGTTCGTTGTGCCATTCTTTTGGAAGTGAAGTGGAATTCCAATTTGCTTTAATTTGCATTTGTTTAATTATTGATTTAAAACATTTTTTCACATAGCTATTGTTTATATTGGATTCCTTCTTTTGAAAAATGCTGGGTGTGGTTCACTGCAAATTAGAATATTTCTAATTTAGAAGCTATCTTAAATGGATAACCCCAATATAATACAGCTGGAATATAATTAAGTGACGACAGCAATCACAGTGATACGGTAATTTTGTCACCAACATTCTGGTTATTGCTCCTAAATCTCAAAATGATTCATTACACTGACTTTAAAGGAGTGAAACAAAACTGTTCCAAAGGTTACTATGTAATCTAAGGATTTCCTTATTCCTTTCAAATAGGAAAGGGAAAACATAAAGAGGTTTTATCATATTTCAAGATAGAAAAAACTAAATGTCTTCCTAAATATCAAAGTAGGCTCCAAAGAATCCTTGGCACCTGAAGGTCAAGGTGTGAATAGTCCTCTAGGGACACAAAACATTCAACATATGGCACCAAAAGAATTTATTGTAAATAATGGTAAATACATTAAGTCATCATAATGAAAAAGCAAATAGAAAAACCACACATGTAAAGTATGTGCTTTTCTTCCAAGATATGGCTAGTTATCAACAATTTAAATATTTAAATACTTTGAGGATGGACCATTTTCACATAATTTCATTATCAAATCTTCCCAAATGTGATACCACTGCAATCGACACCAAGCTCTACTTTCAGTTCGTGTGTTCCGTTTTTATCAATTCTGTAATGATTTGTAATATCTTGTCATCTAAAGGAAAAACAAATTCATGAATTTAATTTAATTTGGGCTGACTTAATAACATATGTTCATTTATAATATAAATATTTAAACTTTATATTGTCATTAACAAATTAGTCAAACAAGGAAATATATGGCAGTGATAAGAGAATAAAGATACTAGTTATGAAATTAAATATAATGTAGATTAAAACTTGCTTGAATCATCATGAACTCTATTATTACACAAAGTTTTAATCTGATTTCTCATATTCTGACAGCAGCCTTGGGATCCTTAAATTCTGTATGAGTTGAGTGGAAGATCTGAGAAGTACCACATAGCTAGTAAAGACTTTAAAGCATGAAACTGGATTGATTCAAAGATCAGCACATTTAAGTTTAGAGAGGTTCACTATCAACAGGTGGTCACGTTAGCTTTTGTGGATCTAAATTTTATCATTTGTAAATAGGAATGATGTCTATAATATCTATCTTGTGAATAGCAACAAAGATAATGTGTACCTACATCTTTGTAAATGTTGAAGTGTTATATAATGCTATTATTTATTATTATTTAAATGAATTTTTATTATTCATTATTATAAAAATGAAATTTTTGCCCATGACACATCAGTAGGAGTACCTACACTGATGAGAACTCTCTAAGTAAAGCATATAGTATACTGGAACTTTGTGTCATTTCATCCAATAACTGTAGGTTTCTGATCTTTGAAAACTCTTAATACAATTTCTATCCATTTTATAGTATATAAGTGGAGATCGTGCCATGACCCCCCTAAGGACAAAAGATAACTACATTATGTCTTGAATGTAAATACAGCTTTCTTCACAACACTCTGAGCAAGTTATAAAAGTAAATTTTTTTTTTTCCTTTCTGAGATAAGTAGTCTGAAGCTCAGGGGTTTAGGTTTAGGTAAGTAGAAAAGCTAGAACTGTAATTCAGGACTCAAGTTCAGGACTAACACATGTTGGACTAGAAAGTAGCCCAGAGAGAATTTGGTTCAACTCTCTCATTTTACATATGAAGTTCCTGGGTGCCCAAAGAAGTGACTAATGTAATGCAGCTAGTAAAGCAGAACTTATTCTGATCTAGAAAAGGGGAATGATAAAAATACTTTTATCTCAAAACCTTTAGCTCTACTTAGTCTTTTGTGTGTATCCTGCCTGAAGCTGACCCTAAATTTAGGTTACCTTAACAGATAAGTCCTGTAACACAATTTATCTTTTATAGTGTAAAGTGGGACTTGTGTCAGGTTTCCAGTAGCACAAAATAATTACAATTACAGTGACTTAATTTTCCCCTTCATCTGAATATCCAATCCAACAATTGCTACCTGTGGGCAGTGCACATGCTTAGGAAAGCCACAAAGACAAAACAGAACAGTCCTTTTACAGCACCTGACACTCTCTGAAGCTTTCACTGCAGGTCTTTGCTGAAGAACTGTGCATCTTTTCAGTGCAAACTATCTAATCAATTCACAATTACAAGAGATAATTTAGAAAACAAGCTTCAAAGGAAACTTTCATTTTAGATAGTAGTTTTTTTCACTACGTCTTTATTAAGGTATTGATACTTCCAAAGTTCCTTTGATTCTATCTATGTGACCATTTCTTCATTATTGCAATTTGGTCTTGGAGTGGAGGATCTAAACTTGGGGTCCATAAACTTTTGTTTTTTAAACATTCTGATAGTTCTATTTCAATGTAATTAATTTTCTTTGTAATTCTATATAATCTATTTTATTAATTTAAAAACATTTCTCTGAAAAGAGGTTCACAGGCTTGACCAGACTACTAAAGGGGTACATGATACACACAAAAACATCAAGAACTTTTGTCTTAAAGAGTTAATCCAGCCAAAAAAATTCATCATTCTGTGATGAGCCTGGTTGAATTGAATTTAGCTAATTTAGATCCTAAGACACTGAGTTACTAGACCTATATTCAAAGTCTTTTCAGCTTGGTAAGATTCATCAGAACTCACGTTCTGTTAGTGTGGTCTTTGAGAACATAGGAGTCATCAATGACAAGAAATCAGAAGATAACAATAAACATAATATGACAGCTTTGTTTCATCATCTTTTCTTCTCTCAGGTATAATATTCAAAATACTGGCAGGAAAAGTGAGAAAAGGAAGGCAGTATCTGGGAGAACTACAAGAGTAAATTTAGGCACTGAAGACTTGGCTATGTGATTAGCAGGAGCAATATACAAATATAGGAATTTTAAGTATAGGATAAAAAACTGCCTCTTTAGAGTGTTGTATAATGTGAAAAAATTAAAAAGTTTGAATAAATTAAGAATGAGATTTTCTCCTAAATTATTCCTAATATAGGAATAATGGATGTACTTTCTTTCCTTTACCCATAATTACCTTCAAGGGACATTTTAGGATTTTCAAGCTTTTTTCGAAGAACAGATTCAATGAGTACTCTTAGTTGTTTGAAAATAACTGCAATCTTTACAGGGGCCTGTTGAAAAATAAAGTGAAAATATTATATTATATTGAAATCATATAACCAACATATATTTAAATTAAGTAATCCACCAATCTACTCCTTGTATTATGCTTTTAAAGCAAAACACCTAGACAAAAAAGGAGCCTATTAGTAAATTATTTGCCCCTTCCCCGAATACCATATTTATTACCAAGTAAAATTTATGTGGAAGTTCTAGTTTTCATTTCCACCCTCATTCTTAGTGACACAATATATGAATTCTCTGACTCATGCCAACAAATGCAGGTACTTCCCTAGAATGGACCACACAAGATTTCCCAAATATGCTCCTCTCCAACATCTAGCATTTACATATACTATTTAAAAGAACATAATATAGTATTACATTCATTCCAAACATTCAACATGACTTTGATTTAAATATATTTATTGCCTCTAGAAAAAAATCAGATTAAAATTTTCCCTGTATTTCATTGTAAATTAGTTCTATTATCTACATTAAACAAATCTTCTCATCTTCCATTCCTACTCTCTTAAAATTTAAGCCAAGCAATTAAAACTGATCCCCCAAATAAAAATTCTTTGGAAAAATCAATATTTCAAAAGGAAGGTGAATTTGATTTTTACAACCCATAAATAACTTCACTTAATAAATTACGTTTGTCTTATTTTCTTATCACAGAAACCCACTGAAAAGTAAAATCTATTTCCTTCAGTATCTTTTCACCATTTTTTTTTCTCAGTAAACACTTTAATCATCTTATGCAAAATGAAAACTACAAAAGTGAAAACACAATGTACAAACACTAATGGTAAAAAGGAAACCACAGGGAGGAGAAAAGGTCGATGTGGCAAAGACAGCTGAACTTTTGGCGCTGATGATCACATAATCTAGTCACAATTTGCTGTTTGATTCTCCTCAATTGAGGAAAGTCAGGTGGGGTCAAAATTAGACACTTTTACATTGCCAGGTTTCTGGTTTGTTTTATACAGACATTTACCTCTACCCAGATGAGAATAAGCCATGGTTCTTTACAATTCACCTGTAACCGCTATTAACCAAAAGATGGCAGGAACTGAAGATGAATAAATGAAATACCAAGAGGGGAAGAAACCATTCTAATTACTTCATCTGGCCAAAGTTAGCGAAGGGCAGGGCCAGGGTATCTCATGCCATCAGAATATTACATATGAATTTTTTTTTTTTTTTTTACCAAAACCAATAAGAAGGGACCCTTTTTTTGGATTACAAGATCTTGAGCTCAAGCTCCAGAGAAGCTAGGAAAAAATATACAAAATATAGGCATCTAAAGCAGCAAAGGGAGAGAACTTACAAAATGACCATTCTATAACACAATCACAGTGACCAACAGAACCACAGCCAAGGGGACCCTGATGGTCAAATTAATGCTAGTATTTATGCTTAGTATGCTTAATTTATGCTAGTATTAGGGGAGGGATATATTTAGAAAAGGTTTCAGGTATCAGAAAGCCCTTAGGTTTAGTGTTGGTATAAACTAGGAATTCTGAGGGAAAGAGGTGAGGAGAAAGTCTAGACATGGAAGGAAGCCAGTGCAAAGGTGCAGGAGCAGAAGGCAGAATGCCACATCTGGGGAAAAATAAGCATAGTTCAGCTGACACAGAGTGTGGAATAGGGAGTGAATTATAGATGAAAATAGTAGTACAAGCCTATGTGGGGAAGGACTTTAAATGCCATAAAGAAATTATATCTGAGCGTACAGGAAGAGGGAGGCTCCATGAGTTTACTGAGTAACGGAGTGAAGACATTCAGATCTGTGTAGAAGATAAAAAGGAAAAAGGAAAGATAGGGAGACGATTTAGAGGGTATTGCAATGGTCCAATCACAGAGAGATAGGGTATCAATTGGGATGGTGATCAAGTAAAGACAAGGAAGGAAAAGAATGTTAGAGATGTCAAGTTAAAATCTAAAGTTTTGATAAGTGCTGGCTATGTGAGCTAAGGGGCTAACATCAAGACTACAAACCTCAGTGCTTGGAGTAAAGGCATTCATGACAAAAATAGGGAATTCAGAAGAAAGATGGGCAGGAAAGGCGTGAGATGGGACAAACAAGTTCTGCTTTAGACATGCTGAGTTTAAGAAAGTGTGAAATATTCAAAAGACCAGTGCAGGTGATAAATGACCATTGGCAACTAAAGAAATGACAAGTGAGAGAAGGCAGAAGAGAGAAGGATCAATACAGAGCCCTTGGCTGCACCTGGTATAGGGAGATGGCCTCAGAAAACTGATGGGTCAACAGACTGGAAGTCTCTTGCTAAGTGGTGAAGAGGATAGAGCACCAGGCCTGAAGTCAGGAGGACCTGAGTTCACATCTGACCTTAAGATACTTAACACTTCCTAGCTGTGAGATCCTAGGCAAGTCATTTAATCCCAATTGCCTCAGGGGGAAAAAAAAAGAGAGAAAGAGAGGAAGTCAAAGTATGGTTCTACAGCAGGATTTGTTACAGAAAGGAGAGAGCTAAGAGTCTGTGATCAAAAAGGTCAATGTCAGAGTTCCCGAAAATAACAGTGGTGCAACTGTGGGTAAAGGCAAGATCAACAGCATAAGCATCTTTGTGGAGGGGGAAGGCAAGTTTGTGACCTGGAAAGTTTGGGTGTTTTAGAGGGCATCATTATGTTTGCAGAAGCACCCCAGTATGAAGGTAGGATGTGGAGATCAAACACTGTGTCAGTTAGGGGAGTGAGCTAAAGGTCTGCAGACAACAGCCACCAGAATTTTAATTGGGTTGTAGATGTGAACCTCAAACACAAAGATGAATGATGGTGGTAACAGGAGAAGCCAAGAATGGTAATAGGGAGCAGGGAATATTCCAATTCTCCCACTGTGGCCAGTGAGTTAAGGAGAATGAGTAAAAGTATTTTACTACTACTACAGAGAGAAGCTATATTTCACTTAATATAAATAGTGGTCTTATAAAGTCACTGTATCAGACCAAACGTCACAGCAATCTAGAGGATGGTTAGACTCACATCAGGACTACAACTACCTTCCTGGTGACTGACTTTTTAAAAGATTGTGGTAGAGTGTTGCTAGAATGTAGTAATGACAAATGGCATGGCTATGGTATGGTAAAAGCACTACATGTGAAGCTGGGCGACAGGGTCACCAATCCTGATTTAGATTCACTTTCTTTGTGACCCCAGCTAATCATGTGATCTCTCTCAAACTTGGCTTTCTCATCTATACTTAAAGGATTTGGGTTAGCTTCTGGCTCTAAATTATATGACTTACCAGCAAAATGATGTAGGCCAGGGCAACACTACAGGGAATATGCTTATGATTCAATTTTCAAATTTAACAAATGTTACTTTTGAAAAGTCTAAGGATTTAAAACTCTAGTAACAAAATATAAAATACAATACTATTTATGTAGTTTAACTATATGAAAAAAAGAAATTCTATTTTAAAACTTTTATGAAATATAAGTCACCTCAAAGACAGCAAAAGCTGAAATATTTCATACTAAACCCCCCCCAAAAAAACTATTCATATCAGCTTCTGTACCTGAAAGTAAATCCAGCCATCCACAGAGAGAAGACGCTCCCGATGCTGTACTTCTATATCACCACCAAAAAGTAAAATTGGAAAGGGGCTGATGAGAGTGGTTTCTCTCAAATACACCTTGGCATACCTTACCTACAACACACAGTAAAAACATCTTAACAGTCTAATAATTTACATAGCAAGAATTAAAAATCTGTTTCTTTTTTTAAAGTCCTCCTATTATCTTGTCAATTGTTCCTGAATGTACAATGTGTGTTCCATTCTCTTTTCCACCCATGATTTAATTATTAGCTTTTAAGTAATAACCACAAATTTTAGTCTTTCATTAAGAGTATTTAAAACATGATTCTCACAACATGAGTCCCAAATTTCTCTTTAAAAATGCAGAATTTAATGTAAGACTGTATTATAAGGAAAACCCAAATGAAATTAAATGCCTCCCTAGGAACTGTAGCACCTGAACTCAAACTACTAAGAAGTCAAAATTTCTGGCTTCCAAACTTCTGGCACCCCCACCCCCACCCCAAGCACTTAACTATGGTGATTTCTGGGTATCATATAGCAGAGATTTTCACTGTTATTTGAAAGTCAAGAAACTTGTGTGATGGATTTTTTTATGAAGGGGAGAATGATTCTGTTATACGTGACATGTTTCCTTTATCTCTCAGATTACTTAAGAAAACACCCATTTATGAAATAGTTTTGAAAACAAACTTCAAAATACCAGACCAATGAAAATAATAACTCAGAACAACTAGAAAAACTACTTAGAAATAAAAAAACTGAGGTAAAAGATTAATAACTCTACTTAAAAATGAAATAATTCAGCTAAAATGGTATACTGAAAGTAGAACTAAGAGAACACAGTACACAACAAAAAGAAGATTATACAATGATCAATAACGATGGACATGGCTTTTTTCAATAGTGAGATGATTCAGACCTGTCCCAAAGATCTGGTGATAGAGCCATCTGCACCCAGAGAGAGGACTGTGGGTACTGAGTGTGGACCACAACATAGTATTTTCACATTTTGTTGTTGTATGCTTGCATTTTGTTTTCTTTATCATTTTTTTCCCCTTTTTGACCTGGTTTTTCTTGTGTAGCATGATAAATGTGGAAATATTTTTAGAAGAACTGCACATGTTTTAACACATATTGGATTACTTGTAATAAAAAAAAAAAAAAAAAAAAAAAAAACCTTGAAAAATAAGAGGAGAAAAAGACAATTTGGAAAAGCCAATCAACAGGTCAAGTGTCTGATAGGATATGCAACTTTAATAGGAATATTTTATAAAAAATTCTCTTTGTAAAGGAACTTAACTTCCAAATAGAAAGTCTAGCTTACCTTCTCTTGGTATAACAGCCATCCATAAACTTGCAGATCTTTATTCACAGAGGACGGGTGTACCTGGGCTTTGCCTTGGGCCGTCTCCACAATGCAAGCCAATTTCTCTGTGATATCTATTGATGTCATATACATAATCTTCCCCACACTGTCATAGAGCCCAGCAGTCAGAACAGCTTTAAGAAGGGCTATTTCCTGAAAGGAGAGGGTCTGGGTAGCTCTGTTTATATCCCAGTCATGAGAAGTTGAAGAGGATACAAATCCTGCTGCCTTGACTAGCTTTATTAATTCCTGCTTTACATCCTGCAATTGGTTCATAATAAAAATAGGAAAAAAAAATCATAATCTTATATTAAGTTTAAGCTATTTATGAAACATGATAAATATTGATTTATGCTGGTGTTATCTCATTTTTAAAAAAAGTTTTTTTTTTTTTTTTTTTTTTTTTTTTTTTTAAATCCTCCATTTGGAACTCTTGCTAAATCAGGGGGAGATTTTAATACTGGCCAACTTAAGATTTAAAATAAGTCAACCTAATTTTTCCATAAGTATTTCTACAAAACATTTCTACAATATAAACCTAGATGATTATTTTCATTTGCTATGTTTAACAGCTAAGTGAATTTTATTATTCCCCTTAATAATTTGAAAAGAGGAAAGTGAAAAGGGTAAAAGAAGAATTATCCAAGTATTTGAGACCCTTTTCAGTCAAAAGCATTTATTAAATACTTACTAGGTGCTAAAAGCTGGGGATACAAAGAAAGGCAAAACCATGACCCTTACCAAATAACTACTTATGCATAAGATACAATGTTAATGATAGTAAACTTATAGGGAAGGTCTTGGAGGATAGTAAACAAGAGGGATATGCAAGGTGAGAGCTGAGAGCTTTCTAGGCATGGGCAGTACAAAGGTCTAGAATCAAGAAACAAAGAGCAATACACAAGGATTAGCAAGTAGGCTAGTGATGTTAGATCATCAAGTTGGTAGGGGGCAATCATATGTTTAAGACAATGGAATTGAGGAAGGAGCTGGGATGTGAAGGTCTTTAAATGTCAAAGATTATTCCTATTGGATCTTGGAAGGAGTCTGCTGAGGGAAACATCATTATCAGATTTTTGCTTCAGGAAGATTACCTTGATAGCTGAGGGGAGAAGGGAAAGCCTGAGGAGATCAGACCTAGGAAGGCTATAGTCTTGTTTGAGCAGTGAGGGGGGGGCTAGGGCCTGCCTGCACAGGGGGATGGCCACCTGAGCAGAGAGGACTGATACAAGAGAAGTTGGGTGAAGAGAGAAATAACACTGGACAACACATAATGTATTGTGGAGAATTAAGGAAGACACCAGTTTAGAGTCCAGGTGACATATTGTCAAATAAAACTAATTGGGAAGAGAGGAAGGTTTTGGGAAATGGGGAGGAGGAAAACTTTAGTTTTGACATGTTAAGTTTGTAATGCTAGACTCAGAAGACAGAGTGAGGCTCGCTTGACTTGGCCTCCCAAAAAGAATGCAGTTTTAAAAGCTTTAATAGTTTAAGCCTTAAGCTATTAAAGCTTAAAACTCCCTAAGACTTTAGGGACACCCTCTAGAGGTCTAGGAATGATTTGCACATAGATAATAACTGAAAGTCATCTCTACCACCAACCCTTCAAGAAAACTGCTAATTGGGAGGAAAAAGAAAAAAAAAAAAGAATTATAAATTTTTATAATGTTTTAAATAATCAGAGAATTAATTTCTGTTACCAAATGCTGGATTTTGTCTTACCTCTAGAGTTAACAGTGCTGTTCTATTTAGAAAGTTCCTTCTGCAGTAAGCCATTTCAGACCGATACCCCCCTTCATGTCGAGCCTTTTTCCATCTAGAGAAATATTATCAAAGTTTAAGAGATACCAACCATTAAGCAGCTATTGAAGATCAATTAAATCTTATTTTAAAGAGACTCAAAACTTGCTAGTACTGGCCAAGAGGCAAAGGTTATCACTAAAAAGCAGATATTTTTTACAGATAAAATCTTATATGATCTATATAAAATTGCTGAATCCTTTTTGTAAAAATAGGAAAACACCTGTTACATTTCTGTTTCTGAACTTCCCTTCTATTTCTAGTCATGCAGCTTCTTGACATCCTCAACCTTCTTTTTTTTTTTTTAATTTTTATTTTATTTTATAATTATAACATTTTTTTGACAGTACATATGCATGGGTAATTTTTTACAACATTATCCCTTGCACTTACTTCTATTCAGATTTTTTCCCTTCTTCCCCCAACCCCCTCCCCCAGATGGCAAGCAGTCTTATATATGTTAAATATATTACAGTATATTCTAGATACAATATATGTGTGTAGAACCGAATTTTTTGTTGCACAGGAAGAATTGGATTCAGAAGGTAAAAATAACAGTTTACATTCATTTCCCAGTGCCTCCTCAACCTTCTTAATCTTTGACTCTTCACATGCTCTCTCACACTGCCAAATCTTCTACCTTTTACCTTTATGACATCACTTGTATTTGTCCCCTCAATTCCCATGGCCACTACTCTGTGGAGACTATGTTGCCTCTCATATATACTATTATACCACCTTCTCACTGGTCTGCTTCCCTAAAATACAAGTATAAATTTTACTCAACAAATTCCAAGTATCTTCCTATAAATTCTAGGGGTAAATATAAATTCCTTATTTTGGTACTGAAAGCCTTCCACAATCTAGCTCCCCCTCACCTTTCTAGTCTTGTCATATATTACACCCTGTTCCACATGCTAAGATCCAGTCAGTCTGGCCCTCTCTTTGGCATAAACTCTCCCATTTCTGGAATGCTATTTTTTTTAAATTCTTAGAATTCCAACTTTCCTTAAGACTTACCACCTTCAGTAGGAAGCCTCCTTGAAACCTCCCCCATTAAATCACCTTATACTTATTTTGAATCTAGTTCTATGTGATCGTGTTGTCTCCTTAAAATATATGCTCTTTGAAAGCAGGGACTGTTTCACTTTTGTCTTTGTATTTCCAGTGTTTCAAAGAAGTTCTTCAAACAGCACATGCTTATTAATAAATGCTTATTGACAGATGGATTCTGATTCAAATTTTTGGAATAGATGCAAAAGTACTAATTCCTAAAACATCCCATTTCCTTATAATAAAAATAAAGTGGAAATGTTGATAATGTTTTTGTAATGAGTACCATGAGGATCTCACTGAAATGCAACCTCAAGTGCCTACCTAGACTGTTATCACTTCTAAAGCTTAATAAATAATAACTTTTTTTTACCCCAAATATGCACTATAGATGGTCAGATGATCCGAGTTTGCCAGAGCCAAAGTTGATTTTGCAAGATCCGCTTCATCTTTTCTACCAATTGGTGTGGTGAAAGGAGACTTCTCTGTCATAACTGCAGCCAATGTGGCCTATAAATGAAAACAAAAAAATTAGTTTACAATCATAGAAGCACAAAGACAATATTAAGATAGAAAAAAATCTATAAACTATACTAAATACTAAACTGCATAATTGTCAGAAAAGGCAATTTGTAATAATTTTTTTTTCCTTTCAATGTATCTTTTTTGTTTTTATATTAAGGCTTTTTATTTTCAAAGCATACACATGGATAATTTTCAACATTCACTCCTGCACAATCTTGTGTTCCAAATTTTTTCTCTCCTTTTCCACCACCCCCTTCATTAGATGGCAATTAATCCAATGTATGTTAAATATGTGCAATTCTTCTATGCATATTTGCACAATTATCTTGTTATACATGAAATAACAGATCAAAAAGGAAAAAAAAATAAGAAAAAAAAAATGCAAACAACAACAACAAAAAAGTAAAAACACCATGTTGTAGTCCACACTCAGTTCCCCCAGTCCTCCTCTTTGGATATATATGGCTTTCTTCATCATAAGATCATTGGAACTGGCCTGAATCATCTCACTGTTGAAAGGAGCCATGCCCATCAAAATTGATTATCATATAATCTTGCTGTTGTCATGTACAATGTTCTCTTGGTTCTACTCACTTCACTCAGCATTAATTCATGTAAGTCTCTCTAGACCTCTCTGAAATCATCCTGCTGGTCGTTTTTTACAGAACAATAATATTCTATAACATTCATATACTATAACTTATTCAGCCATTTTCCAATTGTTGGGCATCCACTCAGTTTTCAGGTTCTTGCCACTACACAAAGGGCTGCCACAAACATTTTTGAGCATGTGGATTCCTTTTCCTCCTTTAAGATCTTTATAGGATACAAGCCCAGTAGAAACACTGCTGGATCAAAGGGTATGCACAGTTTGATATCCCTTCGATATAGTTCAAATTGCTCTCCAGAATGATTGAATCAGTTCACAACTGTGTATTATTAGTATCCCAGTTTTCCCGCAACCCCTCCAACATTTGTCATTATGTTATAAAAATTTAAACAATCATTATCTACTACATTATGAAACACTTTATTTTAGATTCTCTAATATTATCCTTATAAAACCTGCACATGGAAAAAAGATTTAATTATCTTCTGCCTCAGAGAAGAAACCGAACAGAAGGTAAGAAGTGATCAACATAATTCTATAAAGCAAGAGGGAAAAACAGAACTGTAACTTTGATTTCCATATCAGAATCAGCAGGGGTAGGGGAAAGAACAATTGACTTGAAGTCAAAAGACTTGGGTTGAAGTCTCTGATCTGGTATTCATTCCCCCACTTCCCATGTTTGTCTGACTGAATTTGTTGGCTCAACATTCTGAGCCTCCTGATATCCTCATTTTTAACATTATCTTACCCTGCCTGAGAGAGCTATCATATTCTCAGCCAGCAGACATGGAAAAGCTATGCATTGTCAATAAAAGAATTCCAGTACCTTCAACCTCCTGATGCCAACTCATATGGCCAAAGTGGATTACTTAGGAATTTTCAATAATGAATCTTCTAAACTATAGCATAATAAAATGGTAAAGGCACAATCACTTTTCTTGGAATTTGTAAATAAGAGAGATTGGTTTTTGTATTAGAATATTCTCACAGAAATTATGCTTAATACCAAAAAAAAGTGAATGCACTAGACTACATTCAGCTCTGGTCTATGAAGGTAGGGAGCTAGTCTAAGAGTTCCATGTAACTGAAGATCCAATGCTGCTGTGTATTCATTCTTTCCAAATGAGCTTTCTCATGCTGCTTCTGAAATGACCTAAGAAGCTGAATCACTAGTGGCTAGTGGATTGAGAAAAACCAGGGAATGATTTCAGAGAAACCACGTATGAAGTGATGTAAGGGGAAGTGAATAGAACTAGAAAAACAATTTATATAAAAGCAACAATGACAAAAGACTTAAGAACTCCAATCAACACAATGAATAAACATTTATCAAACCGTATACCCTTTGATCCAACAGTGTTACTACTGAGCTTATATCTGAAAGAGATCTTAAAGAAGGGAAAAGAACCCACATGTGCAAAAATGTGGCAGCTATTGTAGGGGCAAGAAATTGGAAACTGAATGGATGCCCATCAATTAGAAAATGGCTGAATACATTGTGGTATATGAATGTTATGGAATATTATTGTTCTGTAAAAAATGACCAACAGGATGATTTCAGAGAGCCTGGAGAGACTTACATGAACTGATGTTAAGTGAAATGAGCAGATCCAGGAGAACATTGTACACGGCAACAATAAGACTAAGATCAATTCTGATGGATGTAGCTCTCTTCAAACTTGTTCAGTGATGAAGAGAGCCATCTACACCCAGAGAGAGGAACTAAGTGTGGAACACAACGTAGCAGTCTTACTCTTTCTGTTATTGTTTGTTTGCATTTTTGTTTTCCTTCTCAGGGTTGTTTTTTTTTTTTTTTCTTTCTATATCTGATTTCTCTCGTTCAGCAAGATAACTGTATAAATATGTATATATATATATATATATATATATATATACATATTGGATTTAACATATTTAACATGTATGGACTACCTGCCATCTAGGGGAAGGGGTGGAGGGGAAAGGGGAAAATTTGGAACAGAAGGTTTTGCAAGTGTCAATACTGAAAAATTATCCATGCATATGTTTTGAAAATAAAAAACTATAACAAAACAAAACAAAAACAAACAAATAAAAAAACGAATAAACATAATTCTAGAGGACCAATGCTACTCACTTCCACTTAGAAATTTAAGAATCTAACACATACACAAATCGATATATTTTTCTTCTGGACATGACCAATGAGGAAAACTTATGTTTGACATAAAGTTTGTAATATGAGTTTACTTTTTTTTCTTCATTCTCAATTAAGGGAGGGAGCTAGAGAGAAAGGCAGTGGATTTTTGCTGATAGAAAAATAAATTTAAATTTAAAACACTACATTATTATTATGGGGATTATCTAGCAACCTTCTGGTTCTTGGCTCAAAGACAAGACAGCCCCTGACTGGACTCATACTCAAAAGCCTTTCTAGATTGTTTGGAATTGAGAGAGCTTATGCTCTTGCCTTTAAGAGCCCATAATTGGATATCTTTACCACAAGGAGGCACTGGAATGGGATTTCAATGGAATATATTAAATCTTTCATTCCAGGATTGTGATCCTGAGTTTGCAAAATGGTAGTCCAGGCATTTATGTAAGATAATAATTAGTTCATTAAAAATATCAATAGCAAATGCCAATTCTCCAATCAAAATGACATTTAAGTTAATGATATAGCATTCTTAGCTTACCACAGGGTCTAAGCAGCCAAAGATAGCACCAAAAATGAGCATTTTTCCAATTTTGACATTCACTGGTAATGCTGCAAGATGCTGACCCAGGGGAGTTAATTTAGGTTCACTTAGTTCACAAGCTCCAATCTTTCGCAGTAAATTCATTGCATTGCTGATTACTTGAGGTTGAGGAGGATCTAAAGCTCTGGAGAGGAAATCTTCAGGAGAACCAAGATTGCATTTCTGTAGAAAGGAGAGAATAATAATGGCTGACATTTATATAGCACTTTTACATAGAGCATCTCATTTGATGCCTGTAACAATCCTCTAAGATAAGTAACTCCCAATTTATAGATAGGAAATATCAAATAATTTGTCCATTGTCACTACTAATCTGTTTGCCAGGATGACAATCAATTCCAAATCTTTCTGCTTCTAAGTAAAGAATTCTTTCTACTACATTTTCATTAATTCCTTTCTCCCGATGAACTTAGAAATGTTCATTCCCATAAGTCATTCTGCAAAATTCACTATTTGAAAATTGAAGAAACAGGTTACAAAGATATGAAGTAGGCCATGAATATTGTGGAGCAATATTCAATACATTGCTTCATTTTTTTTTTCTCTCCATTAATTCTGATAGATTCAGAAACTTTCTGTCAAGGAGTTGTCCCAAGAAATGCTTGGAAATAAGAGATGCTCAGGCATCTCTTAGAAAGAAAAGTATTGGGATCACAGATTGAAAGAAAAAAATCTAGAAAATGCAATTAAAAGAATGTTAGGGACCTTCAAGAAAGGAGGTGTTTCACAAATAACTGAATTTAGAGTTGCCTAGGGATTACCATAATATGAAGGCATAACTCTTCCAAAGGTACACGCAAGATTTCTGGAACTGAATAATCCATAAAACCTTCGAATCTAAAAAGAGACATTAATATTAGATATTTCACATAATATTAGGGGGAAAAATCTATCCTAAAATTAGCTCTTTCACTAATCTTTCACTAATATGAAACCATACCTTTCTCTTGTATATAATCTGAAGCAGAATCCATCCCGAACCCGTCCAGCTCTTCCTTGGCGCTGCAGAGCACTAGCTTTACTGACAAAAGTTTCCACTAATGAACTCATTTGACTGCTTTCATGGTATCTGAAAAAAAATATTTCAAATAGGTAATGGGACAATTTAGTTTAAAATCTGATATTCAAGTTGAAAAAACATTGTTCTTTAAGCCAAAAGTAATCAACATTTATAGAAAAATTAGAGAAGCCTCATTAAATTTAGTATACTCATTAAACTCTGAAAATATCCAGTCTCAAAAAAATTTGGGTGGTATGATTTGAGAAACTATTTTGTAGCAATTGTTATTAACAAAATGTACCCCAGGTTATTTTTACTTTCTGAATCCAATTCTTCCTTTGCAACAACAACAACAACAAAAAACTTTGGTTCTGCACATATATATTGTACCTAGGATATACTATAACATATTTAATATGTATGGGTATGCCTGCCATCTAGGGGAGGGTGTGGAAGGAAGTAGGGGAAAATTCGGAAAAGAAGGGAGTACAAGGGATAATGTTGTAAAAAATGTTATAAAATTAATAATAATTAAAAAAAAATCCAACAACAAAAAAAACCAAAATGTAAACAAATTCTACAACATAAAGTTGAGGTGCCAAACATACAACCTTCAATCCATCCAAAGATGCCAGCCCAGCTCAGACCTGGTGTGCAATCTTTGTTCTTTATGTAAATCATTTTGCACAATATTTTATACACAATATTGTATTCTATATGGCCACAAGTGACTTAGGCATTTTTATTTAAATAAAGCAAATCAAAACAAATTATGTCCATGGCTAGACAAAGTATGATTTGATTTTTCAAAAGTACAACAAAACTAAAGAAGTGCAATGTGTGGAGAAAAGGCAATTGAATAGAGCTGGAATCTTAGGACTGTACAGCCAATTATCCTTGAGCTTATTTTTAAATTAGGCTAGAGTAGCAGGGAAACCAATGGAACAGTGATTTTGAACTTGGTACAAACTGGGCTAAAAGTTTTTTTAACAAAGGTTGTTTTGTGTGGTCCCCCGCCCTCCCCAGCCTTTTTTTCAGAGGCAAATAGTTGAAGCAATTAACAAAATGTTAAGCTAATCAACAGTTTGGATTATAGGTTGATTTGAGTTTTTTTAAGATAGTATTTAAATTTGAGAATTATATTGTTTTTGGTTTTTGTTTGTTTTTATTATAGATTTTTATTTACAAGTTATATGCATGGGTAATTTTACAGCATTGACAGACAATTGCCAAACCTTTTGTTCCAATTTTTCCCTTCCCTTCCCCCCAGATAGCAGGTTGACCAATACATGTTAAATATGTTTGTCATGTTTTTTCAATTACAAACTTGACAAACATGAACATTTCCATATAAAATTGTCAATTTTTAAATTACATACAGCTTTTTTTTTCTTTCTAAAAACAGTACAAACTTTTTTCTACCACCCTTTGCATTCCCAACTACAATTATGTTTTTAAACTTACTTATTTTCTTTTGTCCTCCCAGTATCAATTACAAACACAACATCTGGAATGGTGATGCCTGTCTCTGCTATATTTGTCGCTAACACAATCTGAAAATTAAAAAAACAAAAACAAAAACAGTTTTACATAATAACATTGATCAATAAATCAATAGACTTCTTTTGCACTTACATGTTTTTCATGACAAGGGAGAGAAAAACTTAAAATCCATTAATGAAAAAATAAAGAAAATGAAAAAGATAAAAGAAAATGAAAGAAAAAAAAAAGTGAAAGAAATCCTTTTGAGTTCTGTGTACTGAATTTTACCTTTCTAATTCCTGGAGGTGGAATTGTGAATGCTGCTGCTTGATCTTGGGTTGAAAGAATAGAATGCAGTGCTATCAATTTATATCTGAAAATTAAAATTTTAAGGTTATTAGACAACATTACCATTCTTCAAGTAGCATTTTTAAAAATGATTACTTGTTCACAAAAGAAAATCAAAGAGTTTCAGGACTGGAAGGCCTTCAGAGACCTCCTATTTCACTACTTCCCAAAATCCCAATCTAGTCTTCCCTCAAGACCTTTAATGAGATCAGAGGTAACTTCAAAGGGAGATGGCAATTAGTCTGATCTTCTCTTCACATCAAATCCAAGTCTACTATTTTGCATCTTCCATCTCAAAACTCTTGTTCTGCCTCCACGTGATCCCTCTTTCCTGTGACAGTTCTTCAAAGGCTTAGAGGCCTCTATCAACAGCAGGCAACTTTTAATATAAACAAATTAAGAGGTGCAAATAACGGTTTTGAAAATAAAGTAAAATGTTTTATAATCTTACAAGAAAGCTGTTGATTTTTGATATTTCATTCTTTCCACTATAAAAGGTATTGCTAAAGGCAATAGGATAAATTTAAAAAGAGTTTAGTGCATCACGAATATGAGATATTTGTCTCAAAAATGCAATGTACTTAATTGTGAAAACAAACTTTGTTAAGGGTTGAAATGCTGCATTAATAGATGCAATGTTAACAAATATAATCCATTCCTGATTAAATACTATCTTGAGCTGCAATCTCTCTCAGTGTCCAGTACAGCTCCCCATACAGATCATCATCAGGAAACTCAGCAGAAGGACTCCCACAAGATCCTCATAGATACTAAGAAATATGGAACCCAGGAGAGTCTGGGAACTATATTAATAAGGTGGGAACACAATTTTAACAGGGCTTGATAAAAACATTACTTAAAATATTTACTATCTAATGTGGATACTTGAAAATTGGCAAGATAAAATTGCTCAAAAACAATGGAGCAGAATTAAAATTTAATTCAGAATAAACTTCCAAAAACTAGATTTATATTGAATCTATAAAATTTTCACGTGAAAACTCTCCATATTCCAAAAAATAATTATCCATTCCAAAAAATTTTAAGAGTAAAAACATTTTACATTACCTGTCTTTAGAATAAAATCTCCTGTCATTTGATAGGAGGTCATACAACTGCTGAATGTGGGCAAGTCCAGGTAAAAAAATCAATACTGCTCCTTCTACATTCTTGAACTGGGGACTTTTATCTGTTTCGTATTACACAAAGAAATAGCAGTCAAAAAAAAAAAGAAGTGCATAAGCTCCAAGTAGGTATTTCTTCAACTACAAGACAAGATAGCCAACTGAAATAATATTATATATCCAAGAAAGACTGAGAAATTAAAATCATACCTAGAAATACAAGCAGCTCCAAAATGAGATCCAAATTGATTTTATGGGGATTCATATAGAGCACAGCATGCTGAGTTCGAGTGCTATATTTCTGGTAATAAGGATTTATATCAACACAAGCACTAGTCTGTACTGGTATATATTCCTAAAAAAAGACAGATGCAACTGGAGTTATTTGAAAATATGAATTGCTTGCCTTTTTATCTCCAGCCCAAATTGAACTAGATACTCTAAATCAGGGGTTCTCAAACTATGGCCTGCGGGCCAGATGCAGCCATTGAGGACATTTATGAGGCCTGCGGGTTATGGCAAATGGGCTGAGGGGCAGAGACAGAGTGTGAGTTTTTGTTGTTAGTATAGTCTGGCCCTCTAACAGTCTGAGGGACAGTGAACTGGCCCTGTATTTAAAAAGTTTGAGGACCACTGCTCTAAATTATCACAACATATAATATAGCAATATCTAAAAACCCCAAAATTTAAAATACAGTGCTTTAGAATTTACAAAAACACTTTCTTCAAAGACAATCCTGTAACATCTAAGTATATTAACATTCATTTTATAACAGGTTAAATTATAAAAGTGAAAAGGGTATTAAACTATGTAGCTAGGTCTCATCTATTTCATTCATTTAAGAATTAGTTGTTAAATATTTACTATGTGCTAGTTTAGGGGTTTTGACTAGGTCTTTTGATTCAAAGTTTACTGCTCACATACAACATCTAATTTATCCACTTTTCTTCTTCAAGACTATAGGCCTCATAAAGCACTTAGAAGGATTCTAATTCAGAAGTGAGAAATTCTTAAATTTAAACTAACCCAAGTAAAGTGGAAAAATCACATGAATTATCAAATGCAAATGGCATGAGAAATGGTAAAGTCTAAACAATTTACTTCCATTCTTCTCAGAATCATTTCTAGCTCTTTAGAATGATCAAATTTAAGAAAACATCATAATTTGAAGATTTATGTAGTTTTCAACTTCAGAAATTTGGAAAAAAAGACTATTTTATGCCCATTTAATTTGCTTTGCAATTTTAAAGAAGATAATTTATTTTTTATTTTCTCCAGTTACATGTAAAGCAACATTCTTTTTTGGTTATACATGTACATTCAATGTTTACATATTTTCTATGAATAGTGAAGGGAGAAAAAAAAATCAGAAAAAAGGGGAAAAACCATGAGGAAAAAAAAGAGTAAACACAGCATGTGTTGATTTACATTCCATCTCCAAAGTTCTCCTTCTAAATGCAGATGGCATTTTTCATCCAAAGTTTACTGGGATTGCCCTAGATTACTGAACTGCTGAGAAGAACCAAGTCTATTATAGTTGATCATGACACAATCTTGCTGCTGCTGTGTACACTGTTTATCTGGTTCTGTCTGTTTTATTCAGCATCAGTTCATGTAAATCTTTCCAGGCCCTTCTAAAACGCTTCAATTTTTAAAAAATAGAACAGTAATATTCCATTACTTTCATATAGTATAACTTATTCAACCATTCTCCAACTGATGGGCATCTAATCTATTCAGTTTCCAATTCTTTGTCACAACAAACATTTTTGCACATATGGGTTTTTTCCCCTTTTTTATAATACAGACTCAGTAGTGGTTGCTGGATCAAAAGTTATGTATGCAGTTTTTTAGCTCTTTGATCATAGTTTCAAACTGCTCTTCAAAATGATTGGATTATTTCACAAACAAAGGTTATACAATTCTTTTACTTTAATTAGTGGTCTTTCAAAGTTGTACATGGCTACTAAATTAGACTGGCTATTAAATTGAAGTTTTGTGCTGAGGGTTAGTAAAAATTGTACTATGAACAGAAAGAATTTTGTGGTACTTAACTTTGCTATCTCTTTATCTTAACTAGTTATAATATAAAACTGAAGTGGTTTTTTAAAAATTATAGAATAAATGCTGAATTTCAAGTACATAATTCTCATTCATTTCTAAGTTACTGTTAACTGTTGTTTCAGGTTGTTTAACATTACTTAAGTGGTCTCTGATTTTTTTTTAAATCAACAGTCTTTGAAAATAATAAAGGAGCCTTAATCCTGTTTCCTAATAAATGGCAAATAATCTCTATAATAAAGGGGCACCAACAAAACATGGCAACTAAAAAGAAAAAAATACAGCAGCAATATTATTACCCAAATACTGCCAAAGTTGTCCTCTTATTAAATAAATTAGAGAGATTCCCCTTGGCTCTCTGTTCTACAAACCACAACCTGTATCTATATAGTCCATACTTTGTTCATGAAGATAAGAACTTATTAAGTGTAAGATTCTGATTTTTCCTATCTACCAATGTAGATCAGAATTTTTTGGATAATGAATCCAGGATTCTGTATCATTTCTTTTCAGTTTAAGCCTCTCATTTAAAATATCATTTACACTAATTCTAATAATAATAATAGCAAAGATTCTTAAAATTACTTTTAAAGAATAAAAATGGTTTTGTTTTAACCTGATGCTTTTTGATTCCTCCAGCTTTGCTTGTTACATTAACAGTTATTTCTTCTTCCTCTTCCAGAAATTTCTGGCAATATTCTGAGTCTTTCTCCAATACAAAGCCTGTTTCTTCCACAACATCTTCAAGATGAAAAACCTACAAAGTAAATGCATCATCCTTTTATTCTCATATTTTGCCTTATATGATCAATTCTCCACTACTACCTGGAAAAGGCCACCTCATGAAGGAAAACTTCCTTTTGCTTGGGTTCAAATCCACAGGGTTCAGGTTTTATGAAAAATAATATTCTATCTCTTCTACCCCAAACATATTTTTATATGGAAAAGATTGGTTAAAATAAACAGCAGTGAGGGCATTACTAACAAGGAGAACTGAAAATAAACATGAAGAACAGCAGTTACAATTATATTATAAATATTTCA
Organism: Sminthopsis crassicaudata; assembly: GCF_048593235.1. Classification (NCBI taxonomy): domain Eukaryota; kingdom Metazoa; phylum Chordata; class Mammalia; order Dasyuromorphia; family Dasyuridae; genus Sminthopsis; species Sminthopsis crassicaudata. The sequence goes on along the minus strand of NC_133617.1, from coordinate 606,576,045 downwards.
GGAGGAAATAAGGAGACTGATGTGAGGCAAATGGATGGTACAAGGTAGCCAGTTCCAAGTCCATTCAAGTTGTGACGGCAAAAGGTTTTGGAAGTAGAATACTTATTTGCTGCCTATCTATATGTGCCAGAGAACTTGAACAAGTTTGCAATGCCACTTACTTCTAACTCTTCTTTTTCCCTAAATCAAAGGCCAGCTTTATTTGCTAGGTCTAGTGAGCCAGCATAGGGAGTTAATCAGTCCTAGGAATAACTCTGGACAAAAACTATAGGGTATTATTGCTAAAGAAAACTCTCTAGATCAGAAACTAACTCTCTAAAACAGAAATAAAAACAAAACACAAGAGAAATAAACATTTACCTCAACAGGATAACTTCTTCCTGAAATTCTAAGAATAGGGCAGTGTGTAAAATATGTAGAAAACTTTTCACTGTCTACAGTAGCACTCATCAAAATCAAATGTAGATCTGAACGTTTCTGCAAAATCTCCTTCAGGATAATTAGTAGAAAGTCTGATTGGACACTTCTTTCATGAACCTATTGTTAGAGAAACAAAAAGTTGATTCTATTTTTCTAAGATAGTACAATATAATTCTCATATCTATGTTAAATAAGGAATAACTCCTTAAGCAAAATATATCAAAAGATAAAGTTATATTTTTTCATAATCTTGATATTGTAAATATTAGTACCATATGGAAATGCTATATGAAATCTTAATTTTGAATCTTTCTTCTTCAAATACTTACCTTTTTTGTGAATTGTTTCCAATTCTCAAAATTAACAAACCAAACATTGTTACTTCCTCTAGAAGTTAATGAATTAACAAGAAGCTCAGAAATACTTTGAATCAAAGAAAATATATCAGAAAAGACCTTTATATACTTATGATTATACTTGAATCTTTGATTACACAGTAATATAATCTGCTGTACTGTAGTAATTATATTATTATATAAGAAGTTTTGGAAATACAGTGGAGTGTACTTTACATAACATGCTCTTTTTAAAAATGACTGGCAAATTGAAATATGCATTTAAACTATATGAGTCAGAAGAATTAGCTATTTAAAGGAATTGCAAAGCCCTCTTTATAGTGGCCAGAAACTGGAAACTGAGTTTCAATTGGAGAATGGCTGAATAAATTGTGGTATATGAATATTATGGAATATTATTGTTCTGTAAGAAATGACCAGCAGGATGATTTCAGAAAAGCCTGAAGAGACTCACATGAACTGATGCTGAGTGAAATGAGCAGGACCAGGAGATCATTATACTTGGCAAAAACAAGACTATACAATAATCAATTCTGATGGACGTGGCCCTCTTCAACAATGAGATGAACTAAATTAGTTCCGATAGAGCAGGAATGAACTGAACCAGCTACACCCAGCAAAAGAACTCTGGGAGATGACTATAAACCACTACATAGAATTCCCAATCCCTCTATTTTTGTCCGCCTCCATTTTTGATTTCCTTTGCAGGTTAATTGTACACTATTTCAAAGTCTGATTCTTCTTGTGCAGCAAAATAACTGTATGGACATGTATACGTATATTATATTTAACTTATACTTTAACATATTTAATATGTATTGGTCTACCTGCCATCTGGGGGAGCGCGTGGGGGGAAGGAGGGGAAAATTGGAATAAAAGGTTTTGCAATTTTCAGTGCTAAAAAATTATCCATGCATATCATGTAAATAAAAAACTATAATAAAAAAAAGGAACTGCAAAACAAATCTGTAAAGCAAATGTCCATTACCTCTCGCCATTCCTCAAATTTATCTTTTTAAAAGGAAATTTAAAAAAATACATATTGAATTTGGTTACTAGAAGTGGTAGAAAGAATAAATATATTGGGCAAAGAGCTGACACATGCTTTTCCCTTACAGTTCTTGTAAGAAATGATACAAATGATTTTCTGATGAAAATTTTAGTTTCTGTATAATGATAATTTTACATATGAATTGGAGAATCTATTGCAAACTGACTAAAATGGAGACTTTTAAAGTATATTCATTTTCAGAACTTCTATTTTGCTTAAATAAGATTAGAACATTACTTACCTCATCTACAATAACATGAGACACATTTGTCAAAAGTCCATCTTCCTGTAGTTTTCTTAACAGAACCCCTGTAGTGCAATAGAGTAATCTAGTGGCATCACTAGCTCTAGACTCCATTCGAATTTGATACCCACATAAGGAATTCTGGGAAATATAATACTATGATTAGTTTCTTGTAGCAGAGACCTAATATACTTTAAAATGTTAGAAATGATTAAGACAATTCTTTATGAAATAGCTTTATTTATGTATTGATTTTAAAGGACCTGTGATCTCACTAACATTGGAAATGCATGGTGATGAAATCACTTCAACCAACACAGACCAACAATGGTTTGGCAAGTTAAAGTCTTAGAAAATTAACTGAAGTACTGAGAGATTAATGCTTTGCTCAGTCTCACACATACTGGCTCAGTATCAGTCAGTATAGGTCCCAGGCAGGGCTTGAATCTATTTTTCTTGACTTTAAAGCTGGCTCCCTATCCATTATACTCTACTGTCTCTGGTAATGTATTTATTCTAGTAAGATTCAATAATAAATTTTAGTATTTTAAATCTTTTTCCATTATATGAAATTAGAGATATGTTCATATGGTATTAAACAAAAGAATAATCTATAAAGTCCCCTTGACATGCTAGGCCTGAGGTTGATCACCCTTCTCTACCCATCCTATCTCACTATTAATATGACCAATAGAAAGAATATGAAATAAATTTTCTCATTTTGAAGTTATCTTAAAATGAAATTTTGGATACTAAACTACTACATAATGAAGGACAATTATATTTGAGGTACCTCACATATTCCTTGTACTTTTCTTTTTTTCTTTTTTTTTTTTTTTTTTGGAAAAATATTTTAAAAGACTGAAAAGATACACAGTCTACTGGAAAGATATACAAAAGTTGGAAGCTAAGAAAAACCTTATTTATGTGCCATCACATTTGTATTTTATTTTTAGTGCAAAAGTTAGCCTGAAATTTAACATTAAAAAATACTATTATCATGGCAAACTGGTCTCATCCCTTCCTAGCAAATAGAGGGAGAAGAACTAGAAGCAGTCTCAGATTTTATATTCTTGTGCTCAAAGATCATTATAGAGACAACTGCACATGAAATTAAGATAGTTGCTCCTTAGAAAAAAAGCTATGGCAAATCTATACCGTATACCAAAAAGTAGAGACACTTCTTGCTGAAAAAGGTCTGTATGGGCAATTTTGTTTTTTCTAGTAGTAGTATGGCTGTCAGAGTTAGGCTATAAGAATAACTTGTGCTACAGAATCAAGGCTTTTGAATTGTGGTGCTGGAGAACATTTCTGAGGGTCCCTTAGACAGCAAAGAAATCAAATCAGGCCATATTTAAGAAAATTAATTCAGGCTTAATTTATTGAATTAAATATTGAATTTAAGCTGAAGCTTAAATATTTTGACCACATAATGAGAAGAAAGGACTCATTAATAATGACAAATGTTGGAGGGGATGTGGGAAAACTGGGACACTAATACATTGCTGGTGGAGTTGTGAAAGAATCCAGCCATTCTGGAGAGCAATCTGGAATTATGCCCAAAAAGTTATCAAACTGTGCATACCCTTTGACCCAGCAGCGCTACTACTGGGATTATATCCCAAAGAAATACTAAAGAGCGGAAAGAGACATATATGTGCCAAAATGTTTGTGGCAGCTCTTTTTGTTGTAGCTAGAAACTGGAGGATGAATGGATGTCCATCAGTTGGAGAATGGTTGGGTAAATTGTGGTATATGAAGGTTATGGAATATTATTGCTCGGTAAGAAATGACCAGCAGGAGGAATATAGAGAGGCCTGGAGAGACTTAAATCAACTGATGCTGAGTGAAATGAGCAGAACCAGAAGATCACTGTATACTTCAACAACAATGCTGTATGAGGATGTATTCTGATGGAAGTGGAAATCTTCAACATAAAGAAGATCCAACTCACTTCCAGTTGATCAATGAGGGACAGAGGTAGCTGCACCCAGAGAAGAAACACTGGGAGGGGAATGAAAATTGTTAGCACTAATATCTGTCTGCCCAGGTTGCATGTACCTTCGGATTCTAATGTTTATTGTGCAACAAGAAAGTGATATTCGCACACATGTATTGTACCTAGACTATATTGTAACACATGTAAAATGTATGGTATTGCCTGTCGTCGGGGGGAGGGAATAGAGGGAGGGGGGGTAAATTGGAAAAATGAATACAAGGGATAATATTATAAAATATATATATATATATATATATAATAAAAAAAAAAAAACAAAACAAAAAAAAAAAAAAAAAAAAAAAAAAAAAAAGAAAGGACTCATTAGAAAACACCCTCATGCTGGGAATGACTGAAGGCAAAAGGAGGAGATGGCACAGGATAAGATGGATAGATAGAAGCAATGAGCATAAGCTTGGACTGTCTTCAGAAGATAATGGAGAAAAGAAAAGCCTGGCATGCTATAGATCATATAGTTATAAAGAGTGGGAAATGACTGAACGGATGAAGAGTAACAACATTTGTATTTTCTTTTTGTAATTCGTTTTAATACTTAAGCATTACTTGAAAACAACATAGTTTTACTCCCCTGCATTTTTAATCAATATGCTACAATAATGTAATCATACCAAGGTATTTAAGGGCCGAGAGACTGGAAATGAAATATTTCATTTCTGATCATCCTCCTGGTGGCTCTCCTGTATAAGATTAAGACTAGGCTAGAATAAAGACTCCAGGCTATTCCTGACCATTCTCGTGGTGACTATCCTGCTGAGACCACGGCCCATCATAGGATCTTCAGAGAAAGCTAGTCCAAACATTACAGATTTGAACTCGAGCCTTGCTGATTCTAAGTCAAGAATCTACTCAATGAATTCAGAATACTGGCACTCAGAATAATTAAGAACCATGGAGAGAGGTCTCAGCTGGCTCTTTATGTCTTAAATTTTAGTGAAAGGGCAACCTCTTAAATCATGGGCCAGAATAGAACAATCTTATCCCCCCAAAATACTCAGCCCCATCTTTCACAATTAAAGAATCTTAAGAGTTGTAGGGGGCTTTAGACTCCCCCCACTTCAAAGGATGGTTGCCTGATAAAGGGTTCAAAACCATGTTTTATCTTGTTTTTATACCAACTCCATTCTTGCTCCTACAATGTGCTGTTGACAAATAAATGCCCAGGTCATTAGGTATAGAAATGGGTCACTGAGGCTGCTTGATGCAGTGCATTGGAATTTGGGTTCAAAACCTACTTCTACTACTTAATCCCTTCATTTTGGGTATTACCTTTCCACTCTGAGAAAAGGGAAACTGGTTTCCTCACCTATAAATTGTTTGAATTTCAATAGTTCTTTAAAAGCACTTTTCTCATAATCTTTATGAGGGAAGGAGATAAATAAATTCTTTTTATTTGTTTATAAAAATTTTAAAGAGGAATAAAGGGGAACATATTTAACAACACACCACATTAAAAAAAAAAAAAAATCTACTCACTGTACCATCTAGCTGCCCAATGGAATCACCAAAAGCTATCTTATTCCCATAATAGGGTTTAAACTCTATGAGACTCTGGCTTATCTAATTTTTGTATGGTTCCTTGGCACATAGCTCAATGCTTCAGGGCTTAATAACTATTTACTGAATTAATTAAGTTTAGGTAATAAGACTTATTAGGCTCCTAAGGGAAATCTAGGTACCAAAATGAAGGCAGCATCTCTTACCTTTCCACCAGGTCCATTTTCACAACCCAACTCTTCACATACTCTAGTTGCTAAACTCACTGCTGAGATTCTTCGGGGTTGTGTGCATACGATGTTACATTTACCTGACCCCCATTCATTGAGCAGCAAGTCCTCCAAAAGAAAATGGGGCACTTGAGTGCTTTTGCCACTTCCTGTTTCACCGGCCACAACCACTACTCGATGTCTTTTCAGAGTTTCAACAATTGAATTTCTGTGTCTGAACACAGGTAATTGCTGCCTCTCCTTTAACAGTTTCTGGTACTTTGGGGTGCTTTGCAACTTTCTAAAAACATTTCTGACAGGTTCCAAATCTTCTGTGTTAGAAGTTTCCAGAGAGAGTGCAGTAAAATCTTCATCAGTAACTAAATTTTCCCAGGATTCCTCGGGATCATCAGATATATCTTTTTTATTTTCACACTGTTGTTGCTGTTGCTGCTGCTGTTGCTTCAATTTGTTAAGCAGTTTAGCAATAAAATGATCCCGTGGCTTATTAGTTTCCATTTTATTCAGTTCTTCCTTTTTCTTTTCTGCTTCACTCCATTCCAACCAAACATCTCGATAAGTGGGAGGAAGCAACTGATGAACAGACTAAGGAGGAAAATTACACTTATGAGCCTCTTCTTTTGAGCCACCTTTTTAAAAAAGTCACTAGTATATAGAACATACTGCATCTAGTAGTCTATAATTTAAGGCTTGCTAGCTTTTTCCTTTCCAATGCAATTAAAACAAAAAAACAAAAACAAACAAAACAAAACAAAAAAAAAAAGACCAATGACCAGGAAATCACACTGATTCAAGATGTTTATACTTAAAATGTATGACAAATAAAACAAGACTAGTATAAAAAATTTTAAGAGAAAACCTTTAGTGACTACCTTTAGTTAAAAAAAAGTGGGGTCCAACATCAATGCACAACTTTTTCCATCCATGTATCACCAACACCTTCCCACCTGCCACCTCATGGATAGAACCCCCGTCCCTCACTTTTTGGGGCTTTGTTAACATCACTGTCTTAACTTCCCTCTTGCTATATGATCATTCAGTCTCCATCCCTGCTGCTGCATTATTGCCCACATCCTATTCTCCAACAGTGGGTAGGCCCTACTTCTGTGTGTTCAGGCCCTCTTCTCACTAACCCTTCATGGTGTCCCTCCCCAGCTCTAAGACTCCATTAGCAGCCTTAAAAAGTAGAAAAGAGGCAGGCTCTAGTCAGAAACTTGAATTAAAATTGCCATTATCCTTGACTCCTCACTCTCCCTTCTTCTCACATATTCAATCAGTTGCTAAATCTTGTATTTCTACCTGCATGACATTTGCATCTACCCCTTTTCATCTCTCACATAGTGACCACCTCAATATCTCATTATCTCTCTTCTGATTACTACAGCAGCCCCATTTGATTTCCATCTCATGTCTTGGCCCTTAGTCCATCCTACATACTACTGCCAAGGTAATTTTCCTTGAGTGACAATCAAAACATGTGGCTTTCCTTCTCAACCAAATTCAATGGTTCCTTATTGCTTCTGGGACAAATTATAAATTCTGTTTAGTTTCTAAAGACTTATGCCACCTGGACTCACCCTAGTCTTCCAGCATCCTTGGATACTGTTCTTACATCTTCCTCTTTAACTGCCTTTAACTCCCTGAATTCTGGACTAGCATCACCAATTATCTAAGGCATATCTACAAATTGGATACTTCAGAAGCATCTTAAAACATGCCTAAACCAGAACATTACTTTTTTCCCCTCAAATCCATCCATTTTTAAAATCTACGAATCCTTTCAAGAAAGACAACATACTTTTAGTCATCTATTCCCATGGCCTTAGAACCATCCTCAATTCCTGAATCATCTTCATCTTGGTCCCCAAATCTTGCTGATTCTAGCTCTACAGGGAGGGAATGAAAGCATTTATTAAGTGCCTCTATGTGCCAAGCAATTATGCTAAACACTTAAAAAAAAATCCCATTTGATACTCAGAAAACTCTGCAATAGCAGTTGAACAAACTGAAGTAAACAGTCACAGGTTCCATAGAGGCCCAGGGTTACATAGCTCATAAATGACTGAGGATAGATTTTAACTCAGGCCTTCCTAACCCAGGGCACAGTGATAATCTACTAAACCAGGATCTCCCTGTCCCTGACAGCCCTGAAAACACCTTTTGTATCCATCCTTTTCTCTGCACTTACATAGCTACCATACCAATTTAGAATTTATCACCTCTTTCTTGGACTGCAGCCAGATTAGTCTCTTTGTCAAGTCCTTCTTCTATCTAATTCACCTTCCACAAAGCTGTCAAAAATATATTCCTAAAGCACAGGTCTGACCATGTCACCTGTTCAAGAAACTCCAGTGGCTCCTCTCAAGAAACTCCTCTCTTTAACACTGAGAGTCTATAACAACCTAATTCTAGTCTATATTTCCAGGATTAGACATTATTCCTCTTCAAATTCTCTACAATCAGGCCAAAGTGGCACTCCTGCTATTCCTCACACATGGTATTCCATCTCCTATACTGTAACGTTGTTACCTCCACTTTTCACTGAACCACTTTCTTCTCTCAAGAAACAGCTCAACCACTACTACCTTCCTGTAGGAGGTCTTTCTTGATTTTGTCAATTACTAGAGTATCTTCTTTCTCAAACTACTTTATGTCTTTTCTGTATACTTTTTATGTGCTTAACAACTTTCCAATATAATTGTTTCATTCTTTGTATTTGTATCCTTGGTGTTTAGTAGGCTGCCTAGAACATAGTAGGAATTTAATAAATGCTTGCTGATGGATTAAAATTCTAGCTTTACTACTTCTGAGTGACCTTGGGTGACGGAATGGGGTAAGGATGATGTTTGATCTCTCTGGGTTTTAATTTCCTCATCTATGAAGGAAAGGTATCAGAATAGAGAACTTCAATCTATGACCCTTGTCAAACCATTTAGCTCCCCTTGTGTATGGATTACTGGAGACAGGGGTTACAGATATCTTATAATGAATCTTTTTGGTATATTCAGAAATAAATCACTGTAGACAGAATTAAAGATGGACCACTCATATAAAATTATTAAAGGAATATAGTTCCAGTATAGTATCCTATACTTCTGTTGATAATTATTCCTCGTCAAAGTCATGAAGCTGTCCAAATATTTAACTTCTGCTTCACAGTTGAACCCTATATTAATAACATTTTTAAATCTCTCTTTTAAAAGATAAAATACTATTATTATATTTGGACAATACCATTTCTTCCGTATGGGGGCAAGATGAGGAGAATTAAGAATTTTTAGAGGCTTTCTTCTCTGTTTTATTATAATCTTTTTATAAACAGGAAGCTTGCATTGTGGTACACTGGTGACCCTGATTTCTCAACAGAGCATAAGAAAATCTAGCCCCTCAAAATCATCAAGTACAGTCTAGCTATACACGTAATTAGGGACCTTTTTATAAGAAACAAGTCTCACCTGCCCTTTTACCAAACGATAAAGAGCCAGAGTTGCTCCCAGATGCTGAGCTTGCATACCATCTTCTGTCAGAATAGTAGGACACACCACCAGCACATCATCTTCAGATTTAACGACTTTTACTCTTTAAAGAAGAAAACAATGTATTTACAAAACTGATAAGCAAACTTTCCTATCAATATTCAATGTAAATTTACATGAAAAAGTCTAAGTCAGACAAATTTTGTGAACTCTCCATCTGTAACATCAACTTAAAAAATTTTCCAAATGTCTACTTCATGAGAAATAATAATTATTAATTTGCATTTTTAAAACTATTTATTCACATCTCCAGAAATACATACCTACATTTCCAGTATTTACTAACTGCAATCTTTTCAAAGGAAGGATTTGGACTCTTGGGAAGATTTTTCCTGACCCAATCAATAAGAAACTGTTTGGGAGATTTGCCAGTCCAGCTTCGAGCAGTGTAGTCAAAATTTCTCACATCCCTGGGATCTTTCTTTTTTGCTAAAATGGCAAACAAGCAATTTAACTTTAATTAAATAGCAGCAGAAAAATCTCTTGAATTGTATGATGAAAACAAGGAACAGGAATGTTGGATTCAGAGTCAGAAATCATGGATTCAAATTCTGACTCTGCAATTTACTAAAGGTATGTATGGTCTTGGGCAAGTTCTTTCAGTTTCCTCATATGTAAAATAAAGGGGGGTTGGGCTAAATGAGCTCTAATATATTTTCCAGCTCTATAAATCTATGATCTACAAAGTATCATGCATGCATGCCTCATTTTTAGGAATAGAGTTTTTTAAAGTAGTAGGAAGAACAAATGTAAAAAGGGCAGCCCTGATAGTTAAATGGGTAAATGTGGAAAAGCATTTTAATAAAATGAAATATTCAAAAGTGAAAATGAGAAAATTCAGAAATTAACCTTTCAAGTTTGTTTCTGGGGTTATAAGAAATCTATGTGTTCTTGTAAAAGACTGGCTATGTCTACAAAGAGTATTCAGGAAACATTATTTTTTAGATGTATAAGAGATTTTTCTATATAAGAATTAAGTTTGATAGGCTTTTACTTTACTGATAAGAATAAGAGTTCGCTTTCTAATGGAAAACAATAAAATTCAAAATTATAATCTGATTCACAGTAATATTGTCTCATGATAAAAAATTTCTAATATTTCACTGTTATTTTGGAAGTTATACAAAAGATCAACTCTCACCTTTTTCTTCTTCCATAGCAACAGAGTTTTCAAATAAATTCAAGTTCAAAGTCCCTTCCCCTTCAGCAGCCAATGTTGGTTTTTTTTTTTCATTCTGTTGCTGAGAAATCTTTATGGCTGGATTGAATAGAGGATGATCTTCTAAAGTTTCCATTTCTATAAAAGAAAACTGAAATGTTAGTTTCATACATTTGCTATGATTTTCTAGAAATAGTATAGTTTAAATTCAACTTATCTGGTGATTAGTCTAACACCAATGTCAACTGTCTAAAACAGCTGAGAACCTAGAGCTAAAATAAAAAGCCTTCAAACAGCGATAAAAATACTCAATTATAGCTGAAGACTAAAGAGTTCAAAGGAAGTCAAGAGGGGGCGCCTCACTGTTGATGATGACAAAAGCCAAGTCCCATCCATATCAAAACCAAGAAGCAAGATAAGTAATAGTAATAAAAGGAGAGGAGAAAATAAATATTTTAAAAAATAAAAGGAAGTGGTGGGAGACCTGGATTAAAATCCTAGTTCTTCTATTTTTTATTGCTATGACCTTGGGTAAATCATTTAACCTCTTTAGGCTTCAATTTATTCATTTAGAAGGTGAGTTTTCTTTTTTTTTTTTTTTCTTTTTTTTTTTATTTAGAATTTTTTTCCCACAGTATATATGCATGAGTAATTTTTTTTTATAATATTATCCCTTGTGAACAGACAATTCTCAGATGATGAAATTGAAACTATTTCCACTCATATGAAAGAGTGTTCCAAATCACTACTGATCAGAGAAATGCAAATTAAGATAACTCTGAGATATCACTACACACCTATCAGATTGGCTAAGATGACAGGAACAAATAATGATGAATGTTGGAGGGGATGTGGGAAAACTGGGACACTGATACATTGTTGGTGGAGTTGTGAAAGAATCCAGCCATTCTGGAGAGCAATTTGGAACTATGCCCAAAAAGTTATCAAACTGTGCATACCCTTTGACCCAGCATTGCTGCTATTGGGCTTATATCCCAAAGAAATACTAAAGAGCGGAAAGGGACCTGTATGTGCCAAAATGTTTGAGGCAGCTCTTTTTGTTGTAGCTAGAAACTGGAAGTTGAATGGATGTCCATCAATTGGAGAATGGTTGGGTAAATTATGGTATATGAAGGTTATGGAATATTATTGCTCTGTAAGAAATGACCAGCAGGAGGAATACAGAGAGGCTTGGAGAGACTTAAATCAACTGTTGCTGAGTGAAATGAGCAAAACCAGAAGGTCACTATACACTTCAACAACAATACTGAATAAAAAAAAAAAAATTATCCCTTGTATTCATTTTTCCAAATTATCCCTCGCCTCCCTCCACTCCCTCCCCCCGATGACAGGAAATCCCATACATTTTACATGTGTTACAATATAACCTAGATACAATATATGTATGTAAATACCATTTTCTTGTTGCACATTAATTATTAGCTTCCGAAGGTTTAAGTAACCTGGGTAGATAGACAGTAGTGCTAACAATTTACATTCACTTCCCAGTGTTCCTTCTCTGGGTGTAGTTATTTCTGTCCATCATTGATCAACTGGAAGTGAGTTGGATCTTCTTTATGTTGAAGATATCCACTTCCATCAGAATACATCTTCATACAGCACTGAAGTGCACAGCGATCTTCTGGTTCTATTCATTTCACTCAGCAACAGTTGATGTAAGTCTCTCCAAGCCTCTCTGTATTCCTCCTGCTGGTCATTTCTTACAGAGCAATAATATTCCATAACCTTCATATACCATAATTTACCCAACCATTCTCCAATTGATGGACATCCATTCAACTTCCAGTTTCTAGCTACAACAAAAAGAGCTGCCTCAAACATTTTGGCACATACAGGTCCCTTTCCGCTCTTTAGTATTTCTTTGGGATATAAGCCCAATAGCAGCAATGCTGGGTCAAAGGGTATGCACAGTTTGATAACTTTTTGGGCATAGTTCCAAATTGCTCTCCAGAATGGCTGGATTCTTTCACAACTCCACCAACAATGTATCAGTGTCCCAGTTTTCCCACATCCCCTCCAACATTCATCATTATTTGTCCCTGTCATCTTAGCCAATCTGACAGGTGTGTAGTGGTATCTCAGAGTTATCTTAATTTGCATTTCTCTGATCAGTAGTGATTTGGAACACTCTTTCATATGAGTGGATATAGTTTCAATTTCATCATCTGAGAATTGTCAGTTCATATCCTTTGATATAAGGTGAGTTTTCTAAATTCCTTTCCAACTGAATATGGTTCACAACACAGCATTTTCACTCTTTTTGTTGTTTGCTTGCATCTTATTTTATCTTTTTTTCCCAGTTTGATTTGGTTTTTCTCGTGCAGCAAGATAATTGTATAAATATGTATGCATATATTGGACTTAACATATACTTCTACCGTGTTTTTTTTTACTTTCAAAATTAATTTTATAATTATAATTTTTTTGACAGTACATATGCATGGGTAAATTTTTTTTTACATTATCCCTTGTACTCATTTCTATTCCGAATTTTCCCCTCCTTCCCTCTCCCCCTCCCCTAGATGACAGGCAATCCCATACATGTTAAATGTGTTATATATCCTAGATATATGTGTGCAAAACCGAATTTCTTGTTGCACAGTAAGAATTGGATTCAGAATACTTCTACCATGTTTAACAAATATTGGACTACTTGTCACTTAGGGGAGGGAGTGGGGAAAAGGGGAGAAAAATTGGAACACGAGGTTTTTGCAAGGATTAAGTGAATTATCCATACATGTTTTAAAAAATAAAAAAGTTTTAATAAAAAATAAGATATAGTTAAATAAAATAAACATAATCATAACAAGCCTCACCAATAAATAAATTCCTTTCCAAGCTCAAAGGCAGTGACTTTAAATTGTGGTAAAACCTTCCTTTCATTTAGCAAATTCACTGACAAATGAGAGAAATGGCAGAAGAGAACAGATAACCACAATAGAGAAGATAAGCAAAAGCTACTTCAACAGTAAGACTTCAGAAGTAGAGTATGAATGGAAGAGCAGCTCTACAAATAACCAGTAGTTCTAAGGAGATAAAGGAGAAGCAGGGCAACCTTAAAGTTGGCATTGTGCAGGGCTTTTAAAAAGCTTCATTTTGTTGTTAAAATTTTTATTAAAAAATAAGATATAGTTAAATAAAATAAACATAATCATAACAAGCCTCACCAATAAATAAATTCCTTTCCAAGCTCAAAGGCAGTGACTTTAAATTGTGGTAAAACCTTCCTTTCATTTAGCAAATTCACTGACAAATGAGAGAAATGGCAGAAGAGAACAGATAACCACAATAGAGAAGATATGCAAAAGCTACTTCAACAGTAAGACTTCAGAAGTAGAGTATGAATGGAAGAGCAGCTCTACAAATAATCAGTAGTTCTAAGGAGATAAAGGAGAAGCAGGGCAACCTTAAAGTTGGCATTGTGCAGGGCTTTTAAAAAGCTTCATTTTAACAACAAAATACAAATTAATTTTGTCTATATTAGAATTCTATTAATAATCAAAGACAAATAATTCAGAGGAAATTATGACCTGGGATTAGTTTCACAAAAATTTCTTATCCTAATCATGGTATGTTTCTTAGCTTTGTTAGAATAAGGCCTCACTAAAATTCACTAGCAGTCAATGAGACCTTTTTAATAAGGTGTTCAAAAGACATCTCAAATTCTTACAGATAAGCTAATACAAATATAGACAAAGAAAATTTTTAATTCTACAGTCTTTGCATATGAGATTACAGTTCCAAACAGGAAAAATTGGAGAATATGGCACTCTTTAAATGAAACTAATGACAATGAATAGATATTGCAGGAGGAAAAATAGTCTAAATTTTTCTACCATCCATATCTCATATAAATTATATTACTCATTCCTTGAAATTTGATTGGTTAAGGAAATTCAGGAGTCCTATTACTAAGATCATTTTTCACTTCCAGAGCACAAAGCAGCCAGAGGAGCTGAGGTAGACTATCAGAAGCTCAATTGGTAGATTGTGATTGAAATGTTGCTTACCTGAGTTAACTCAATGAGTTCTAATTTTCTATTAGTGTTTCATTTGATTACAACATTGACCCTAAATTAACAAGATACTGTACTGAGTCAAACCCAGTCCAGAACAGATATGATTAATTGCAGAAGCACTCCCCCCCCCCCAGAAGAGATTAATGAGTTATTTTTGAGAGCTGGGCATTTTCCAAATCCAATGAATAGCAACTATTCATGTTTATATAACTGAACTTGCAATCCTTTAAGTGTATCATCTCTGTTTTTAATCATGAGGAAACTAAGGCTCAGTAAAATTAGGTTTCTTGCCCATGACCATAAAGACTTCAATTCCAGTGGTATTCTCACTGTTGTCATTCTCACCAAGAAACAAAGATCTTTAAGATCTTTAACAAATTCTTTTTCTTTTTTTTTTTTTTTGGGGGGGGGGGTGAGTCAATTGGGACTAAGTAATTTGCCCAGGGTTACACAGTTAGGAAGTGTTAAGTGTCTGAGGTCAGATTTGAACTCTGGTCCTTCTGACTTCAGAGCTGGTACTCTAACCACTGCACCTCCTAGCTGCCTCCCTCTAACAAAATCTAAAGTGACTAAAGTGTGTTCCAAAATGCTGGCAAGGAGTTAAAAATACAAACAATAAAAACTATAATCAATATATTCCAGGTAACATTGGTCTTATAACTAGATCAGTACTCTATATGGAATCTAGAGGAACAATTAGTTAGAGTTTACCCTATATTATCCACAGAGGCAATGCTCTGATTCTAGATAACCCATTTTTCATATAGGAATACTCATGAGTGGTATAAGGTAATTCATTAAACTATTCTAGCTTAAAGGAAATATCCCCTAAGAACACCCAGTTGTCTTTAGAGTGCTTAAATTTCTTGAATGCAAAACAATCTTCTAATGTTTAATAATGTGGTCTCCTAAATGGAATTATTTTCCACAAGATAGTATTACATGCAGCGTCTTGAAAAGTATATATCCCACAAAGTATATGTCTAATACCAGTTGAATTCCACTAGAGTGCTGAAGCTAAAAGTCCCCAAAAGATCAGTTAGTTTTCTCTATATCATAGAGTTCCCCATAAATTTTTGTACTTGCAGCAAAGAAATATTTCAAAATCATATGCTCACCTAAGCATATCAAAGTGTTTTTTTTTTTTTTTCAACCGTTACTCAACTATGGAATTCACTCTGAAAAAGTAGTTCCTATTAACATTTACTTCATCTGTAAATGGGAAACACTGACACACTGAATCATAGAATATTATTCACAATAACAGATATAATTAAGTTAGACAAAGTTTAACCTTAAAGTTGGCATTGTGCAGGACTTTTAAAAAGCTTCATTTTAACAATAAAATATAAATTAATGTTGTCTATATTAGAATTCTATTAATAGTCAAAGACAAGTAATTCAGAGGAAATTATCACCTGGGGTTAGTTTCACAAAAATTTCTTATCCTAATCATGGTGTGTTTATTAGCTTTATTAGAATAAGGCCTCACTAAAATTCACCAACAGTTAATGAGACATCTTTAATAAGGTGTTCAAAAGACATCTCAAATTCAGTATTAACAAAAATTGAACTCATTCTTTCCCTGTCACCTTCAACAACTCAAAACAGCCCTCTTTCAAATTTTCAAAACTTAGTCTTTTTCCAAACTTTGTTATTTCTATTCTCTATTATCAACGTTATTCTACTTTCTCAAGTCTGCAAATTGTTTTTTTCTTCCTCATCCACACATAGCCAAAACTTGCTCATTCTACTTCCATAAAATCTCTTAACATGGTCTTCTCTCATCCTTCAAAAATCCTTCTCTTAATATATTCTCTCCTTTATTCGATCCATCTCAAACACAGCTACTAAACTGAAATTCTTCATGCACATGTTTCTAATCTATAAAAGAAAGTTCAATAGCTTTATAGTCCCTCTGGGATAAAAAAAATCAACTGAAACCCTCATAATCTGGCTCTAGCTCATCTTTTTAAACAAATTTTACACTATTTCTTTATTCAGACAAACTGTCCATCTTGTTCTTTTTAGACATCCCCCCCATTACCAATCTCTGCATCTTTACACAAAACTACCACCTTAGTTTGAGGTCCAGTTTAACACACTGATATGCTAGATGAAATGTTTGTTGAGCTCTTTAATTTTTTCTTATCATATTCATGAAGTTACTTTAGGTTAATAAAACAATTCTCATGCAGGAATGATAAAAGAGGAAATAATCAAAACAAACTTAGAGCAAAGAATTTGAAAGGACTCACCCCTCTGATATTTCCTTATTTTTTCTTGTGCTTCCTTCTGGCCTTGCTTATTTTTTTCTAGTTTAGAAGAAGCTGCCTGTTCCTTTGCATCCTGAAACTTTGCTGCAAGGTGTAAGTATCTTTCATTCTGTTCCAAATAAGATGATCAGTAAGAGGTTAATATAGAAATTAGTAAGATTTAACTATTTTAGCTAATTGACTTCTCTGAGACAATTTCTTAATTTATAAAACAATGGGTTTAAACTAGATGATCCTACTTTTAATGCTATAACCCTAAAATTATTATTTAAGGGGCAAAGTACAAAGGAAGATGAAGTCCAAGTCTCAGACTCCTAAAGCTAATTCTGAACCAGAACAGAATCATAACATTAAAACTGGAAGGGATTTAAAAGATCCAGGCCCTATCATAGGGTATTTCCTGAGTAAATCATTTCACTCTTGTAGCTTAGATTTCTCACCTCTGTACTCTTCACCCTGGGTAATAATCTGTTTGTACAATGGAGTTTCGAGATTAAGGAAATAACCATTTAAAGCATTTGTGAGTGTAATTTTAGGCACAGTTTGCTACAAAGTTTTACAAGAAGTAGAGTTAACTGGGGCAGTTACTATGTTCCCTATACCCTAGATTCTTGAACTATGTTAATCTGGAAGGATTCAGTATTACCCCAAACAATGATTCAGGGCAGAGTCTCCTGCTATTCTCTGGTGCTGAGGGAGCTTATACCTCCTATAGAGGGAGCACGTACTATCACTGACTGGGAGTATCATCCCTGGGATGACCGTATGCACAGGATATCTTGAAGAACTCAAGAGGAGAGTTGGATACTGATCCCATCTATAGTCACTAGAAGTCTCATGGCCTCTAGGACTGGTCTCCAGCTGACTAATCTATTATGGCCATTCATATTCCACTGGAGCCAAACTTGATCAGTCTACCAAAGCTTAACCTTTGATAGCTTCCTATTATCTGTCCCCCCAAAAGAGAATGTATCAGCATATTACTCAAAGCTAGCCATTCTACCTTTTTTCATTCTTTTCCCCTTTAAAGAGTCCATATTCTATCAAAACTGGATTAATGTGAAATGAGCAGAACCAGATCACTATACACTTCAACAACAATACTGTATGAGGATATATTCTGATGGAAGTGGAAATCTTCAACATAAAGAAGGTCCAACTCACTTCCAGTTGATCAATGATGGACAGAGGTAGCTACACCCAGAGAAGGAACACTGGGAAGTGAATGTAAATTGTTAGCACTAATATCTGTCTGCCCAGATTACATGTACCTTCGGAATCTAATGCTTATTGTGCAACAAGAAAATGGTATTTACACACATGTATTGTATCTAGGTTATATTGTAACACATGTAAAATGTATGGGATTGCCTGTCATCGGGGGGGGGGGGGAGGGAATAATTTGGAAAAATGAATACAAGGGATAATATTATAAAAAATATATATAATAAATAAAAATAAATAAAAATTAAAACAACAAACAAACAAACAAACAAAAAAACTGGATTACTCACTATCCCAATATCCACATCTTGTGACATTTTTCTGTACCTTTGTTTATCATTTCCAGGGGTTGCATTGCATTCCTATTCCATACTCCTCTGTTTAAATTCTACCCATCTTTTGAGATCTAACTGAGATAGCCACTTCTCCATAAATAAAGCCTTTCCTGATTCTCCAGTAAGAAATGACAGTGCCTCAGATCCTCAAAAGAATTTATTTATCATTACCTGTTTTATATGGCAGTTTTATACACACACACACACACATATATATATATATATATATATATATATATATAT
This sequence comes from Sminthopsis crassicaudata, assembly GCF_048593235.1. NCBI lineage: Eukaryota > Metazoa > Chordata > Mammalia > Dasyuromorphia > Dasyuridae > Sminthopsis > Sminthopsis crassicaudata. The sequence continues at coordinate 606,557,420 of NC_133617.1, read as the reverse complement.
ATATATATATATATATATATATATATATATATATATATATACATAAATGTATATGCATATTTTATTACTATACTTGGATATAAGCTTCCTAAAGGAAGGAACTATGTCTTATATATCTTTTCATCTCTACTAGTATATAGTAGACACAGTTATTTTATTATTGTGTAATTTAATAGGTGGGAGTAGAAATAAGTTTACTGATATAACTAGTGGACTCCCTATAGATCACAGCAAAATAAAAGTATTAAGAGGAAAGGGAGTTGCTAGAATCAGAAACATTCTGGGACTATTCAGTTTACAGGCAAATAGTCATATATTTCAATATTCCTTAAAAACTCAACATATATCAAAATACAACAAATATTTTAAAATTATGACTGAGGCAGCAAGTTTAAATTATATCATTATTAATTATAGATATAATTATATATATATATATATATATATATATATAATTTTGTATTCTATTAAAAAGCCAAAGAAGTGTGCAATTCATTTTGAAATTCATTAAATTCATTAAATCAACAGTGGTTAAAATAAAAATTTTAATATAGAAATACTAATAGTTCCCTAATGGCAAAAAAACTTAGAAATATTTTTAATAATGACAATAAATTATGGAATATTTATGTAACTGAATACTATCATAAAGCATGAATGTAAAGAGTGTGTGTGTGCAAAACATAAAAGGAAGCAGGAAAAAATTAAGAAGAGATATGAGATTAGTAGAACTAGGACCATGTAAAACAACTACAATTAGAGTAAAATAAATACAACTTTTTGCTTATGGATTGTTAATCCCTTTAAGCTCTCTATTAAATGATATATATGGATTTTGGTAAGATTTATTCTTTTTTTTTTCTATTTTTGCTTGAATTTGATGGCCAAATTTATAATAAAAACATGAAGTTTTTTGTGTTTTGTTTTTTAAATAAAAAAAACCCAATGATTATCATTATCACCACAGGAACATCAAGTTTTCCCCATCTCTGGCAATTCATGGCCTACTGTTAAGTTAAGGTAGTCAAGGAAATGAGCACACTGGAAGGAGGCTGTCCTATGCATAGATAAGTGGCTTGTTCCATGCAACTTCTGGGAGAACTTTTGGGAGCTAAAGTGGAGTAGGAAATGTAATGGTATTGCAACCTCAAAGCCTTTAGTCCCTTACTGGATTGGGGCTACCCTACAGATAAAGAAAGAAGGAGTTAAGAAAGGATGGTGCAGAGACATAGAGAGAAGAACATATACCTCCATTAAGATGGATGTCTTAAAGTTTGATTTTCTATTACACTTAGACTCATCGATGTGGCTGAGGTTATCTGCCAGGCTATTGTTCTAAAGATGCAGCTTTAAAAGGAGACTGATCTTCTAGAGGGATTTTAAGTCTGATTAAGATAAGGACTGTGACAGTTAAGACAACAGGATAAAAGTTCAAGGTTCGGTGCCTTGTAGCCTCCATGCTACATTGACTTTAACATGAGACAGTTTCAGATGCTTACTGCAACTTAAGGTGGAAACTTATGGAGTCAAGGAAGATCCCATAACTTCAAATTCTAGTCCAACATCTAGAAATATTAGGAAGACTGAAGGTTTACACAAAAAATTGATACTGCAAAAATCTTAACAGAAGACTACTGGCACTGTTTCAAAAAGCTGCGTTCAGAAATACTTCCTTTGAGGCTAGATGTTAGATTCTTACTAAGTGCTAATGAGATAATGAGATATTAGGTTCTTACTAAGTGCTAAGTTAGTATTTAACAATTCTCTAGTTCTGGTCTTTACTAGGAGTTCAACTCCTTTGAATTCCTGGGGAAGAGCTTGCATGCTTAGGAGGAGCAAGTTCATTGGTTGAAGTATATGTAACCTGCTGTTGTCTCCAGAAGCTGCCAATCACTCTCTGGGAGATCTGCTGTGTCAACTCAAATCTCTCGGACAGATTCTTCTTCCTGTAGAGAGCCGACTTCCCTTCCTGCAGAAAGCAGCCTCAAGTCTCGTCCAGACAAAATTCCCCTTTTTCCTCCAGAGCTGCCCTCTTTTATCCTCCCAGAGAATGGGCGTGGGATAATGCAAGGGCTTCTGGGAAAAATTACTTCAACCAATGAACTTGCTCCTCCTAAGCATGCAAGCTCTTCCCCAGGAATTCAAAGGGGTTGAACTCATAGTAAAGACCAGAACTAGAGAATTGTTTGTTTTTTTTTTTATTTATTTTTTTTAATTATTATTTTTTTAATTCATTTTTCCAAATTATCCCCTCCCTCCCTCCACTCCCTCCCCCCGATGACAGATAATCCCATACATTTTACATGTGTTACAATATAACCTAGATACAATACATGTGTGTAAATACCATTTTCTTGTTGCACATTAAGTATTAGATTCCGAAGGTTTAAGTAACCTGGGTAGATAGACAGTAGTGCTAACAATTTACATTCACTTCCCAGTGTTCCTTCTCTGGGTGTAGTTATTTCTGTCCATCATTGATCAACTGGAAGTGAGTTGAATCTTCTTTATGTTGAAGATTTCCACTTCCATCAGAATACATCCTCATACAGTATTGTTGTTGAAGTGTATAGTGATCTTCTGGTTCTGCTCATTTCACTCAGCAACAGTTGATTTAAGTCTCTCCAAGCCTCTCTGTATTCCTCCTGCTGGTCATTTCTTACAGAGCAATAATATTCCATAACCTTCATATACCACAATTTACCCAACCATTCTCCAATTGATGGACATCCATTCAACTTCCAGTTTCTAGCTACAACAAAAAGAGCTGCCACAAACATTTTGGCACATACAGGTCCCTTTCCGCCCTTTATATTTCTTTGGGATATAAGCCCAATAGCAGCAATGCTGGGTCAAAGGGTATGCACAGTTTGACAACTTTTTGGGCATAGTTCCAAACTGCTCTCCAGAATGGCTGGATTCTTTCACAACTCCACCAACAATGTATCAGTGTCCCAGTTTTCCCACATCCCCTCCAACATTCATCATTATTTGTTCCTGTCATCTTAGCCAATCTGACAGGTGTGTAGTGGTATCTCAGAGTTGTCTTAATTTGCATTTCTCTGATTAGTAGTGATTTGGAACACTTTCATATGAGTGGAAATAGTTTCAATTTCATCATCTGAGAATTGTCTGCAGAATAGAGAATTGTTAAGTACTGACTTAGCACTTAGTAAGAACTTAATATCCCATTATCTCATTAGCACTTAGTAAGAACCAACATCTCCCCCTAAAAAATCTCTTATAGTGAAAAAGAGAAAGACCTCAAAACAAAGGAGAAAATCTAAGAAACATCTGACACTGAAAGAGCATGGCTAATAAGAAGACTGTTAAAGAACTTTAAAAACCAGCAGGAATCACTGGATTTCCTAACACAAGATGAGACTAATGGACAATGGACTTATGGACATTTATAAATTCTCAATTTATGATTATTTGATCATGTTATTTGTTATATACTTCTAGCATGTGTTATGTTACTATGTGTTTATGTAATCTATGTAATTATGTGTAATGCCTCCCATATTGATGGATTTATGTTTCAAGGTCATGACCACCCTATGTTCTAAATCAAAAGAAAGGGGGAGATGTTAGGTTTATTTTACAGATGAAGACACTAAGCTCAGAGAGGTTAAGTGACCACCATCAGTGTCAGAAGCAGGATTTGGATCCAGTCTCAATAAGACCAGCTTTATCGAGTAGGTCATATTACCTCCTTACACGGTTTAATCAAAGCACACCAATCCTATTTATCCCTACTGCAAAAATATTAAATTGGAAAGGCTACCATAGGTAAATTAGTCCAATGACTAGTCCCATTTATGTGGATTTCATTTATAATATCTTTGAAGCAGCTTCCCCTAAAACAAGCCACCCCCACAAATCAGTAGTTTCTCAGTAATTGTTCCTATTTGTTTCTCCCCTCTGGGTGATCTACATCTCAAATTTACCCAAAGGGAAAGTTCTTGAAAGATTTCAACTATCTGTTTTCTCTCCCACACGAAAAGGGTTATCTATAATATCCCGTAAAAGGAAGAGAAGATAAAGCAATCGGTTTTAATACTAGTTTCCCAACAACTTGGACAATTTTATGTCAAATTTTAGTATCTAAAAACAAATCTATCAATTTCCTTGCAGTAATAGTTCCTTGTCCTAACTTCCTGATTTCTTGATGCTTTTTTTTTCTCTCTCTCCCCCTCATTTCCTTCCTCTCTCTCTCAAAATTCATATTGTGAACACAAATCTTTCACAGACAAGGTGATCTATTAATTTTCCTTGAAATATAACATGTATAGCCCTGTCTTTGAATCTTTGTTCACATTGTTCTCTTTATTCAGACTAGCCAAATTCTTATTATCTGTGAAGTTGTATGTAATCAATCTGGAAAAAGTATCTTTTCATCCTCTGAGTTCTTATGGTATGCATACTGCACTTTGCATTTTAAGTAATCATTTTTTGACCAAAAGGAGTAAAATGAAGCACTCCAAGAGCAGGGATATATCTCTAATATTGTTTTCCATTTCTCCAATGGATTTGGCAAGAAGCTTTGCATACTGTAATTATACAAATATCTATCAATTTCTATATACTTCAAGATAAAACCTGTCACAAATCTCTAACTTACAGGGTCAAATTTTTCCTCTTCCTCTAAACTTTTAGAATTCTCAGTCTTTTCTTCTTGACTCTGTTGTTCAGCATACCGTAAAATCCATTCTTTCATATTCACTTCTTTGTCTTTTTCTACATTTTTTGGCTAGGAAAAGAGCAAACATCAAGAAAAATGAAGATCAGAAAAGATAAATATATCAACATAAGGCAAGGAAATCAAATGTAAGAGTAATAATTTCTTGATTTAATAGATAAAATCAAAAAGCAATGAAGTGTTTGGGCCTGAACAAATATTAAATTGAACTTTAAAAATAAACATTTTTAGTGATTTTTTTTCCCTCTTCTTTCTCAGAGACATGGCACATATTAAATAATTTGAAGAAAAAAAAATCTGCAAAACTACTCAATACATCTAAAAAATCTGAAAACATATGCAATGTTCCATACCTGGACTTCCCCCATCACTGCAAAAGAATAGGATAGATATTTTATGTCTTTGAAGACATGACATTCTTTGTAATTTTGCAACATTCACTTTCAAAAATTTGTGGTTGTTCTTTCCAGTAAACTCCTTGTATAGTTTTCTTAGTTCTACTTCATTTTACATTAGATCATGCACAACCTTGTATTCTGCTCTGTATTCATCATATTTGGTTCACACAGCAGAGACAGGAATATTCCATTACATTCAGATACCAAAATTTGTTTTTTTCCTATTCTTTGTTATTACAAAAAATGTTCCTATATATATATTGATATATTTGGTATATGGAGACTTTCTTCTCAATGACCTTGAGGGAAGGAGCTTAGCAGTAGAATCTCTCAGAAATCAAAGGGTGGGGGCAGGTAGATGGTCAAGAGGACCTGTGCTCAAATTCGACCTCAGAAACTTAACATTTCCTAGCTGCGTAAGCCTGAGCAAGTCACTTAAGTCTAACTGCCTAGCCAAAAAAACAAAAACAAAAAACCAAAAACCAAACTCAAACAAAAAATCAAACAAAAAAAGTCAAAGGGTGTGAACATTTTAATCACTTATATACATATTTCCAAACTTTTCCAAAATGGCTGTTCTGAGTCATGGTTTCACCAAATGTTAATCAAATTTCACATTTTCCTGAAAACTTTGAGTTTAAGGAAAATCAAAAGTAGGACGATATGATCATAGATTTATAAGAAGAAGAGCCTTTAGAGGTCAATTAGTCCAATCTCTTAAATTTTACAGATGAATAAGCTGTGTCCTGGAGAAATGAACAAACTTGTCCAAAGTCATACATACCCCTGAAGAGGTGTGTGACTATTTTCATTGTACCATAACATCTTCTCTTCAAGTACAGAAGTATTTAAATAATGAATTAAGATAAGAAATGAATTTGGGAGTAGCTGGGGGAGAAGTGGCAGGGAGGACTGGGGAGGAAAAGGGGCAAGGAAACATAAAAATGAAACACTCAAAATTTGTTTTCTCTTGCAAACAGTTCTCTTGCAAAAAGTTTGACTTTTTTTTTTTTTTTTTTTTAGCAAGTTTAAATTGTTAATTTCTAAAGTTACCTTAACTTCAGGTTCAGCTTCCTTTTTTTTAGTACTGGCTGGCTGAGAAGGTGGAATCATAGCTTGTATCTGAGGAGATTGAAATTTTGGCCTGCTTTTAGGTGGTTGTTCTTCAAACTCCTGACTAAATCCTTCAGGAAGAGAATCTTGAAAAGGAAAACATTAAAACAAAATAAAATTAATATACAAAGAAGCCTCTGAAGCTAACACATAAGGAAAAAAAAATCTATTCTTGGTATATTTTAAAGTAGGGTTATCACTTCTTAGAAACTCATCCAATTTTCACTTTTCTCAAATACTACACAAAGCAAATGCCATTATTGCAAAAACATTCATATGATTTTAAAAATCATCATACCTATCTTTTGGAAACAATTTTTGCAAAATTCTAGCAAAATTACTGAATTTGTACATACTGTATAGATTTGTCATAGTGGGATTTGACACCTGATTAGCTTGTATGACTCCAAACAAATCACTGTACTCTGGGTCTCAAGTTTCCTCACTTTAAAAACAAAGCAAAACAACAACAATAAAAAGGTGGATTTGGAACTAAACGTTGTCTAAGTCCCTTCTAGCTATAAAATTCAATGACTCTGGGGTGGCAGTTGCTAGTAAAGAATTCTTAAAATTTGGCAGATGTAATTTGAATTTAAATTTCTCTTTCTTTTTGACTGTCTCTCTGAAATGTTACTCTTACTTTTGTTACAGCTCATTCTTAAATTCTGATTATGGATTTCTTCAAATATTATAGGTTTTTTTCTTTTTTTAATTTTTTAAAATTAATTTTATAATTATATCATTTTTTTGACAGTACATATGTATGGGTAATTTTTAAAAACATTATCCCTTGCACTTACTTCCATTCTGAATTTTCCCCTCCTTCCCTTCACCCCTCCCCTAGATGGCAAGTAATCCCATACATGTTAAATATGTTACAGTATATCCTAGATACAATATATGTGTGCAGAACTGAATTTTTTGTTGCACAGGAAGAATTAGATTCAGAAGGTAAAAATAACCTGGGAAGAAAAACAAAAATGCAAACAGTTTATACTCATTTCCCAGTGTTCCTTCTCTGGGTATGGCTGATTCTGTCCATCATTGATCAATTGGAACTGAATTAGATCTTTTCTTTTTCAAAGATATCCACTTCCATCAGAATACATCCTCATACAGGAGTATTGTTGTTGAAGTGTATAATGAACTCCTGGTTCTGCTCATTTCACTCAGCATCAGTTCATGTAAGTTTCTCCAAGCCTCTCTGTATTCATCCTGCTGGTCAATTCTTACAGAACAATAATATTCTATAAGGTTCATATACCATAATTTACCCAACCATTCTCCAATTGATGGGCATCCATTCATTTTCCAGTTTCTAGCCACTACAAAAAGGGCTGCCACAAACATTTTGGCACATACAGGTCCCTTTCCCTTATTTAGTGTTTCTGTGGGATATAAGCCCAGTAGTAGCACTGCTGGATCAAAGGGTATTGCACAGTTTGATAACTTTTGGGGCATAATTCCAGATTACTCTCCAGAATGGCTGGATTGTTTCACAACTCCACCAACAATGCATCAGTGTCCCAGTTTTCCCACAGCCCCTCCAACATTCATCAATATTTTTTCCATTCATCTTAGCCAATCTGACAGGTGTGTAGTGGTATCTCAGAGTTGTCTTAATTTGCATTTCTCTGATCAATAGTGATTTGGAACACTTTCATATGAGTGGAAATAGTTTAATTTCATAATCTGAAAACTGTTCATATCCTTTCACCATTTATCAATTGGAGAATGGCTTGATTTCTTATAGAGTCAGTTCTTTATATATTTTGGAGGTGAGGCCTTTATCAGAACCTTTAACTGTAAAAATGTTTTCCTATTTTGTTACTTCCCTTCTAATCTTATTTGCATTAGTTTTGTTGTACAAACCCTTTTTAATTTGATGTAATCAAAATTTTCTATTTTGTGATCAATAATGATCTCTAGTTCTCCTTTGGTCACAAATTCCTTCCTCCTCCACAAGTCTGAGAGATAAACTATCCTATGCTCCTCTAATTTATTTATGATCTTGTCCTTTATACCTAAATCATGGACCCATTTTGATCTTATCTTGGTATGTGGTGTTAAGTGTGGCTCCATGCCTAATTTTTGCCATACTAATTTCCAGTTTTCCCAGCAGTTTTTGTTAAATAATGAATTCTTATCCCAAAAGTTGGAATCTTAGGATTTGTCAAACACTAGATAGCTATAGTTATTCACTATTTTGTCTTGTGAACCTAACCTATTCCACTGATCAACTTGTCTATTTCTTAGCCAATACCAAATGGTTTTGGTGACTGCTGCTTTATAATACAGTTTTAGATCAGGTACAGCTAGGCCACCTTCATTTGGTTCTTTTTTTCATTAATTCCCTTGAAATTCTCAACCTTTTGTTCTTCTATATGAATTTTGTTATTTTTTTCTAGGTCATTAAAATAGTTTTTTGGGAGTCTGATTGGTATAGCACTAAATAAATAGATTAGTTTAGGGAGTATTGTCATCTTGATTATATTTGCTCAGCCTATCCAAGAACACTTAATGTCTTTCCAATTATTTAAATCTGACTTTATTTTTGTGGCAAGTGTTTTGTAATTTTGCTCATATAATTCCTGACTTTCCTTTGGTAGATAAGATTCCCAAATATTTTATACTCTCGACAGTTGTTTTGAATGGAATTTCTCTTTGTATCTCTTACTGTTGGATTTTGTTGGCGATATATAAAAATGCTGAGGATTTATGTGGATTTATTTTGTATCCTGCAACTTTGCTAAAGTTGTGAATTATTTCTAATAGCTTTTTAAGTAGAATCTCTGGGGTTCTCTAAGTATACCATCATATCATCTGCAAAGAGTGATAGTTTGGTTTTGTCATTACCTACTCTAATTCCTTTAATCTCTTTCTTGATTCTTTATTGCTGAGGCTAGTGTTTCTAATGGTATAAATCCTACTTGACCATGGTTTATTATCCTGGGAATGATTTTCTGTAATCTTTTTGCTAATATTTTATTTAAGATTTTAGTATCAATATTCATTTAGGAGATTGGTCTATAATTTTCTTTCTCTGTTTTCAACCTACCTGGTTTAGGTATCAGTACCATGTCTGTGTCATAAAAGGAACTTGGTAGGACTCCAATCCCTATTTTTTCAAATAGTTTATATAGCATTGGAGTTAACTGTTCTTAAATGTTTGGTAGAATTCACATGTAAATCTATCTGGTCCTGGGGATTTTTTTCTTAGGGAGTTGGTTAGTAGCTTGTTCTATTTCTTTTTCTAAAATGGGACTATTTAAACTACTTATTTCTTCCTTAATCTGGGCAAGCTATATTTTGAAGGTATTCTTCCATTTCATTTAAGTTATCGAATTTATTGGCATATAGTTGGGCAAAGTAATTTCTATTTATTCCTCTTATTTACTCTTCATTATTGGTGATTTCTCCCTTTTCATTTTTAAGACTAACAATTTGATTTTCCTCCTTCCTTTTTTAAATCAGATTTACTAAGGATTTGTCTATTTTGTTGCTTTTTTCCTAGAACAAACTCTTAGTTTTATAAATTCAAGTTTTTTTTTTTTACTTTCAATTTTTATTAATCTCTTTTATTTTTAGAATTTCAAGTTTCGTGTTTATCTGGAGGTTTTTAATTTGTTCCTTTTCTAGCATTTTTAGTTGTAAGCCCAATTCATTGACCTTCTCTTTCTCTATTTTATGCAAGTAGGCCTCTAGAGATATAAAATTTCCCCTTATTACTGCTTTGACTGCATCCCACACATTATGGTATGATGTCTCATTATTGTCATTTTCTTGGGTGAAGTTATTAATTATGTCTATGATTTGCTGTTTCACCCAATCATTCTTTAGTATGAGATTATTTAGTTTCCAATTATTTTTTGGTCTCTTTTCCCCTGGCTTTTTATGGAATGTAATTTTCATTGCATCGTGGTCCAAAAAGGATGCATTTATTATTTCTGCCTTACTGCATTTGAGTTTGAGGTTAGATGCTGCACCATTTGGTGCGAATTTGTTTAATATTGATACTGCTTCATTATCTATGCTACCCTTTAGATATAGTGCCCTTCCTTATCTCTTTTAATTAGATCAATTTTTGCTTTTGCTTGATCCAAGATGAGGATGGCTACCCCTGCTTTTTTGGCTTTACCTGAAGCATAGGAGATTCTGCTCCAACCTTTTACCTTTATTCTTTATGTATCACCCTGTTTCAGGTGTGCTTCCTGTAAACAACATATTGTAGGATTCTGGCTTTTAATCCAGTCTGCTAACTGCTTTCCTTTTTATAGGGGAGTTTATCCCATTTCACAATTATGGTTAAAATTACTAATCCTGTATTACTTGCCATCATGTTAACTTCTGCTTATGCTTTTCTCCTTTCCTTCCCCCTTACTCCCGTCTCCCCAGTATTAAACTTGTGAGCACCACTTGCTTCTCACAGCCTTCCCTTTTTAGTATCCCTCCCTCACCTTAGAATTCTTCCCCCTATTTTACCCCTTTTCCTCACAATTCCTGTATTCCCTTTCAGCTTAGCTTACTCCTTCCCTTTTCACGGTTCCCATCCCACTTTTCAATGAAGTGGAAGGAGTTTCACCATAAATCTAATGTCTATATTTTTCTCTTTAAGCCAATTCTAATGAGAATATGATACACACTATATTTATCCCTCTACATTCTTTCCCTCAGATATAATAGGTCACCTTTGCCTCTTTGTGAGATGTAGTACCACCACTTTACCCTTTTTTCTGCTATAATTTCCTTTCCACTTCTATTTTCTAGAACAAATTATACATGTGTTCTTTATATATATTTAAGGCAGAAATATAGTTCTCAAGATTTCTTTTTACCTTTTTAGAAATCTCTTGAGTTCTGTGTTTGGAGATCAAACTTTTTGTTTAGATCCAGTTTTTTCATCAAGAATAGATGGAATTCATTCATTTCATTGAATGTTCATCTTCTTTCCTGGAAAAAGATGCTCATTTTTGCTGGGTAAGTCATTCTTGGCTGCATACCAAGTTCCTTAGCCTTTTGGAATATCATATTCCAGGCCCTTAGCTCCTTTAATGTGGATGCTGCTAGATCCTGGCTAATCTTTATTGTGGCTCCTCCACATTTGAATTGATTTTTTTCTAACAGCTTGCAGTATTTTTTCCTTCATTTGATGGTTCTAGAATTTGGCCACTATATTTCTTGGCATTTTGATTTTAGGGTCCCTTTCAGTAGATGATTGATGAATTCTTTCAATGCCTATTTTACCCTCTGTATCTAAAACACCTGGGCAGTTCTCTTTGATAATTTCCTGGAAAATAGTGTCCAGGCTCTTTTTTTCATCATATTTTTCAGGGAGTACAATTATTCTCAGATTGTCTCTCCTAGATCTATTTTCCAAGTCTGTTGTCTTCCCAAGAAGGTATTTGACATTTTTTTCCATTGTTTTGTTTTTTTTGGTTTTCCTTGACTGATTCTTGGTGTCTCCTCAAGTCATTCAATTCTATTTGTTCGATTCTGATTTTCAATGAAGTGTTTTCTTCACTCACTTTTTAAATATCTTTTTCTAATTGTCCAACTGAGTTTTTAAGTGAGTTGTTTTGTTGTATGGATTTTTTTTTCCATTTCGCCAATTTTATTTTTTAGAGAGTTATTTTCTTTTTCCAACTCACTAATTTTATTTTTCTAGTATTTGGTGTCTTTATCTACTCTGTCTTTAAATGAATGGGATGACTTATCCAGACTCTCTTGCTAAGCTTCCCTTTCCTTTTCCCATTTTGCTTCTAGCTCTTTTGTGAGCCTTTTTGATTTCTTCTATGACTGTTTTGTGTATTGAGGAGCAGATCCCCCTTTGGTGATTCCTCTGGAGAAAGTCTGTTTTTAGTGTTCTCAGGGTTTAAAGTCTGCTCTCTATCCATATAAAAGCTATCACTGGTTAGAGTCCTTTTAAATTTTTTGCTCATTTTGTCAGAGCAGAATCAAAGAAAACAAACTAATAAGAAAAAGAAATGGTGTGCTTTTTTTTGGAGGGGGTTGGATGGTGTTACTGGGTTTCCTCTACGAAGACCGCGGGGGACAGCAGCAAGGCACTAGCAGGACAGCAATGGTTGTGCTGCATCTGCCCTCTGGGACTCTTGAGGCTCTAAGAATGCACTGAGTCACTCTGGGTGGGGGTGGCCAGGTCCTGAAAGACGCTAGCTTTTGGGGGTTTTATTCTTTACCTCCTGTGTCTATAGCTTCTCTGCTGATCTTAGCTTGCTGCCAAGACAGATCCACACTGTAATAAAGGTCATTTGGCAGAAATGGCAGAGATGGCACCCCTCCCCCCTCAGGTCTGTGCAGTGTAAGATGCCTGCCACACTCTCACTGCTTGCCCTCAGCCTGTGGCCAATCTGTTTGTCCCTGCCCCCAAGTAAAAACAGACCTCTTCTAGCGAATTTCAAGGATGTCTTCTGTTGGTAATTATTTGTGTGGTTTTTTTCTGGTCAAGCACTAATTCTGAGGCTTGTCATGAAATAAATTCTGAGTGAAAACGCAAAGCTTAAGCAGATGTGTGCCTCCTCTCCGCCATCTTGGCCAGAAGTCTTACAGACTTTTTTCTATTTCCACTCACCTACTAGAAGAATTTCTCTTTTGTTCCAAATATCTTTAATACCTTTTCTTTATCCCAGTTTTAAATATTTTTGTCATTCAAGTTGTTTTCTGCAATATTCTTTATGCTCTGCTGTTCCATTCCTCTTTTTTCCTGATTTTCAACATTTTCTATTCCTTTAATGACTTTTCTTTCTGTTCTAACATTTCCTCTCTTGCTTTTCTCAAAGACTAAGGTTCACCTTTTTATAAATTGCACCTTTTTCTTATTTAGACAAAATAAATAATTAAATTAAATAATTTTAAATAATTAAAATTTTCCTGTAAATTCCTCTTTTCACATCTGTGTGGGAGAGCAGACACCATTGCTAGGCTTAGTCAGGGAGATCTGAGCAATCACTCCCTGCTCAGACATTAAAGCAATTATGTGATCCAGGACAAATCATCCAACCCTTTCAAACCTCTAGTTCCTGATCTGTAAAATTAGAATAGAAAGAACAGTATTGACTTTCTAGAGGTCTTATGAGAATCAACTTCTTTTGTTGTATATGACAAAATATGATTCCAAGGGTCACAGCAAAGAAAAAGGCCTCCAGTGGTCATTCCCTACCCTGCGATATGACTTATTCAAAGATGGCAGATAAGCCTGATACAAAAACGAGTCAACCTTGAGAGTGCTCCCATACACAAATGAGTCGAGGCTACAGTGACCTGGATCAGGTTCCCAGAAGCCCAGTTCCCTCATTACTTCGTAAGAATATCACCTGCTCCACCAAACACCATATAGACAATATAAGTATTTGCCACTGTCAGCA